>NW_021703771.1:13906830-14245652 GCF_005190385.1 Monodon monoceros | reverse complement strand
AAAAAAAAAAAAAAAGATACGTGTACCACAATGTTCGTTGCAGCACTATTTACAATTGCCAGGACGTGGAAGCAACCTAAGTGTCCATCAACAGATGAATGGATAAAGAAGATGTGGCGCATATATACAATGGACTATTACTCAGCCATAAAAAGGAACGAAATTGAGTTATTTGTAGTGAAGTGGATGGACCTAGAGTCTGTCATACAGAGTGAAGTAAGTCAGAAAGAGAGAAACAAATACCGTATGCTAACACATATATATGGAATCTAAAAAACGGTACTGATGGCATGGCATCAGTGGCATGGCAGGAATAAAGACGCAGATGTAGAAAATGGACTTGAGGACACAGGAGGGGAAGGGGAAGCTAGGACGAAGTGAGAGAGTAGCATTGACATATACACACTACCAAATGTAAAATGGATGGCTAGTGGGAAGCAGCCGCATAGCACAGGGAGACCAGCTCGGTGCTTTGTGATGACCTAGACGGGTGGGATAGGGAGGGTGGGAGGGAAGCTCAAGAGGGAGGGGATATGGGGATATATGGGGATATTCACTTTGTTGTACAACAGAAACTAACACAACATTGTAAAGCAATTATACTCCAATAAAGATATAATAAATAAATAACTCAAAAAATAAAAATTGCTTTTATCATGAGTCATCGTTTTTTAGCTCCTTTTAAAAAAAATCTTGGATGTGATAGACTACGCTTTGGCTTTAACTTTACTCATTTATTTATCCTCACCCTCCACACTCCCTGGGCATTCAAACAATTTTAATACATATAATTATGTTCACATTTTAGAATACGGAATACAGCAATGTTTTGTTTATTACAAATATTTTAATTTACAGGTTTGTATAAGTTTATTAAGAATATTTTAATTTACAGGTTTGTTCCACGTAAGTAACTTAATTAACCTACAAGTGAGAGAGAAGGAGGTAGAAGAAATCTTTTGGTCTCTGCATTTATAAATGCAGCTATAAAGCCCACAGGCTTGTGACAGGGCTCACTTGGAGGCCGAGATGACTAGCTTCTCTTTACATGCGGTCTTTCATCTTAAAAGAAGCTAAATGGGCCCCTTCATGGGACCATAGCATCATTCTAAGAATGCTGAGTGGCAAGCCCAGGTCTAAGAGCATGAATGCCTGGGTATGGTTGGCCTACCACGGTGACTAGGAATGAACATAATCCATTAGGTTTTGCTAACCTTCTAATTTTCCTTAAGTAGCCAAATATCTAGATGCAGAGTCTCTTAGTGATTATTATTATGATTCTGACTTGGCAGTTAGAGATATTTGTGACATTTCAAGTAAATTGTACTATTTGGTGATCTAAAGCCTCAACATACAAACACTTACCAAGCATCTGTTTGTATCATGTCTGCTGATGTCCCCATGGGCCAATGCTGACACATGGCCAAATCCAGAGTCGATTCGGAAGGGGATCCACAAGGGCACAGATACTGGGAAGAATGATTCATGGGGCTTTAATGTGGCAATCACCACAAGATCATTGAAAATTGTAACGTATAATTTTCTTAATTATTAAAGTGGGAGCATATTTTGTCAATTAAAGATATCAACCTCAGTGCATGGATTTCATTTTCCATATTTAGTATTTGAATTTAATTACTTCCTTTAACTAGTTCGTTTTATTATCAATATCCTTTTGTGTTTCATTGAATTCATAGATTTTTTTTTTTTAAACAGCATTGCTATTTCTTTTCTCACATTATTCTGCTCTGGATTTCTTTGAATGTAATCAATTAACAATATAGTCATAACAATTATATGGAGAGTCAAGTGTTTTCGTGTTTTTAAATTTTTTCTTTAGTAAAGAAAGTTTAGCATATCAACAGATCAAAAGAAGGTTAATATTTCTGAAGTATTTTTATGGATGAGGTTCCAACTGTAAAATACTATGACAAACAAACAACAACAACAAACAAGAACTACATATGCCACACAAAACACATCTATAGATCGACTTGGGCCCAAGAGCTATCAGTTTGCAAACTCTGCTCAAACTAAAAGTAAATGATAAAATTAATATTTTAGCATAACAAGCCCTTTTTTTTTTTTTTTTTGGTGGTACGCGGGCCTCTCACTGTTGTGGCCTCTCCCGTTGCGGAGCACAGGTTCCAGACGCGCAGGCCCAGTGGCCATGGCTCACGGGCCCAGCCGCTCCGCGGCATGTGGGATCTTCCCGGACCGGGGCACGAACCCGTGTCCCCTGCGTCGGCAGGCGGACTCTCAACCACTGCGCCACCAGGGAAGCCCCAACAAGCCCAATTTTTGTTCCATGCTATGTGGTCCAGATAGGTCTTAAGAGAATTTAGAATGTTAATGTTTTCCACCATCTGCCATTTTCAGAATGAAATCCTCAATCTAATTTGGAGAAAAGATCTGCCATACAGCAGACTGTTACAGAGTTTTATATATATTCATTAGTGATAAGCATAAAATCAGTTTAATTTATAGTTAAAATGCTATTCAAGAAAACTTGAATGCAAGTCTTTCAGCCAGAACAATTTTAATTTCATGACAATTGATAAAAGTTGGCTAAATTAGGCCTGTTTTACCAGTAATCACTGGTCATCACTTTGTTTGTGGGGACAGAAATGGGATGTGTAGGACCCTCAAAAGTGTGGTCTGCAGACCAACATCAGCATTACCTAGGAACTCCTTAGAAATGCAAAATCTTGGGTGCCACGCCCAACATACTGAATTGGAATCTGCAATTTAACAAGATCCCCAGGGGCCTGTGTACGAGTTAAAGTTTGAGAGGCACTGGCCCGGGATACATTTCTTGATTAAGTGGTGTCTTGTTCAAAACCACCAGGACGGACCTCATCAGTGAGCTTTTGTTGGGAGATGAGAAGCATGATCACTTGGGGCAGGGCCCTGGCTCTGGCCATCCTGAGACAGAAATATTTGAATTGGCTCCAGAGCCCCATGGACATTTTGCTATGGGTCCCGTGCAAAAATGTAGGGGTAGCATACTACCGCTTCTCCAGCAGCTGAGAACTGTTTCTATATGAATGCTGGTTTTCTGAGGGGACACACAGTCTCCCAGAAATACTTGCTGTCAGTACATTTTGCTCATACCCACTCCTAAAACTTTCACCCACACTTCATTTTATGACTCAACCTAATAGTTCCCCTGAGAGCCTAGTGAAAAGGAGCCATGGAGCCACTTGCCCTTCTAGAGACACATTGCCATGTAGTATTACATATGCAGTGGCCTTTTCAGTGCCTCACTTCAGAAGGCATATGGCATCAGTCTGTCCCATTACTGGTCATATTAACATGATCATTTTGTTAAGGTGCTATCTGCCAGTTTTCCACTGTAAAACTTCCTTTTCTCACAGAGGTTCGGGAGAAAAGTATTTGTTGTGAGGGGACAGATAAAAATTCTAAAGAAAACTTATATTGTCTTTTCCCAGTATATCCCTCTGTGAGAGAGAAAATGTTAACAAATATCTAATCAAAGATTAGAGAATATAGTTCATGTTATTCTTTTTAAGAACAATAAAAACAATTAACAATGCTAAGTTATATAAATTACACTTGTGGTGGCCAAATCTATATAATCCTTTTAAATTACCTTGGTATTGGGGGTGGTTTTTTCAACATGAGAATACACCATAGAATATCCATATTTTTCCCCATGGGAAGAAATAACGATGGTTATTTCCTTTTTGTACTTACAAAGTAAAATTCAGAACATTATATATGGTTACTTAATTCAATTATTAATGAAAAGATATATCACAATAGCTTTTTTTAAAATAAATTTTATGTATTTATTTATTTTTGGCAGTGTTGGGTCTTCGTTGCTGCATGTGGGCTTTCTCTAGTTGCGGCGAGCAGGGACTACTCTTCATTGTGGTGCACGGGCTTCTCATTGAGGTGATTTCTCTTGTTGCAGAGCATGGGCTGTAGGCGCATGGGCTTCAGTAGTTGTGGCTCACGGGCTCAGTAGTTGTCACTCGTCGGCTCTAGAGCACAGGCTCAGTAGCTGTGGCTCACGGCCTTAGTTGTTCTGCGGCATGTGGGATCTTCCCAGACCAGGGCTCGAACCCGTGTCCCCTGCATTGGCAGGTGGATTTTTAACCACTGCGTCACCAGGAAAGCCCCACAAAGCTTTTTAAAAATCTTTTCAATATCCACTAAAGAACTTACTCTCTTTAAAGTAAATTTATGGGTAACAACTTCAGTGGTTAAAATGCCATGCTTTTTTTTTTTTGGCCAAGACAAGACACTCAGTTTTACTCTTCTTTCAGTGGCAAAAACATATAATCAACATGAATTATTACATGACATTTGGGCATGTAAAAATATTTTTCTAAATAAAGTTAAATCTAATACTGACTCCATCCTCCTGGACTTTGGAATTAAGTACAAATTTTCCTCCCTCCCTCTCTTCCTTCCTTCCTTCCTTCCCTCCCTCCTTCCTTCCTTTTTTTTTTTTTTTTTTCCCTTTTTTAAGACTTCATTTTGTTTTAGAGCAGTTTTGGGTTAGAGAGATTTCCCATATACCCCCTGGGCCCACATATGTATAGATTTCTCTATTATCAACTTCTCCCACTAGAGTGGTACGCTTGTTACAACTGATGAACCCATGTTAACACATCATAATCACCCAAAGTCCATAGACACCTTAGGGTTCATTCTTGGTATTATACATTCTATGGGTTTAGACATGCATAATGGCATATATCCATCATTATGGTGTTATACTATTTTCACTGGCCAAAAAATAAAAATGCCATGCTTTAACTATACTTTAATAGTCATTATCTCATTTGACCCACACGACAATTATATGAAGAAGATAGGGAATGCATTATCTTCATTTATCAGGTAAGGAGAACCTTAAAGAGACCAGTGATTTGCCCATGCCCACACATGTTAGGGCCAGAAATAAAAATAGAACTGAGGTCTCCTGATTCCTGGACCAGGATGTTTTCCATTATAACATAGTATTTATCTCCTTAGTTGCTCTTAAAATCTATGATCTGGGGCTTCCCTGGTGGCGCAGTGGTTGAGAGTCCGCCTGCCGATGCAGGGGACACGGGTTCGTGCCCTAGTCCAGGAAGATCCCACATGCCGCGGAGCGGCTGGGCCCGTGAGCCATGGCCTCTGGGCCTGTGCGTCCGGAGCCTGTGCTCCGCCGCAACGGGAGAGGCCTCAACAGTGAGAGGCCCGCGTACCGCAAAAAAAAAAAATAAAACAATTAAATTAAATTAAATTAAATTTTTAAAAAAATCTATGATCTGTTGCAGACAAAGTGCCAAAGGAAAATTCTATCAGTAAAATAAGCAACCTACTAGTTAGGATCTAATAAAATGTGCTCAAACTATGTTGTTTTCCTTTGGTCTTATTCTTATTTATTCTAGATCAAAAAAGAATAAATGAATGCATACCACCACAGATTTACCAAGAAACCAGTTATTTCACAGTTTTGAGGATTTTGTGCCCAACGCTAATTCATATATCATCCTTTATTTGGACATCTTTTGTATTATTCTGGACCAAAATCTTACTAGTAATATAAGAAACGTTGCTGAGGGCTTCCCTGGTGGCGCAATGTTGGGATCTGCCTGGCAATGCAGGGGACACGGGTTCGAGCCTGGTCCGGGAAGATCCCACGTGCTGCGGAACAACTAAGCCCGTGCGCCACAACTACTAAGCCCGTGCACCTAGAGCCCAAGCTCCACAACAAGAGAAGCCACCGCAATGAGAAGACCCTGCACCACAACGAAGAGTAGCTCCCACTTGCCACAATTAGAGAAAGCCTGTGCGCAGCAACAAAGACCCAGTGCAGACAAAAATAAATAAATAAAATTTTTTAAAAATGTTGCTGAATCTATTTTTAAAAAATGTTGCTGAATCTAACTCATCTTTGACAATTAAAATTTGTGAGTTTGCAGACCAGCTCTACCAGATAGACCTTATTACTTACAGACTTGACTTAGTTTCTTGGTAAAATGATCTTCTCAGTAGGGCATGAGAGCATAATATTCCTTTCACTTTCTAGCTTGACTTTAAAACTTGGGTTACTTTTATGACCATTTAGGCTCTATTTACTGCCAACCCCCTGCAATTTAATTCTATATATGCTCTGGACAACAGTGTCAAATTTACAAAGACATTTTTCTTTAAAGAATGCCTGTTAGCTCCAGATATGAAATTGACTAATGTCAATTATTTAAAAGAAAAATAAAAATTATTAGAAGGCTGAAATGTGATGGGGAAATCACTCTTGATTTGATTCTCAAAAAATGATGGGGGAGTGCCTGATAAAGTAGAAACTCATTGAATGTTTGTTGAATGAATACATGAATTAGTTAACATGTATTCATGAAATATATCTTAGCTATTACCTTTTCTAGTAAGCCACTGACATCCCCAGTCTAGGTTAGGAGATACTACTGTTTCCATTGCGCCCCATCATACTTCTGTTGTAATTTGTCATCAATGGTATTGTTGAGATTAGTATCATTATTATTGCTATATTTATTGGGTGCCAGAGGCTGAGGCACTGAGATTAACTCAGATTACAAGGTCACATAGTTAGTAAAGGAAGAGTCATTTGTCATCACTTATTACCCTTTATTATACTCATCTTCTTACTTGTCTCTCTACTGCACTGCTGATTCTTTGAGGATTGAACCTGAGTCAGAGTCAGCTTCCGTAATAACAAGAACAGTAGCAAACAACATTCACTGAGTAGTCATACTACTTTACATGGTTGACCTCATTTAAATTTCACAACATTCTTATGCTTAGGTACTATTCAACCTATTTTACCAATAAGATACATTTGGTAGTTATTTCTTTAAGATATACCATATGGGGCTTCCCTGGGTGGCGCAGTGGTTGAGAGTCCGCCTGCCGATGCAGGGGACACGGGTTTGTGCCCCGGTCCGGGAAGATCCCACATGCCACGGAGCGGCTGGGCCCGTGAGCCATGGCCGCTGAGCCTGCGTGTCCAGAGCCTGTGCTCCGCAACGGGAGAAGCCGCCAACAGTGAGAGGTCTGCGTACTGCAAAAAAAAAAAAAAAAAAAAGATATACCATATGATTGAAATTATTGCAAAAGGCTATAATTATTTTTCACATTTTATTTATTTATGATTTTAAAAATAATCTTTATTCTTTAGAACAGTTTGAATTTAAATGAAAATTGCAAAGTACAGGGTTCCCATGTATTCCACACATTTTCCCTTATTATGAACATCTTACATTCATATGGCACATTTGTCACAATTATTAAACCAATATTGAGTCAGTAGTTTATTCAGACTTCCTTAGTTTTTACCTAGTGTTTTTTTCCATTCCAGGATCCCATCCAGGATACTACATTACTTTTAGTTTTCATGTGTCCTTAGGCTCCTCTTGGTTATGACAGATTATCAGACTTTCCTTGCTTTTGATGAACTTAGTTTTGCGGAGAACTACTTAGATATTTTGTAGAATATTCCTCAATTGGAAACCATCTAATGTTTTTCACATGATTAGGCTGGGGTTATGGGTTTGGGGGAGAAAGACCACGGAGGTAAAATGCCATCTTTATCACATCAGAGCAAGGGTACATATTATCAATATTTCTTATCACCATTGCTGTTGACCTTGATCACCTGGCTGAGGTAGTGTTTGTCAGATTTATCCACCCTAAAGTTACTGTTTTTCTTCCCATTCCACATTGTACTCTTTGGAAAGAAGTCACTACATGCAGCCCTTACTTAAGGAGCAGGCTGTTATGCCCCACCCCCTTGAGCGTGGAGTAGCTACCTAATTATTTAGAATTCTTCTGCAAGAGATACTTATCTCTTCTTCCCCATGTATTCATTCATTCAGTTACTTATTTCTATCCATATGGACTCATGGGTATTATTTTACACTTCGGGTTACAGTTCAATGCTACTTTATTTTTTTGCTCAAAGTGTTCCAGCTCTGGGCATTGGGAGCTTTTCCAGTTGTTTCCTGTGTCCCTTCTCCATAACCTACACCAATTTGCAGGTTTTTTCTTTGAGCACTTTTTTACTTCTTGGTACTAAAAGATGTTCTGGGATCCTCTTATACTTTCCTGCCCCAGTCCTAGAATCAGTCATTTTTCCAAGGATCCCTTGTTTACTTTGGTTGGAGAATAGTGTTAGAAACCAAAATCTGGGTACTAAGTGTGCTTGTTGCCAGTAGGGTGTCTATGCTTCTAAACCCTCTCAGCTGACAGATCAAAGACATATGTGTGCATATACTAACCTGTGTATATACACATATCTATACGGAACCATCTGTATCTAAATTAACCTAAACATGACATTATACTTGTGTCTCCAACTCTGATCTATTGCCACATGGATTACTCTAGCCTCCTTTCGTTGCTTACCTATAAACTTCCACTTCAACAGTGAGAAACCTGCCTCATACTATTTGCCATCGATCCAGTTACTTAATTGTTCAGTTCCAGCAGATTCATAGAACAATATCAGAATTGTTGACTTGTATGCCTGTGGGAAACAACCTTATAAACTAGAGTACATTGCCCATGTGCGGTCCCTTTTGCCTTTAGTCTTACAGACTCTACTCATTTCCAAATCTACTAGGTCAGCAAATTTCACCCTGACCTTCTTAAATACATTTTATAATACAATTGGATTCTTTTGTCACAGTCTGTATTCCATCCTGGTATTCCCCAACCTCCTAAATGGATAAAAAAATTTCATATGTTAAGGCTCACTCTTTGCAGAAAAGGTCTATGGATTGTGAAAAATGCTTAGTGCTGTTTATCTACTATTACAACTGTCATACAGAATAGTTACATCACCCTACAAAATTTCCCGTACTAGACATATTCAGCCTCTTCCCATCTCCCTAAGCCCCTGGAAACCACAGATCTTTTTACTATCTCTATAGTTTTACCTTTTCAGAAATATCAAATAATTGGAATCATATAGTATGTAGCCCTTTCACACTAGTTTCTTTCACTTAGCAATATACATTTCAGTTTCATCCATGTCTTTCATGGCTTGCTAGCTTATTTCTTTGTATTGCTGAATAATATTCCATTGTATGGATGCACCACAATTTCTGTATCCATTCATCTATTGAAGAGCAGATTGGTTGCTTTCAGTGTTTGGTGATTATGAAAAAGCTGCTATACATATCCATGTGCAGCTTTTTGTGTAGACATAAGTTTTCAGATTTGTTGAGCAAATATCCATGAGTACAATTTCTGGGTTGTATGGTAAGGCTATGTTTAGCATTGTAAGAAACTGCTGAACTGCTTTCCAAAGTGGCTGTACCATTTTGCATTTCTGCTATCAGTAAACGAGAGTTCCTGCTGACCTGTAACTTCACCAGCAACTGGTACTGTCAAGGTTTTTAAAATTTGTTTTTATTTTTAATTTAGCCATTCTAATAGGCATGTAGAGGTATCTTGTTGTTTTAATTTGCTGTTCTCTGATGATACATGACGTTGAACCTCTCGCATGTTTATTTTTTATTTTATTTTTTTAACTTTTTATTTTATATTGGATTATAGTTGATCAACAGTGTTGTGATAGCTTCAGGTGTACAGCAAAGTGATTCATTTATACATATACATGTATCTATTCTTTTTCATATTATTTTCCCATTTAGGTTGTTACATAATATTGATCAGAGTTTCCTGTGCTATACAGTAGGTCCTTGTCGGTTATCCGTTTTACATATAGCAATGTGTAGATGTCAATCCCAAACTCCCTAACTACCCCTTTCCCTCACCCTTCCCCCACCCCTGTGTAACCGTAAGTTCATTCTTTAAGTCTGTGAGTCTGTTTCTGTTTATTTGCCATCTGTATATTTTCTTTGGTGAGGTGTCCAGATCTCTTGTTTATTTTTAAACTGAGTTTTTTTTATTGTTGTTGAATACTAAGACTTCTTTGTATATTTTGGATACAAGTCTTTATCAGAAAAATGTTTTGCAAATATTTTCTCTAAGTCTGTGGCTTGTTTTTTCATTTTCTAAACAGTCTCTAACAGAGCAGAAGTTTTTAATTTTAATGACTTATCAATTCTTTTTTCATGAATCATGACTTTGGTGTTGTATCTAAGAACTCATCACCAAAACCAATATCACCTAGATTTTATCCTATGTTTTCATCTAGAAGTTTTATTATTTTGCATTTTACATTTAGGCCTATGATCCAATTTGAGTTAATCATGGTGAAAGATACATGGTCTCTGTCTAGGTTTTTGTTTTGTTTTGTATATGGACATACAATTTTTTCCAGAACAATTTGTTGAAAAGACTACCCCTTTTCCATTGTATTGCCTGTGTACCTTTGTCAAAGATCAGTTGACTATATATGTGTGGGTCTATTTCTGGGCTCTATAATTTTTCTATTTTACTGTGTGTTCATCCTTTCCGCAATATCACACTGTCCTGATTACTGTAGCTTTACAGCAAGTCCTGAAATCAAGCAGTGTAAGTTCCCCAATTTAGTTCTTTTTCAGTATCGTGTTAACTATTCTAGGTCTTTTTTAAAAACTGAAGTATAATTGACCTACAATTATGCTCCACAACATAGTGATTCAATACATCTATACATTACAAAATGATCACCAGGATGTCTAGTTACCATCTGTCACCATACGAAGCTGTTACAATATTAATGACTGTATTCCCTATGCTGTACATTTCATCCTGTGACTCATTTTTTTTTGTAACCAGAAATTTATCTCCCTCGCCTGTTTCAATCATCCCCCCATGCCTCTCCCTTCTGGCAACCACCTGTTTGTTCTCTGTATGTATGACTTTGTTTCTGTTTTATTATGTTTGTTCATTTGTTTTGTTTTTTATATTCCACATATAAGTGAAATCATATGGAATTTGTCTTTCTCCATCTGACTTATTTCACTTAGCATAATACACTCTAGGTCCATCCATGTTGTCACAAATGTCACGATTTCATTCTTTTTTATGGCTGAGTAATAAATATATATATATGTATATATATATACATATATATACACCACATCTTCTTTATCCATTCATCTATTGATGGTATTTAGGTTGCTTCAATATCTTGGCTATTGTAAATAATGCTGCAATAAAACTAGTGTTTTATTTTCTTCGGAAAAATACCCAGAAGTGGGACTGCTGGGTCACATGGCAGTTCTATTTTGAATTTTTTGAGGAACCTCAATTCTGTTTTCCACAGTGGTTGCACCAATTTACATTCCCACCAACAGTGCACAAATGTTCCCTTTTCTTCACATCCTCACCAACACTTGTTATTTCTTGTCTTTTTTATAATAGCCATTCTCACAGGTGTAAGGTGATATCTCATTGTGGTTTTCATTTGCATTTCCCTGATGATAGTAGGTTGAGCATCTTTTCATGTGTCTGTTGGCCATTGGTATGTCTTCTTTGAAAAAAATGTCTATTCAGGTCCTCTGCTCATTTCTTAGTCAGGTTGGTTTTTTTTTTTTTTTTTTGATACTGAGTTCTTTGTATATTTTGGTTACCAGCTCCTTATCAGATATATCATTTGCCATGACCTGATGGGCAATTTTAAAAGAGTACTTAAACTGCTGTGTGTGGAGGAAAGAAATGGGTGCAGAGAGACCAGTTAAGGGGTGGTTGAGGTGATTACGTTGAGAAGGTGATGGAGGCTTAAGTTAAAGTGTATGCAGTGGAGCTGAGAGAAGTGGAAGGCATCAAGATATGTTTTTTTAAATAAATTTATTTGTGTATTTATTTATTTATTTTTGGCTGCGTTGGGTCTTCATTGCTGCCCACGGGCTTTCTCTAGTTGTGGCGAGCGGGGGCTACTCTTCGTTGCGGTGCACGGGCCTCTCATTGCGGTCACTTCTCTTGTTTCGACCTCTAGGCACGTGGACTTCAGTAGTTGTGGCTCGTGGGCTCAGTAGTTGTGATTCACAGGCTCTAGAGCGCAGGCTCAGTAGTTGTGGCACACGGGCTTACTTCCTCCCCAGCATGTGGGATCTTCCTGGACCAGGGCTCAAACCCATGTCTCCTGCATTGGCAGGCAGATTCTTAACCGCTGTGCTACCAGGGAAGCCCCCAAGATATGTTTTGCAGTAGAATTGATAGGAGTTGGTCATGGATTGGATGTGGGTGGTAAGGGAGGATAAAGTGTCAGTGATGACTTGGGGCACATGTAGTAATGGAAGAATATGAAGGAAGAACAGATCTCGGGGGGAATATGTTCTAAGATCTCAGATTCAGATGCCTGAGGCCCATCAAAGACAAAATATCACACAAGCTGTGAGATATACGAGCTTGAAAGAAGGATGTAAGCTGGAGATACACACTTGGGAGTTATAAATAGATGGCAACCCATGGCATGAGGATGGATCACATAATTTAAGCAGGACGTATAATATAAGAAAAAGACTAGAAAGCAACCAGAAAGAATTCTGACATTCAAGGGTCAGAAATAAGAGGAACTGGCGAAGAAGAATGAGAAAGGGGGACCAGATATAAATGACGGTATAGAAGCCAAGACTTCGCTTAAATTATTTCCTTCAGGGTCAAGGCTGTTTCTCCAAGATCCGAGGGAGGTCATTCATTTTTGTGTAGTTGTTCATCTCACGTGAGTATCCCACTCACAGCTGCTGGGCCCCAAACACTGCAGTTCATTACTAGCAACTTTCTTTAAATTTAATTACAAATGGCCATTTCCCTGAAGGCATCCCCAGAATATCAGGATGGCTGGTGAAAGACGGCTCTTGGAGTCAGCTAAATGCTGGCCTGGAACCAAGAGTCAGGCTTTTTACTAAGTCCTTGAAATACAGCCAGTTTCTTTCTTTGTCACGTGAATTAGTTTTCTCTCAGGGGTCCCTTTTGTCTTCTATGATGACAACGACATGAAACTAGAGTGACCTTCAGTAACGGGAGGATAAGAGCAGGGTGAAGAGTTGTTCTCCTTAACACTTTCCATTTATTATCAGATTTCTTGGTCAAGGTTGATATCACTGGTGAAGATGGAGATATTATAGGATGTAGTAAATGAAGGAACTGGAAACCCAGTTCAACTGAGTGTGATAGAACTTTTCTGTGTGTAACCAAGCCAGGAAGAACTGGGAGTGATACCATGGTTTGGCACTCATCACTACGCCACTGAATGCACAACTTGGCCTTGAAATATGGCTATGTGAAGAAAGATTGGACCAATGGCATTGATCTATAAAACAGAAAGAGTCTAGACTGGGTGTACATACTGGGGACCTCAAAATAATGAATACCCAATGCAAGATATTTGTAGTTGAGATTCTTGGGAATGGATAGCATATGCTCCTAGAAGTATAGATCAGAACTGCCAGAGGTTACACAGTTTGAAAAAGACCATTCTGACACATAATTCTGGCAGAGATGGTGATGAGTGAGGCTAACCTAACCCCAGCCTCCAATATGCCCAGTTAAAAATTATTATCATAAATCCAGTAAAACACAAATAAACTGGAAAAATACATTTGCAACATATATAGCAAATTGTTAATAACTTTATTATGTAAAATCCCTTATGAATCTGTAAGAAAAATAGATACAACTAATAGAATGTGTGCAACGAATACAAGCAGGCAATTCTCAAAAGAAAGAAGCTAAAATGCCAAAAAAACATGATAAACTGTTAAGCAACAATAAATATCGTTATCTGCCTATCTGATCCGTAATGATTATAAAGCATAATTAAATTCAGTAAGAAGAATGGGGTGTAAAGAAATGAGCACACTTTCATAGATTTTGTTGGAATTGTGAATTGATGTATTTCTGGATGATGTAACCAATCATGTACCAAAAATTTTAAGTTAAAGCTCCCTGACCCAGAAATTTCCCTTGTAGAAATTCATGCTAAGAATTTAATTAGACAAATTCACAAAATTGTGTATACTGGGGTACTAATAGTTAAATTGATATAATAGCTTAAATTAGAAACAAGCTAAATTGTAGTGGCTAAATAAATTATGGAATATCCATATAATGGAATATTAAGTAGTCAGTATTTTTACATAGAAAAGTGCTCCTGATGTATTGTTAAGTTTTTAGAACAGATTTAGAATAACATTAAAATAAATAAACATTTGTGTAAAGCAAAGAGAGCTTATATTGGCATATAAAAATCTGGAAAAATTAAGTGAGATGAGGTTTGGGGGATTTTCACTTCACTGTATTATTTGTTACTTTTTCAATACTCATGAATTATCAGGAGAATCTATATCCACTTAATATAATAAAAATAATTGTATATGAGATAACAAAAAAGTAAATATCTTAAAATTTTTAAATGAAATATGCATTAAGGCAAAGATTGTACTTCCAAACTAGTTAAGAACCTGTATTATGTCATGGGTACTACATATTTTTTAACCTTTATGGAGTAAGGGCAAAATGGTGAGTGGAATTAAACAGAAGACTGGAACTTATAGACAGCAATTACTATTACCATTGATTTTCTGCATTTTCTGTAAGTATTATCCACTTGGCAAAATTTACTTCTGTAAGATTTAAGGTCTCTCTATAGCTCTTCTTTATCAGACTACTTCCTTGCACCTATTTTTTTAATAAATACATATTTATTTTTGGCTGCGTTGGGTCTTCGTTGCTGTGCACAAGCCTTCTCTAATTGTGGCAAATGGGGGCTACTCTTCATTGTGGTGCGCAGGCTTCTCATAGCGGTGGCTTCTCTTGTTGCTGAGCACAGGCTCTAGGTGCATGGGCTTCAGTAGTTGTAGCATGCGGGCTCAGTAGTTGTGGCTCATGGGCTCTAGGGCACAGGCTCAGTAGCTGTGGCGCACAGGTTTAGCTTCTCCGCGGCATGTGGGATCTTCCTGGACTAGGTCTCGAACCTGTGTCCCCTGCATTGGCAGGCGGATTCTTAACCCCCTTGCCACCAGGGAAGCCCTCCCTTTCACTTCTGATTCAACAGATTCCTAGGTTCACCTTGAAAGCACAGGTAGCTGATGATATTGACAACATGGAAAGGTTGAAACACTAGGAAAAAAATTGATAGCTTGATTTATGTTGTTAACTCTCTATGGGCTGTAAGACATTTACAAATATTTTGCGGATTAAACTGAAGACGGCAGAATAGAAGGACGTGCGCTCACTCCCTCTTGCGAAAGCACAGGAATCACAACTAACTGCTGAACAATCATCAACAGGAAGACACTGGAACTCACCAAAAAAGATACCCCACATCCAAAGACAAAGGGGAAGCCGCAATGAGATGGTAGGAGGGGCGCAATCGCAGTAAAATCAAATCCCATAACTGCTGGGTGGGTGACTCACAAACTGGAGAACAATTATACTACAAAAGTCCACCCACGGGGATGAAGGTTCTGAGCCCCATGTCAGGCTTCTCAACCTGGGGGTCCAGCAAAGGGAGGAGAAATTCCCAGAGGATCAGACTTTGAAGGCTAGTAGGATTTGATTGCAGGACTTCGACAGGACTGGGGGAAACAGAGACTCCACTCTTGGAGGGCACACACAAAGTAATGTGTGCATCAGGACCCAGGGGGAAGGAACAGTGACCCCATAGGAAACTGAACCAGACCTACCTGCTAGTGTTGGAGGGTCTCCTGCAGAGGCGGGGGGTGGCTGTGGCTCACCATGGGGACAAGGGCACTGGCAGCAGAAGTTCTGGGAAGTAATCCTTGGCCTGAGCCCTCCCGGAGTCCACCATTAGCCTCACCAAAGAGCCTGTAGCTTCCAGTGCTGGGTCGCCTCAGGCCAAACAACCAACAGGGAGGGCACTCAGTCCCACACAGCATCAGACAAGCAGATTAAAGTTTTACTGAGCTCTGCCCACCAGAGCAACACCCAGCTCTACCCACCACCAGTGCCTTCCATCAGGAAACTTGCACAAGCCTCTTAGCCTCATCCACCAGAGGGCAGACAGCAGAAGCAAGACCTACAGCCTGCAGCCTGTGGAACAAAAACCACATTCACAGAAAGACAAGACGAAAAGGCAGAGGTCTATGTACCAGATGAAGGAACAAGATAAAACCCCAGAAAAACAATGAAATGAAGTAGAGCTAGGAACCTTCCAGAAAAAGCATTCAGACTGATGATAGTAAAGCTGATACAGGACCTCAGAAAAAGAATGTTGGCAAATATCAAGAAGATGCAACAAATGTTTAACAAAGACCTAGAAGAATTAAAGTACAAAAAGAGATGAACAATACAATAACTGAAACATACACTAGAAGAAATCAATAGCAGAATAACTGAGGCAGAAGAACGGATAAGTGACCTGGAAGACAGAATGGTAGAAATCACTGTCACAGGACAGAATAAAGAAAAAAGAATGAAAAGAAATGAAGACAGCCTAAGAGACCTCTGGGACAACATTAAATGCACCAACATTCGCACTGTAGGGGTCCCATAAGGAGAAGAGAGAGAGAAATGACCCGAGAAAATGATTGAAGAGATAATAGTTGAAAACTTCCCTAATATGGGAAAGGAAATACCCACCCAAGTCCAGGAAGCACAGAGAGTCCAAGGCAGGATAAACCTAAGGATAAAAATGCCAAGAAATATAGTAATTGAATAGACAGAAATTAAAGACAAAGAAAAATTATTAAAAGCAACAAGGGAGAAACGACAAATAACATACAAGGGAACTCCCATGAGGTTAACAGCTGATTTCTCAGCAGAAACTCTACACGCCAGAAGGGAGTGGCACAATATATTTAAAGTGATGAAAGGGAAGAAACTACGACCAACATTACTCTACCTGGCAAGGATCTCATTCAGATTTGATGGAGAAATCAAAAGTTTTACAGACAAGCAAAAGCTAAGAGAATTCAGCACCACCAAACCAGCTCTACAGCAAATGCTAAAGGAACTTCTCTAAGTGGGAAACACAAAAGAAGAAAAGGACCTACAAAAACAACCCAAAACAATTAAGAAAATGGTAATAGGAACATACGTATCGATAATTACCTTAAATGTGAATGGATTAAATGCTCCAACCAAAAGACACAGGCTTGCTGAATGGGTACAAAAACAAGACCGGTATATATGCTGCCTACAAGAGATCCACTTCAGGCCTAGGGACACATACAGACTGAAAGTGAGGGGATGGAAAAAGATATTCCACGTAAATGGAAATCAAAAGAAAGCTGGAGTAGCAATACTCATATCAGATAAATAGACTTTAAAGTAAAGACTGTTACAAGAGACAAGAAAGGACACTACATAATGACCAAGGGATCAATCCAAGAAGAAGGTATAACAATTATAAATATATATGCACCCAACATAGGAGCATCTCAATACATAAGGCAAATGCTAACAGCTCTAAAAGAGGAAATTGACAGTAACATGATAATACTGGGGGATTTTAACACCTCACTTACACCAATGGACAGATCATCCAGATGGAAAATTAATAAGGAAACACAAGCTTTAAATGACACAATAGACCAGATAGATTTAATTGATATTTATAGGACATTCCCTCTGAAAAGAGCAGATTACACTTTCTTCTGAAGTGCACATGGAACATTCTCCTGGATAGATCACATCTTGGGTCACAAATCAAGCCTCAGCAAATTTAAGAAAACTGAAATCATATCAAGCATCTTTTCCGAGCACAATACCATGAGATTAGAAATCAATTACAGGGAAAAAAACTTATAAAACACAAAAAGATGGAGGCTAAACAATACATTACTGAATAACCAAGAGATCACTGAAGAAATCAAGAGGAAATAAAAAACTACCTAGAGGGACTTCCCTGGTGGCACAGTGGTTAAGAATCTGCCTGCCAAGGCAGGGGACACGGGTTCGAGCCCTGGATCAGGAAGATCCCACATGCCGTGTAGCAGCTAAGCCCAGGCGCCACAACCACTGAGCCTGTGCTCTAGAGCCTGCGAGCCACAACTACTGAAGCCCGCGCGCCTACCGCCCATGCTCCACAACAAGAGAAGCCACTGCAATAAGAAGCTAGCGCACCACAACGAAGAGTAGCCCCCACTCGCAGCAACTAGAGAAAGCCTGCCCACAGCAACGAAGATCCAATGCCGCCAAAAATAAATAAATAAAATAAATTTATTTAAAAAAAAAACTACCTAGAGACAAATGACAATGAAAACACGATGATCAAAAACCTATGGGATGCAGCAAAAGGGGTTCTAAGAGGGAAGTTTATAGCAATACAATCCTACCTCAAGAAAGAAGAAAAATCCCAAATAAATAATCTAACCTTATGCCTAAAGGAACTAGAGAAAGAAGAACAAACAAAACCCAAAGTTAGTAGAAGAAAAGAAATTATAAAGATCAGAGCAGAAATAAATGAAATAGAAACAAAGAAAACAATAGCAAAGGTCAATAAAACTAAAAGCTGGTTCTTTGCGAAGATAAACAAAATTGATAAACCTTTAGCCAGACTCATCAAGAAAAAGAGGGAGAGGACTCAAATGAATAAAATTAGAAATGAAAAAGGAGAAGTGAAAACAGACACTACAGAAATACAAAGCATTGTAAGAGACTACTAGAAGCAACTCTGTGCCAATAAAATGGACAACCTGGAAGAAGTGGACAAATTCTTAGAAAGGTATAACCTTCCAAGACTGAACGAGGAAGAAATAGAAAATATGAGCAGACCAATCATAAGTAATGCAATTGAAACTGTGATTAAAAATCTTCCAACAAACCAAAGTCCAGGACCAGATTGTTTCACAGGTGAATTCTACCAAACATTTAGAGAAGAGCTAACACCCATCCCTCTCAAACTCTTCCAAAAAATTGCAGAGGGAGGAACACTCCCAAATTCATTCTACGACGCCACCATCACCCTGATCCCAAAACCAGACAAAGATACTACAAAGAAAGAAAATTACAGACCAATATCACTGATGAATATAGACACAAAAATCCTCAACAAAATAATAGCAAACAGAATCCAACAACACACTAAAAGGATCATACACCATGTCAGGTGGGATTTATCGCAGGGATGCAAGGATTCACCCATATATGCAAATCAATCAAGGTGATACACCATACTAACAAATTGAAGAATAAAAAACCATATGATCATCTCAATAGATGCAGAAAAAGCTTTTGACAAAAGTCAACACCCATTTATGATAAAAACTCTCCAGAAAGTGGGCACAGAGGGAACCTACCTCAACATAATAAAGGCCATATATGACAAACCCACAACAAACATCATTCTCAATGGTGAAAAACTGAAAGCATTTCCTCTAAGATCAGGAACAAGACAAGGATGTCCACTCTCGCCACTATTATTCAACATAGTTTTGGAAGTCCTAGCCATGGCAATCAGAGAAGAAAAAGAAATAAAAGGAATACAAATTGGAAAAGAAGAAGTAAAACTGTCACTGTTTACAGATGACAGGATACAATACATAGAGAATCCTAAAGATGCCACCAGAAAACTACTAGAGCTAATCAATGAATTTGGTAAAGTTGCAGGATACAAAATGAATGCACAGAAATGTCTTGCATTCCTATACACTGACAACGAAAGATCAAAAAGAGAAATTAAGGAAACAATCCCATTCACCACTGCAACAAAAAGAATAAAATACCTAGGAATAAACCTACCTAAGGAGGTAAAAGGCCTGTACTCAGAAAACTATAAGACACTGATGAAAGGAATTAAAGATGACACAAAGAGATGGAGAGATTTACCATGTTCTTGGATTGGAAGAATCAATATTGTGAAAATGACTATAGTACCCAAAGCAATCTACAGACTCAATGCAATCCCTATCAAATTACCAATGGCATTTTTTTACAGAACTAGAACAAAAAATCTTAAAATTTGTATGGAGACACAAAAGACCCCAAATAGCCAAAGCAGTCTTGAGGGAAAAAAAACAGAGCTGGAGGAATCAGACTCCCTGACTTCAGACTATACTACAAAGCTACAGTCATCAAGACAATATGGTATGGGAACAAAACCAGAAATATAGATTAATGGAACAGGATAGAAAGCCCAGAGATAAACCTATGCACCTATGGTCAACTAATCTATGACAAAGGAGGCAAGGATATACAATGGAGAAAAGACAGTCTCTTCAATAAGTGGTGCTGTGAAAACTGGACAGCTACACGTAAAAGAATGAAATTAGAACACTCTCTAACACCATACACAAAACTAACTCAAAATGGATTAAAGACCTAAATGTAAGACTTGACACCATAGAATTCTTAGAGGAAAACATAGGAAGAACACTCTTTGACATAAATCACAGCAAGGTCTTCTCTGACCCGCTTCCTAGGGTAATGGAAATAAAAACAAAAATAAACAAATGGGACCTAATGAAAAAAAGCTTTTGCACAGCAAAGGAAACTATAAACAAGATGAAAAGACAACCCTCAGAATGGGAGAAAATATTTGCAAACAAATCAACGGACAAAGGATTAATCTCCAAAATATATAAACAGCTCATGCAGCTCAATATTAAAAAAACAAACAACCCAATCCAAAAATGGGCAGAAGGCCTAAATAGACATTTCTCCAGAGAAGAGATACAGATGGCCAAGAGGCACATGAAAAGCTGCTCAACATCACTAATTATTAGAGAAATACAAATCAAAACTACAATGAGGTATCACCTCACACCAGTTAGAATGGGCATCACCAGAAAATCTACAAAAAACCAATGCTGGAGAGGGTGTGGAGAAAAGGGAACCCTCTTGCACTGTTGGTGGGAATGTAAATTGATACAGCCACTATGGAGAACAGTATGGAGGTTCCTTAAAAAACTAAAAATAGAATTACCATATGACCCAGCAATCCCACTACTGGGCATATACCCAGAGAAAACCATAATTCAAAAAGACACATGCACCCCAATGTTCACTGCAGCACTATTTACAATAGCCAGGTCATGGAAGCAATAAAGATAAAGAAGATGTGGTACATATATACAATGGAATATTACTCATCCATAAAAAGGAATGAAATTGGGTCATTTTGTAGAGACGTGGATGGACCTAGAAACTCATACAAAGTGCAGTAAGTCGGAAAGAGAAAAACAAATATCATATATTAATACATATATGTGGAATCTAGAAAAATGGTACAGAAGAACCAGTTTTTAAGGCTAAATAGAGACACAGATGTAGAGAACAAACGTATGGACACCAAAGGAGGAAAGCAGGGAGGGAGGTGGTGGTGGTGGGATGAATTGGGAGATTGGGATTTACATATATACACTAATATGTGTAAAATAGGTAAGTAATAAGAACCTACTATACAAAAAAATAAAATAAAATAAATTCAAAAAAAAAGAAATTTAGTTGAAGTTATCAGTGTAAAATAGGGTGTTATAATTTTAACCTATTTCATGTGAGCCTCATGGTGAAGACAAGGAAAAAACCTTTAGAGTTACACACACACACACACACATACACACACACACACAGTTTTTTTGCTATTTTATGTAAAATCATTTTATTATAATCATATCCTCTCCTTTAGTTTTTGTAGGTAACTGTATTGCATTTTTATTCAGTCCTCAACAAAGAACTCTGTTCTCAAAATTTTGCAGATAACATGGATGCTTGTATTTGATTTTGTTCTGTCACAATGCCACCAAGATCTTTGTTAGATGGCTGTCACTCTAGCTGAGTGGACAGCAGGTCTCCTTCCCTTTGCACAATCATATTAGGTAGGCTTTGGGTTTGGTCAGCCAGTGGTGTTTGTAAACCACTTGTGAATTGAGG
Organism: Monodon monoceros; assembly: GCF_005190385.1. NCBI lineage: Eukaryota > Metazoa > Chordata > Mammalia > Artiodactyla > Monodontidae > Monodon > Monodon monoceros. The sequence goes on along the minus strand of NW_021703771.1, from coordinate 14,223,926 downwards.
ACTGCCCTGTCAGTCTCAGTGCTGGGTGATAGGGCTCCAGAGCAGGTAAGTTCTAGGGCTCTGGTTCTTGGTGTATGTTTGGACAGCTCATAAATGCAAACAAACATACTACTGCACCAAGTAGAGCATGAAGGAGTCAGAAGTGTCACTCCTGACATATTTGTCTTCACTCGTCTAGGATTTTCTTATATGTGACAGGCGCCCCCTAGTGAATAGAGGGACTTTAGTTGGCCTCACTATAAAAGGGAGACTGGAAAAATACTCTCTGAAATGGTTTTAAGAATTTCACACTGTATTAAATGAGATGTTGCGATTTCGTGCATGTGAATGGGAGAGAGGATGGGGATCTGTTCTCCATAGGAAGCATCCAGGATCTCACAATACAGAAGTAGTCATCAATTTTCTAGATGAAGTTCAAACTAATCTGAACCTTGCTAGACCACCAAAGTACATAAGTAGATTGTTGAACATTATCACTCTCCAAATATAGAGACTTGACTGGGTTTTTTTTTTTTAAATATAGCTAATAGCTTCTAGGATCAGACTGACACACATAAATTGCAGTTGAGACTTGAGAAATCATAATTTCAATCCAAAAAACTTTAATCTGATAAATATATTTGATAAATTACATTTTATTTTGTTAATTTCAAAAATAGAGCATTTAATGAAGGCTATGGTTGCTTGAGCGATACAATAAATCAGTTACTTTTAGTTATCTCTTCTTTCCCTAAAGTGTCTGCCACTTAAAGTCTTTGTTATGTTCTGAAAAAATATGTTATCATTTTGACATCATCATACTTATTAGTTATTATTTATAGCACTGGGTTGGATCCTCAGAAAGGAACCCCAAATAATTCTTATACTCTAGGATGCTTCCAATATAAAATAAAATCAAAGAACATATAACGAACGGGTCAATTGGAAAAGAAATAAATCAAATAACTATGATAAAAGATAGTATTCAGATTATTTTAACAGTGTCAAAGAGCAGAAGCAATTAACACTGCATTCAATGGCCTTTAAATATAGCATCCTAAATCAACTGGAGAAAAGGTTACACAAAAAGCAGGTGACATGCTTAAATACCAAGTAGGTGAAAAGGTTATTGGACTATTCTCAAAGGTCTTGTTCATTGTCAGAAACTATCAAATTACGAACTGTATGTAGTTTTGCTCCTTTTCGGGGTAAGATTATCTTGTTACCTCCCATCATCTTCTTATTATCTAAACAACTTAAAAAAAATACTTTTCCCTCTTTCACCTAGATTGTCTTTTGTTTCCTGAGCAATTACTCTTTTAGATTCACCACAACTCCGTCAGGTCTAAGCGGACTTTTCTAATTGTAAGGCCTCTCTCGGCCCTCTCTCTTTTCCTCAGGACCTCATTTAATTATTAGAACCTTATTTAACAATTAAATTGCTTTGACTATCCTCTGTATATTAAAAGGGCCTACGGAACACATACAAGCATTCATTCAAATTATTTGTTAACTTGCTAACGATTAGACCCCAAAGTCCATTCTCCATCACTGTAGCTGGGAAGACAAACATCCCTTTACTAATTTAGAGGGATAACTTCTGTATCTCCCTTGTCATGGTGACAAGTCTGTGCAGGTGGAGGTGAAGGAAACAGAACCCAAGGGAAATCGAAGTGAATGACAGGTAAGGACCAAAGCACGTCGCCTACCTCAGCCTTCCCCACAAAAAGCCCATTCTTCCCTGTCCAGTTTCCTAAGGCGCATCCAGGGTGGATGCGAGGTCACGCGTGGGAAGGCGTCACACTCCTCCGCAGAGGCCCGATGGGAGAGGGAGGCGGGGAAGGGGAGCAGGGAGACCCGCGGGGGGACGTGGCAAGGGGAGGCCGCGGTGCCCTGCACCCCAGACCACGCGTAGAGGGCGAGGACGAGTGATGCGGCACGGCCAGCGCCTGCGCGGCCCCGGCCGCCGCAGGCCCCTCCCGGCCGCAGTATCCCTGCGCAAAGTCCCCGCTCGCGGGCGGGAGGAGGGGCGCGCCGGCCCCTCCTCCCCGCGCGCGGCCACGTGACGCCGGCCGAGGAGATTGGAGCGGCGGCGGCGCGTGGCGGCAGACGGGTGCAGCACCGGGCGCTCACGGCAGGATCTCCACCTCCTCCTCCTACCCCCGGGAGCTTTGACGGTACCTTCTCCTTCGCCCGGCTCGTCGCCGCCGCCGCCGTATCCCCGCCGCCGCCGCCGCGGCGCCCCGACGAAGGGGAGAAGACGCAGCTGGGCCGCCGCCGTTAGAGGAGTCGCCGGCTGCCGCTCGCTCGGTCCGCCGTCGCCTCGGAGGTCGATCCTCCCGCGGGGTCTCCGCTTCCTCCTCCCAACGCCAGCGCCCGCTCACCGCCGCGATGGGGCTCCTGGACTCGGAGCCGGGCAGCGTCCTGAACGTGGTGTCCACGGCGCTCAACGACACCGTGGAGTTCTACCGCTGGACCTTGTCCATCACAGGTAAAGCTCTCCATCCTCGCCTGGCCCCGCGGGAGACACCAGCCCCCGGCCTCGGAGCGCCCGGCCCGGCAGCGCCCCCGCCCCCTGCGGCGGTTGGGATGCTGTGGATCCGAGGAGGTGCCGGGCGCGGAGACCGCGCTAGGGCACTGGTTAATCTGATCCGAACGTTAATTCTTCCCCCTCCCCTCGACGCTTGCACGGTTTTCCTCTGAGCTTCCACCATCTCTCGTCAGGTTCTCGGATGCAAGAGCTGGCATTTCAGATGGAGTCTGTGCTGCTGAGAGCTCGGCGCAGGCCCGCCCCACCCTGTGGTCCCACATCTTCCGAGCTCTGACACTTCTCTTTTGCACAGGGATCATTTTTAACATTTAGCAATATTCCGTCGGTGAGATGGCTCGGGAGGGCGGAGAGCCCAGTGGTCGCTGTCCTTTTGCTTCTTTTGGCCTCCTGGTTGCTTTGACACACCTGCTAATATTTTGTCTAGCTCGTCCATCTAGAATATAATTTGGAATGAAGAGTCAAAAGCCATTGTTCGGCTCCTTGAACCTTGGAGGAGGTTAGTTTCCGAGGCTTTTTCAACAACAGATAGGCTTGAAGTGATTGTCTGTGATGGCTTTGCGCAGTGCAGTGCGGTCGGGGCGGGGGAAGGTTAAAACACCGGGAAAGAAGTAGGGAATCTTTAGGAAAGGGGGTCTCTACAGCAGCACCTAGAGGTGGTCCCAGAAGCCTACACGTATACAATTGTCTTAAATTGGCAAACTTTTCCCTTTCAGTGTTGCAGTTTGACAGGGATGGTTAGTTGGCTGAGCTAGGCAGCTTTTCTAAGGGGAAGAGTTGTGCTAATATGTTATTTTTATATTTTGCCATTTATTTTCTTCATTAACTTCAGTTACTTTTGGGTTTAAAGCATTTACAAGTTTTTGAAATAAACAATTAAGCTAACAGGATTTTAGAAATGATCTTATGTTTTGCCATTTCCAGTCCTTCTGCAGTATTGCCCTGCATCCCAGCGGCGGAGGAGGTTAACCTTACATGTTAGGACTGTGCCTCCCTTCCCAAGGAATAGAAGTATATTCCTATAGTTTGGTGTTCGTTGTTAGAGTCAATGGGACAGTGGTTACAGCATGAACACAGTACAATACATGGGATGTATGTCGTGGAAAAAAACGTGTGCTGGAATTATTTATGTGTGAGACAAAATGATTCTTTGGCATTGATATGGCTTTAACTTCTTTAGCAAAGTGTATTCTTTTTCAGAAGATCTCAAGTTTGACACTGAGAAATAAGCTACTTATTTAGCTGTTGCTCTTGCAAATGGTTAAAAAGCACTTTTTAATGGAGTCGTTCCTTTTTAAGTCTCTCTTCTATGTAGTGTACGCTGAGGTTATGCTGCTATACCTACAAAAACTGGGAAAGATGTATCCTTCCCTTCGTCTCTGTGATTTTGGTTATTTAAACATTGCATCAGGGTTTACCACGACACAATTGTACAGAGCTGAGCATCAGGCAAGCTCTTTGGCAGATAATTGCACTTTGCATACTTCAGAGTTCAGGCCTCGTCAAGGTCCTCAAATCTCCATATAACCAGCCACACCCAGGAGTTCTCATTCCTGTCTGTCTTCCCTTCCTACCTCAGAGCTTTCCCACCTCTGGAGCCGCAGAGCAATTGACAGCAAAGGTAGAATATGCCTTTCTGTGATGGTTAATTCCTTCCTAATGATGCTTGTATAAAAAAAATCACAAATGAAACGGGAAGCTTTGTGCACTTGCCTCATGTGAAAGCTGTCCACGAGCCTGTGAAGGGCAAATAATATAATATTGAGGGCCAAGCCGGAGTAGTGAGAGTAGCCACTAGAACGAAGTGACCTCTCACTAGCAGATCAGAGGGAAGGTATTCACCCACGCTCTGGCTATCCACTTACGAAACCTGAGACTGCTTCCTTGCTTCCTGTAATGAGCTACCTAGTGTAGGTAGATGGTATTTCTTAGCCAACTTAGAGGCTTAGTGGGTTCTACCTTGCTACTGCGTAAGAGGGCTATTTCAGCCTCAGGCAGAATAGGTCTGCCCCACTCTCCGGTCTTTGATTCATTCGCACTACTCTGATTCCAGGAGGATCTCCTTGCTATAGTTTCATGAAAATCTGGGTGAAGGAGTTTCAAAGTAGAAAAGTAGCTTATGAGATGAGGCTGAAGAAGAAGTCGATGAGTCAGAGGGGAAGATAAAAGTGGGCAGAGAGAAAGATGATGTTGAGAAATAGCGATGAGTATGGTGAAAGAATGCAGATCATTCAGGGAGAGAAAGAAATGAGCAAGGCTGTGTGCCCTTGAGTGCTTTCATCCTCACACTGTAGTTGTGTGCTTCTTTGTTTCTGTTTTCTCAGTTCATTAAATACTTCTCTCCACTGAGGTTTCTGCCTAAGTGTAAAGTTAAGTGTAAAGTTTTCTGCCTAACTCTTGTCTACTTTGGACTTTCAGAACAGGAATAGTTACACATTTGTAGAGTACATTTGATGAGCCCAAAGATTTTTGCCCTAGGGCAGTTCCTGCAAAAATACCATTTTGCGCTGTTATATCAAATGGTGGCTTTTTAAAAAATAAATTTATTTATCTTTTCTTTTTTTATTTTTGGCTGCATTGGGTCTTCGTTGCTGCACACGGGCTTTCTCTAGTTGCGGTGAATGGGGGCTGGTGGCTTCTCTTGTTGCCGGTCATGGGCTCTAGGCTCGCGGGCTTCAGTAGTTGTGGCACATGGGCTCAGTAGTTGTGGCTCACAGGCTGTAGAGCGCAGGCTCAGTAGTTGTGGCACACAGGCTTAGTTGCTCCGCGGCATGTGGGATCTTCCTGGACCAGGGCTCAAACCCATGTCCCCTGCATTGGCAGGCGGATTCTTTACCACTGCAGCACCAGGGAAGTCCCCCAAATGGTGGTATTTAATAAAACACGTCCAAAGCAATGTATCAAAATTGGGCTTGGGCTTCTCTGGTGGCTCAGTGGTTGAGAGTCCGCCTGATTAAAGAAAAGGGCGCACTGCCCAGAAGTGAAGAGTGTCCACGTCAAAAACAGAGATTAAGTGCCCCTCTTCCTGGGGTGCCAGCGCTGGTCCTCCTTTGATGATGACTCCCTTCCCAGGTGCCAAGGCCATGCTATACGTGCTGTTCTGTTTGTTTGGTTTTTTTATAAACCTTGAAGAAATGTGTCCCTGACTTGTTTAATGTTCTTTGTTCTGACAAGATATAAAACTGTGCTGAGGGCTTCCCTGGTGGCGCAGTGGTTGAGAGTCCGCCTGCCGATGCAGGGGACACGGGTTCGTGCCCCAGTCCGGGAAGATCCCACATGCTGCGGAGCGGCTGGGCCCGTGAGCTGTGGCCGCTGAGCCTGCACGTCCGGAGCCTGTGCTCCGCAACGGGAGAGGCCACAACAGTGAGAGGCCCACGTACCGCAAAAAAAAAAAAAAATTGGGCTTTTCAGAGACACATATCTAGCAAATACAGAATATGTCCCACAGTGTATAAACACAGAAAGTATTACTTTTACTACATCATTAATACATTGGAGTCAAAACTTTGAAAGAGCTGTACTCTTAGAAAAACAGCAAAAATAAATTTTCCCTTCTCTATATTTTTAGATATTTTGAACAAGGAAGTGAGTCTTGCTTTATAATATATAGGAAACTATAGACTGACATAGGACATTTTTATACCCGTTGGTGGCATGAGAGTAGGTACTCTGATGTCACTGTGTTTTTTTCTTCTATTTTTTCACTTTATGAGTACATTAAAATTATTAGGACTGGGGTCCTAGGCTCAAAGTGTACATCCATTCAAGAGGAATTGTATGTAAAATTTGAAAACCAATGAGTCTTAATACCCCAACTTATTAATACCCAGTTGTACCCGAATTGGACCTTATATTTCCCGTTGCATTTATTATTTTAATAAATACTTATTAGTACCATTTTGTGTAACTGACATTAACATAGAAACATCCTAGAAAGTTAGTAGCCAGCATGCCCACAATAAGGCCAGATGTCTCTTGAGCTACCATATTTCTTTTTGACCACATGGGTTTTTTTTTTATTATTTTAAACTTTTTATTTTATGTTGGAGTATAGTTGATTAACAACGTTGTGATAGTTTCAGGTGTACAGCAAAGTGATTCAGTTATACATATACATGTATTTATTCTTTTTCCAATCATTTTCCCATTTAGGTTACATAACGCTGAGCAGAGTTCCCTGTGCTATACAGTAGGTCTTTGTTGGTTATCTATTTTAAATACAGCACTGTGTACATTGACCACATGTTTTTAAACAGCCATTGTTCTTGGAGTATGTTTGTACATGCATGTGTGTTTGGTGGGGGACTTTGACACTGCTCTCTGTTCACAAATATGGCACCCTATACTTGGGTGAAAAATGAGTGTCTACTTGGGAGTTGAAGTTAGAGTGTGAAAGGCCAGTCTAGCTGGCCTTACCCTCACTTTGGAAGGTCAGAAGGGAGAAGGGGATGAGTGGTTCAGGAGGAGGGAGGACTCCTGTGGGATGATGATGAAATTCAGAAGCTAGGCTTGTATAATCTTTCCTTCTTACCTCATCACTTGCCACTGTGCAGGCACAGTTCTGGGCTCCGGCGAGAGAATGAGGACACTCGGTCACCGCCCCATGCAGCTTACGGCCATTCCACCTTCCTTGGCATCATGGTCTGAAGGCAGTGTGATCAGAGTCAGAGTCAGGCCTAGTTGGGGCCTAGGGAAGGTCAGGAGATTGCTTCTCTACCCTCCTCATCTCCACTTCTACTTGCACCGCAGTCTTGAGTCGTGAGAGGAATGTACGGGCTCTGCCTTTAGAGTATTTTAGCTGTTTCACCACGTGAAGTTCATGTGGGTACTGTTGGGGAGAGTATTTGAAAGGTCGACTAAGGAAAGGGGTGTCAAAACTAAAAACCCATGGAAACTGGGAATGAGTTTAAGGGCCAGTGAGTCAGCCTGGCGTGCTGAAACTGGGGGCCCGTGGGAGGGGATGTTTAACTCAGCTCAGATAGGTAGGGTCTGTCCCACAGATTGCCGGGCCCCAGAGGAGCACGGGTCTTTAATACCGTCTATTATAGTTACGTTGGTTTTGTTATTTGTCACAGAGTTTTTTATCTACGTTATTATCTAAAACAGATTTTTTGTTTGGCCTAGCCTGGAAACTCACTTACCATTCTCAATGTTTCTTTGAGAAAAGACATTCTAAGTTCTAGGCAGTTAATTAAAGACAAATATGTGGAACGTGTCCATCTTCTAATGTGGGATATCCCTTAGGCAGCATTTTCAATGGGGTCCTGGTCTTATCCTTCCTTCATAACCTCCCTGAAGCCTCTAGGAGGTCCCTGCCATTTTAGGGTTGTTTGCTTGTTTGATTCTTGTTACTTTTTCTCTCACCAGTGGCTTTTGGTGGCAGACTCCTGGATTCTAATGTCTGATGCTCTTGTCCATTCCCCAGCAGCATGTAGCAAAGCATCCAATCACAGATGGAATTCCAGGAGGGGAAAACAGTGCAAATTCTAAAACTAGTGTCAGGACACAGTTTTTTTTTTTTTTTTTTTAGCGGTACATGGGCCTCTCACTGTTGTGGCCTCTCCCGTTGCGGAGCACAGGCTCCGGACGCGCAGGCTCAGTGGCCATGGCTCACAGGCCCAGCCGCTCCGCGGCATGCGGGATCTTCCCGGACCGGGGCACGAACCCGTGTCCCCTGCACTGGCAGACGGACTCTCAACCACTGCGCCACCAGGGGAGCCCCCAGGACACTGTTTTATACAGTTAGATTCTTTGGCTTAGGGAAACAAGGTTTTAAGAATTACGTAGATAGTTATATCAGGCAGTGCTTTTGTGATCTTAAGTGCCACAAAGAAGTTGGTCATCCTTTTAAAATTCGACGTTTTATTTTTTTGTCCTATGATAATGTCATTAGTGAATGATTTAATATTATTAACATAAGTATTATTTTACATTTATTGAGTCACTTATTATTTTGAATTAGACATATATTAGCACATACAGAAGAGTTGGATAACAGAATTATCTGTCTTTTCTCATGCTACATGGCTCTTCTTTCTTTTTCATTATCAGGACGTTTTTCAATTAAGGTGCTGTTGTTTTATTTTACCTTAGAATGAGAATGTATTAGAATATATATTTAAAAAAAATATGGGTTTTGACTTTTAGAAAAGAGAAGGGAGGAAGAAATACATGGCCTTTCAAAACCAGTTTCCAGCTCTCCGTTCTAACCTGGTCAGTCAGCACTTCCCTGCCCACAGACGTGCAGCTCTAGCCACCTTGGATAACTCACCCGTGAGTAAAACGTGTGCACGTCTGCCTTGATGTCCCTTATCACGCTGCCCTTGCCTTTACTGCCCTTTTCCCTGGCTCCTGCCACACGTGCCCGTCACCAAGACCCTCCTGGCTCAGTCTCCCTCCCACACAGAGCCTTTCTTGGTCGTGGTACCCGGAGCAGCTCATTGCTGCATCTGATCCCATCATCCTAAACAATTGCTCATGTACATCCTTGTGCTGTTCCTTCTGGGACTCTGTTGTCTTGTACTGTTTTAACCTTTATTATTATTTATCTTTTCACTTTGTATTTTTCTCCCCAACACTAGGAAGTGCCCATACATTTGTTGATTTGATACAACCCTCTTAATCCAGTAAAATTTCAAATAGTGATATATTCTGATTGCTAAATACTAATAAGGTTTTAGGCTACACTAAATTACAGAGAGTTTTAAAAATGATCTTTATCATTTTTAAAGGTAGTCATAAATTCAGTTGATGTTGACTAAATTTAATGAAGGAATCAAACCATTAAATCACTTAGCACGAAATACTTTAAAGAGATATAAAATCAGATGTAATTCTTCCTCTCTCTTCATGGTCTGTGCGGAAGCCTTGTGATGTGTGTGGGAGTGAGGAGGGCAGCGTGGTGTAGGGAATGGAAAGGATCCTGGACTGGTGTTTAGATGACCGAGGCTTTAGCCCCAGATCTGCCGCTAATTAGCCGTGAGAGTTTGGAGCTGTCCCTTTGCTTTTCCAACTCAACTTTTTTCATCTCTTAATTGAGTTGAATTAGGTAATCTCTAAGGTCTCATCCGGCTCTTAAATTCTGGATATAGATGGAACTTAAAAAAATTCTTTAAATTGGTAAAGCAATTTCAAACAAACATATATTGATAAGTAATTGAAAAACCGCATTCTATGCAACAATGCCAATCTTTCCCAGCAAGACTGTTACTGGTGCTGCCCAAGTAGTGAAAATAACAGATTCATATTTCGTCCTTTTTTGGGTTTCCCTGTTGGCGCAGTGGTTGGGAGTCCGCCTGCCGATGCAGGGGACACGGGTTCGTGCCCCGGTCCAGAAAGATCCCACGTGCCGCGGAGCGGCTGAGCCCGTGAGCCATGGCCGCTGAGCCTGCGCGTCCGGAGCCTGTGCTCTGCAACGGGAGAGGCCACAACAGTAAGAGGCCCGCGTACCGAAAACAACAAAACAAAAACAAAAACATATTTAGTCCTTTTCACTTTCTCTTATCTGCTCCATAGGAAATAGTTAAAGGAATAGAAAAACAAAGGGATACAGATATTTAAGCACCTGTTTTGACAGAGCACTGTGCTTGTTGCTATAATTCTGTACCCATTTAATGATCTACATATTCCTTGAACAACCCAGGGTTAACTATTTTGTCAAAAATAATAACAGTAACGTTAGAGAATAAGTTTATTATTCTGCAGGTGGTTTCATGGTCTTGGGCATGGCCAAGGGCAAATTATTACATTTTTACATGGTCTTGGGCAAATTATTCCTGATTCTTTGGGGCTCATATTTCTACCTGTACAATTAGAAGGTTTGAGACTACATGTTCTCTTAAGGCCATTTTATTGAATCCTTGTAATAGCTCCTAAAACAATGGCTTAGATAGTCTAAACTTAATCTTACTTTATATTTTTTTTCTATAGAACATAAAAATTACTGATGGTAATTTTTCTTTAATTTGGTTTAACTCTTCTCTTGGGACAGAGGAGGATTTAGTGGTTTGATTATTGTCAGTAATAATGACAGTGCTGACACGTATTGAGCTCTTATTCTGTGTCAGACACTATACACGCAGTGTCTTATTCCTCCTAACAACCCTGTCATCACCCGTAAGGCCAGAGAGACTAGGTGACTTGCTGAGGCTTATTCAGCTGCTAAATGAGGAAGCTGGGGTTGTCAGGCTGCTAGTCTGACTTGAATGCCCATATCCAGAACCTAGGGAACTCCTCTAGGTCAGGAAGAAAAGGCCTGGAAGACATCGAAGGGCTTGACTCTTAGCAGGAGGGGCTCACATGATCCCTGACGTAGGACACACCTGCGTGGAGGCATGGGTGCAGAGGGAACGGGATGCAGCGGAAGGAAGGGCTTTGCGGTGTCCACGTGTGCTGGGAACTCTCCCGTTTAACCATCGCCCATCAGCCCTGTGAGATGGTTATTATTTCCTCATTAAAAAGAAGAGGGGAGAAGAGTTGACTCTCCATCCATAGAGTCTGTCGCCCACCCCATCGCTTTCAAACACCTTACTCCCTTGGTCCTCACAACATCATTTTCTCTTTTCCTTCCTCTCTGGTTGCTTCGCAGCCACGGATCCCACTCTTCCCTTAAGTGTCCCCCAGGGTTCAATCTTTGTTCCTTTTATTCTCTCATTCTATGCGCTCTTTCCCTTGTGACCTGAACTTCTGCTGGGGTTCTCACTGCCGGTGACTCCCTTGTGCGTCTGCAGCCCTGGCAGTCATCTGCAGTTCCAGAGCCTACTGGATGCCTCCACCTAGGTGTCCCATGAGTGCTTCAAACACAAGCTGTTTAAAAATGCACCTGATCGGACTTCCCTGGTGGCTCAGTGGTTAAGAATCCCCCTGCCAATGCAGGGGACACGGGTTCGAGCCCTGGTCCGGGAAGATCCCACATGCCGCGGAGCAACTAAACCCATGCGCCGCAACTACTGAGCCTGCACTCTACAGCCTGTGAGCCACAACTACTGAAGCCCGCACGTCACAACTATTGAAGCCCGCATGCCTAGAGCCCGTGCTCCGCAACAAGAGAAGCCACTGCAATGAGAAGTCCGTGCACCGCAATGAAGAGTAGCCCCCGCTCGCCGCAACTAGAGAAAAGCCCATGCGCAGCAACGAAGACCCAATGCAGCCCAAAATAAATAAATAAATAAATTTTAAAACATGCACCTTATCATCTCCTTCCAGATCTGCTCCTCTTCCTTTATGCTCTGTCCTGGATCCATGACTTTACCATCTGTGCCACCAGGCAAGTCAGAAATCTGGGGGTAATCCTGAACTTTTCTTTCACTCTCACCTCTCACGTCCATGTCAGCCACCACGTCTGTAGATTGTGCCCCTGTGACTTTCGTATCTGCCTATCTTTTCCATCACCAGTGCAGCCCCCGAATCCAGGTTTCCCTCATTTCTTGCATTATAGTCGTCTCCAAGGCTGGCTGCCCGTCAGCATCACCAGGGGAACAGTAGATACTGGGGTGGAGCCTAGGAATCTATATTTTTAACAAGCCGATGATCCTTCTGCGGGCAGCCTAGCAACAGACAGATACCTGAGAACCACTGATCCAGCTGGTTTCCCTGTCTTTCCCCTTCAGTCCATCTCCCACTGCCTCCGTCATGATCTGCTAAAAGCCGAATGTGGTCTCCTGTTTCTAACCAATGAAGCATCTCCCCTTTATCTACAGGATAAGTTCCAGCGTCTTCAGCATAGTTTGTGAGACTCTCCCAGGTCTGATCTGACCTGTAAATCTCTAGTCATTTCCGGCCGTCTTTGCTTGTACATATGCTCTACCTCAGGCCTGCTTAGTTTACAAAATAAGTGCTTTATCTCTTGATTTGGGGCTCTTTATACATACGGTTCTCTCTGCAAGAAAGCCTTCTGCCCTCCCTGTCTGCCTGGCAAGCCCCTCCTCTTTTCTTCAAGGAACAGTTCAGATGTCAGCTCTGGAAGTTGCCCTCGTCGCCTCTCTCCTGCCCTGCCACTGTTCTCAGACTGGCCTCTGACATTGCTGTCATCGTCCTGCAAAGCAATTGATTTTTCATGTCTGTCTCCTCCAATAACTGGCGAATTCTGAGAGGTCAGGGGCCAAATAGCCTGTTGCAAATCACTTAGCTCAAAAGGGATGGAGGGTCTGACTTGAAAAGCTGTTCTGTATACCATGCTGGATGATTTTAAGATATAAATCAGGTAAGGAATAAAAGACTCTTGGTGGAGGGTGTTCAAGGGAAGCCCCACTTCAGATGGACCATTTTTCCTCCCATTTTAAAAATAAAGGTGTAAATTTATACATGATAAAATGAACTCTTTCTGAGGATCAGTTCGTGAGTTCTGACAAACGCATACGGTTGTGTAACCATTCCATGGCCTTTTAACATGGATAAAATTGTGTGATTGCTATCCAGGCTAATGTTTGTAAATAAATCAGTCCCACTCAGCATGAGTTTTATGAAACAGTCAAAATGTTCTAAATGGAAACTATTTCCTGAGAAAGCAGTTAACTCTTAAGGGTCTGGAAGGTTAAAGTAATGTGTCTTAGTAATTCTTATTACTGAAATAAAGTTTCTTGTTCCTAAACTTGATTTGCTATAATATTTAGCTTTAGGTTTGCTTAACTTTAAAACTCAGAGAGGGAACTCAAGGGAGACAGCTTTTCTACTTACAGAAAAAGAGACCTCATGGTTAGAAATTTTCTGAATTTAGGTGTAATTTATTTCCCTAAAGCTCTTCTCACTGGTTCTCTGGCAATAGAGCATAAATCTGATATCTCTTTAGTATTTGATGAGGCCTCCTTTTTTCAGGCTAGACATCCTCGGTCCTTCCCCAGCATTTAGTGTCATGTCTCCCAAAGCATCACGATCCTGGACCAGGTCTGCCAGATGCACCACCCGTGAAAACGTGCGCCTTGGTTTGTTTATCTCTTGTCCTTCTTTCTGCTAAGGGGACTTTTGTAGGTCCCGCTTGTTTTCTTTCTCCTGAAGGAACATGATTGACAGGGACAATTCTATTTGAAAATTTTCTTTAAACCTATAATTTAGGAAGAAATTGGTGGGAGCATTTCTCCCTTAGAATGAGTGGGCATGGTGACTGAGTGGTCCTGGAGGAGCTGTTGGGCCACAGGAGGCTTTTGCTCCACCTTCTCCAGCAAGTCTCTTGGCCTCTCTGCATCTCATTTTTGAGATAAAGGGATCATTTCTAAATCTAAAATTCTACACATCTGATTTAGATCAAGGCATCCATGCAACATGAAAGGCTTAAAATTGTTACTAAATAGGCTCAAAAATAAGAGGAAAATCATCAAGATACAAAGGCATAGACCTGTTGATAAACATATTAATAATATGAAATATAGAGAGAAGACAATTTGGCAAACAGATCGACTGGAGTCCAACTTTATATTTCTACCATATTGATTCCCCCACAGCCCCACCAAAAAGAAGAGCTTTTCAAAGAGAGAATTCCCAAGAGTGTTACGTGAAACCCATTTGAATCTCGGTATTCCTTGATGACAGAATTTGACTTCAGTGGTGGCGGGAGGGATAGGGTTTCAACAGAAGTTTTCTTTTTTTTTTTTTTTCCTAATAAATTCATGGTATGGAATCCCACCCATAACTGTGTAGGATTAGGGTATTGACAGTGTACCAGAAATATATCTAGACGTTGAGCCCCGTGGAGCACACATGCTCTCAGTACTGGGAGCGGGTGGTGCTGACTGACTTCAGGTTAAAGCTGTGAGCTGGCGTGGAGGAGGTTTGGGAAGAGCTTGGGAAAGGGCTGCTGGGCTCTGTAACTGTACTGTTGGGTTCCACTGAACGGATAGACAGGAAAGGAGTGATATGGAAAAAAAAGATCTACTCCTCATTTATTCATCAAATAAATGTTCAGACACCTCAGCAGGCCTGGTAATACAAGAGCGAGATACCCAGCCCCTGCCTTGAGGGAGATGGCATTTTAAGGAAGTTTACAGGACCGTGTGATGCCCTGTAAGGGAACACACGTGCAGGGACTCTGGCCGTGAGAGGTGGGTCCCCTGGCCAGCGGAAACTGCCTATTTTCTTGATCCAGTTTTCCTTACCTTCAGTTCCATTCTTCCTCCTAATTGTTATTTTAAAAAGTAACAATTTTCAAAAGTTTAAAAAAAAAATCCCAATGGACCCCCCTAGTTTTCTGATTCTCAAGGACGGTCCATGACGCTCTTGGCGTAGCGTCAGTTGGAACTTCCTAGAAAATGCAGAATCTTCCTAAAAATGGGCTGTACCCTGAGCTGCTGAGTCAGAACCTGCATTGTAACTGTGCCGCCAGGTAATTCTTCTCCTCATTAAAGTTGGAGAAGCACTAATCTAGTTCCCCTTCATCTCTCCATCAGGAGATGAGGACCGATTATGCCCTTAAGGTCCCACCCACAGCTGCAGAGCTGGCGTTGAAACTCAGCCCGGCTGTTTACTGATGGAGCCTCCTGTGCCTTCTCGGATATGTCTGCTACTCCTTATCTGCTCCTCTCCACCTCTGTACCCTTCTCTTGGCCTCTGTCAGTGCTTCATCTCATCAGACCTTCAGCTTCTTACTCGTGTCTCTTTAAATACCTCTGTTGAAAACGTAAGGTAGAGCTAGTGGGAAGCAGCCGCATAGCACAGGGAGATCAGCTCGGTGCTTTGTGACCGCCTGGAGGGGTGGGATAGGGAGGGCGGGAGGGAGGGAGACGCAAGAGGGAAGAGATATGGGAACATATGTATATGTATAACTGATTCACTTTGTTATACAGCAGAAACTAACACACCATTGTAAAGCAATTATACCCCAATAAAGATGTTAAAAAAAAAAACATATTGAGAATATTCAAAAAAAATACCTCTGTTGAGTGAGTTACTCATACTGTGCATCTGAGAGAAGGAGCTTATTTATTTATTCTTGATTTAGGGGAAAGTTTGGCCCCATTTCCCTAGTTTTTTCCTGCTTGCTGCTCAGAACTGCCTTTGAAGTCAAGAGGAATTCTGTGTGTATAAGAGTTAAGACAGGGCTTCCCTGGTGGCGAGTCCGCCTGCCGATGCAGGGGACACGGGTTTGTGCCCCGGTCCAGGAAGATCCCACGTGCCGCGGAGCAGCTGGGCCCGTGAGCCATGGCCGCTGAACCTGCGCATCCGGAGCCTGTGCTCCGCAATGGGAGAGGCCACAACAGCGAGAGGCCCGCGTACCGCAAAAAAAAAAAAATAATAAAAAGAGTAAGACATAATCCGTGATGTCAGAAATTAGAGTCTCCTTACAGGTGGATTTATCTTCCTGTCTCTGTTACATAGATTCTCTCATAACAGAGTCCTTTTGCTCTTTGTATCCGTGGGAAAAGCAGTATCTGCCCTCTCTGTAGTTTGTGGATGGGGGTGGAGCTCCCTGGCAGCTCCTTCCCTAGTGACCTGAAGTACAGCCAAGCTTTAGGATTTAGGGGGTTTGTATTAGTTTCTTTTCTTTTTTTTCTATAATATAGAAAAATAAAGATCTAAGTCGATGAATACCCCATGTTTTAGGTTGGCTTTTGGCGTAGAAAGATATGGTCACAGAAGAATAATATGACAACAGTAAAGAAAAGGGAACAATCACTGGTAAGACCATAGTGGCACAGTGCCTTCAACAAAAATCAGCCCCCCATCTTTTAAGTCACCCCCTCCTTGTAAGAGGATTACTCTCTCTCCTGTCTTTTAAGTACTTTCGTTTATTTTTAATTCTAGAATATGTTTTGATTTGAATGACAGAACCATAATTTCCATGAATAGATAGAGAGTAGGCCTCCTCTGTAAACGATAAAGTAAAATCAGTTTTTCTGGTTTTTTGTTGTTGTTGTTTTCTTTCAAGTCACTATCCCACCCTTCTAACAACTCTTATTTTATAGAAACCATGGTTATTGTGTCACGCCCCAACTTCGGAAGCTATGTGATTAAATATTTTTGTATTTGTGTTTCATGTCTTGTATCTTATTTTCTGTTGACAGCATATAGAAACAGACTCATTTATTTTTAGGTAAAGAAGTATTTTGAAAGACAGTTAACTTACCCAGAGCTATTTTGCATATATAGTTTTAGTAAAACTGACAGTTTAAATAGGGGGACATTGTAATGAGCAATTAAGTTAAATTCATTTAGTCTAGGTTTTACGAACTGGCTGAAAGATAAATTTTTTTTTTTTACTTTAAAAAAAATGATTTTCCTCAAAATAGAACATAGAAGTGTTTTGCATTACCAAGAATAAGCTAGACATTAGATTCACAACCTTTAAAATGCTGTTTAGCTTTTAGAAATATAAAAACTTCAGTGTCCTTTTGTAATGTAAATTTTTGTCAACCTCATATTTCATCATCATGCTTCTCTTAGAAATGTTTTATTTGTGGCAAGATTCTATTATAAATTTGATGCAGGGTTGCATATTTGAATTTAAAAACAGTTGATTCATTTTAAATGAAATAATATGTTACATTATATATATATACACACACACACACATATGCAAGGTAAA
Source organism: Monodon monoceros (assembly GCF_005190385.1). Lineage (NCBI taxonomy): Eukaryota > Metazoa > Chordata > Mammalia > Artiodactyla > Monodontidae > Monodon > Monodon monoceros. The sequence goes on along the minus strand of NW_021703771.1, from coordinate 14,206,887 downwards.
TGATTTATAGCTTTAGAGAAAAGTACTTAAGTTGGTTATATTCATGGGAAAAAAGGTAGACTCATGTTCTCAAGGAAAAAGAAAAATGTCTTGAATATGTGGTTGCTGTTTAAATAAAGTTATAGAAATGTAATGATCTCTAACTTAATCCTCAACTTAATACACATATAACTGTACTCTTGTCTTCAGTATCCAGAAACATTCCGGGGAACAGCTTCCATGCTCCAGACCTCTTCATTTTACTAAGTTTTTCCTGCTTTCGGCATAGGATGGAGCAGCCTTCAAACTGTGCTAGTAAATTTCAGATGTTTAATATGAAAGGTTTCTCCTTAAAGTATTTATTTTCTGTCTATGAAACCTTTGAGTAACTTTTCATCCCAAAAGCCTCTTCTGAATTTTCAATGAGCTTTGTTTCTTCTCTCTGTTCTCGAGGTTCTCTGTAAAACATGTAACGTGTGCCTTATGTAATGAAACTTCATTTTCAAAAGGTACTCCCAGGAATTGGTCTTGTTTCTTTGGTTTTTACGTCATGTATTTTTGTTGGGCCTCTAAGAATCTGTATTTGGTCAAATTAGGAAAACTAAGTTGAAACATTATGCTTCCTAATAAGTTCATTTTATATAACATTTATTGTATAAGGAATTTTATGTTCTCTCTGTAGATAAACGCGTGGAAAATTGGCCTCTGATGCAGTCCCCGTTGCCTACGCTTTGTATAAGTACCCTTTACCTCCTGTTCGTGTGGCTGGGTCCAAAATGGATGAAGGACCGAGAACCTTTCCAGATGCGTTTAGCGCTCATTATCTATAATTTCGGGATGGTTTTGCTTAACCTTTTTATCTTTAGAGAGGTAGGTTTACTAAAGTTCACTTTATAATTCCCCAAGTCTATTGCAAATTAAAAAAGGAGAATGTGTAAAACTATCATTGTAATGTTGTGCCCTAAGATAAATGTTAGCTACTCTAAGAGTACATTTTATGTTATTGACAGTTTTCATTTTTGGATAACAAAAATATGAAACATATGTAAAGTGTAAGACAGTTGTTTAAAGTGGGATTTTGAAGCAGACAGACTGGATTCTAAAATAACCCTTACTAGCTTTTCTGACACTGGAAGTTATTTAACTTTTTTGAGATTCATTTTCCCCATCTGTAAGATGGGCATAATACCTAACTTCTAGGGTATCAAAGATAAGTGAGATAATTTTTACATAGTGTTTGGAACATATTAAGCGCTCAGTAAATAGTTGTAGCTATATGTTTATAATTCTTATTCAGCAGTTTCAGGTTTGGTAACTGATGAAAATATGCAGATGTAGAATACCGATCTCAAGTTTAAATCCTATTACATAATGTAATTGTATTTTATGTTGGAACTGAAGTGAGTTAACTGTTATACAGCTGTTGCTACTAACCACTGCCCACCTTTCTGGGCAGCAGCAAATCCTCCATGGCATTTCGAAAGAAAATCCTAAAGGCTGGATTGGCACAGCCATTTCTTAAGTTGTAAGAGTGAAAGGAATTTGTTTTCCACGAGACTCCTCATTAATGTTCTGTATGAACCCAGAGTACTGGACTGGTGATGCTAGGGAAAAGAACAGTATGCTCCTTTAAAAAAACCTTTCTTTAATTGACAACTTAGCCTACGGAAGCTCAACTTCATAAAAAACTTTAACCTGTTTGGATACTTTACCCAATTTGTTAGATGCAACCCACTCTGGTTCAAGACTAGAAATCCGTGCAACTCTTGCTGCATCTGGTGAATCACAGTTTCTCTTAATATTATGAGGTAGAGAGTCTCTGTCTCAGTCCGAATGTCACATGTCATTTTAAATTTAGATTTCAATTTTAAAATAAATTGACAGATAGTAAATTTTAGAAATTCCAACATATTAAATGTTTAATGCATTGAAAAATTTTAAGACCGTATTGCTTTTAAAAATATTTTGCAAGTTTGCGTATTGTAGGTAGTGCTTATAAATGCCGTATCTACTGAAACTTTACTCCAAATATTCTTCCCTTTTTCCAGCTATTCATGGGATCATATAATGCAGGATATAGCTATATTTGCCAGAGTGTGGATTATTCGGATAACGTTCACGAAGTCAGGGTAAGTACCTTGAAAGCAGTGTTAATCAGTAGGAGTTGGTTTAATTTTGTAGTCCCTAGTCTGTGAAAAACATTCTTCAGTATAGTGGTAATAGTGTACTGGATTGTTTCGAGTCAACAAAGCTATGCTTTTTTTTTTTTAAGTACATAATTGAAAATCTGTTTTCATCCCTCCAGTATCTTCTCTCATTTGGTAATGTGAGAGTGAAGGTGTGTTGGATTACTAAAATGCAGTAAGCAAAAAAAATAAAAAGAGAAGTTCCATGTTTAGTATAAAGATGATATTTTAGATTTTTGTTTTTTTGGTCAAGAATAGACACTCTTAGAGAAAGCTGAATTCATTTGTTAAGAAAGCCTGAGGAAAATGAACATCTTATAAACTATGTACTGTTTAGTAAATTAAGCACAGCACAACTAGTATAGGTATAAACTCAGTTTTTATCATCTTCGCAGAAAAGCAGACTAGTAATATAGTGTTACTGTATTTTACTGTGCAGTCACCTGCATCGGTAAAATTACCATCTTATTTTATTAACTATTTATTGAACTCCTCTTGTGTGCTATGGTTCATATCAAACATTACATATACATAAAACATTTATATAGCATATATAACATATGTTATATGTATGTGTGTGTTTTATGTTACATGTAATATATGTATTAATATAATTTGTAGTAGCCGCCCTTGGAAAAAAGTACCTCTTTAGCATTGGGGTTGGACAATATAAATAGCAGTATCCATCAAGACCCAGCACCAGATTGCTTTCCTGTAGTTACCATTTTATGTCTCTGTCTTCATTTCCCTATTAGGAGATATAATGCGCCGATGAAAGAAAAATCACCCCTTTTGGTTGTCATGTTGGTTTTATTCATTGAACAAATGTGTATTGAACATGTGCTGTATGTAGATAGTGTGAGGGGCCCTGGGGACCCAGGTGGAAAGGCAGATAGGATCCCTGCCTTTGTGGAGCTGACATTCTAGCAAAGGTGGGAGAGGCAGACACTAGTCATGTAAACAAACGGTTAACAAGAACCTAAGACCCGTGATGCGACTGAGAGAGGATGAGAGGAGCCCCTTTATACAGATTAGTTGGCTACGGTAACCTCGCTAGAGAGCCTCTCCCTGGGTGGAGCGCTGACTCAGGTCTTGCTCAGGTTGGGGGAAGGAAAGGGAAAAGCGCTGGGCTTGCTTTCTCTGAGGAGTGAACCTAGGTAAACCCCTTGGATGAAACAACATGCTACCATTTTGGGGATAAAGTTTTAAAAATACCACTCTGGTCATTGTGAGCCTACCATCCTGGCATGCATAAACGATCAGTTCTTTAAAAATTGAGAATGGACTAAAGGATATGGGGAGGGGGAAGGGTGAGCTGGGACAAAGTGAGGGAGTGGCATGGACTTATATATACACTACCAAATGTAAAATAGATAGCTAGTGGGAAGCAGCCGCATAGCACAGGGAGATCAGCTCGGTGCCTTGTGACCGCCTGGAGGGGTGGGATAGGGAGGGTGGGAGGGAGGGAGACGCAAGAGGGAAGAGATATGGGGATATGTGTATATGTATAGCTGATTCACTTTGTTATAAAGCAGCAACTAGCACACCACTGTAAAGCAATTATACTCCAATAAAGATGTTAAAAAAAAAAAATTGAGCTATTGTGAGAACTGAAATCAAGTAGGAGAAAGAACCAGAGCGGCAGCAGATTGCATTTGAAAATTTCCTGGCTCTCTCCTCCTCTCTAATATGCGATGTGGCAGAGTAAGTGTTTTACCCAAAGACTCATTTTTGTATCCATTGTTATGTAGCCAAGAAGGATCTCTTCACTTTGATGTAGCTATTCAGTTTACAAACTAAAGAGAAGGATTATTTATTACTATTCATGAGTGGTGGCTAATTTAGAGGCCCAGATAGGGGGAGAAATAAGACATTATCTCTTCCCTTCTAGATAAAGTTTGCTGCACCAAAATGTTATACTTTAAAGTACTAACATAATAGTGAATATTATAGTGTTGCTGTGAGAAATTCCCTATTTCAAGCCTATTTTCAAACAACTTTATCACTTTCAACAATATTATTACTCAAGCAAATTCAGTAAATAATTCTCAGTTTGTAAATACAGTACTATTTTTTCTTTGGCCTTTCTCTTTCTTCCTTGCCTACACTTTAAAATTGTAATTTTGTTTTTCAAAAGCAAAAAGCCAAACCCAGACAAAAACCCATGGCATCCAACAGGTGCAGGTATAAAATGAGGAAGGTCTCTATCAGCTCTGAAACACCTAAGCCTGGCTGTGAGTGAATCTGCCAAACCCCTGACACACAGAGGTGTACGAACAGATTTCAGTTATGTACCGCCGCCTTTGGTATTTGTACACAGGACACATGTCATAGAAAATACTTGACATAAAAAAGATGAACTGAGGTTACTATTTTAGTAGGATCCTTGGAAAATATTTTAAAACATACACACAGAGGTCACCTCTCACTGGATCCTTGGATCCTTAATCTCAGCATGTAATGTAATCTTTCTGCACCATCTGGTGTCTTGATTAGAGCCCAGGAAAAGAAAAGACTTATTTATGTAAGCACGATTATATTTATGACCTAAGAAATATTTGTTGTGTATGTTTGTTTGTTGCAATTTATCATTTTAAAGATGCTACTGCCTAATAAAAGCTACCGTGATTATTTTGTTGCATATGTTAAAGTGAGAGAGAGAGAGACAAGACACTCACAGAGCCCAGTTGATACCCAAGCACACTTGCAAGAATCTCTGAGGTATGATATAGGCTAGGCATGAACAAGTGAAATACCTTTACAAAGTAAATATCTCAGTTTCTCTACCATGTTGAAAATCATAGCAATGTGAAAGTGTTTACAGCTCTGCATTCAGCAGTTGGGTACTGGTGACATCCAGCTATGGAACAGACTGAAAATTTTCTCTGACTTGTTGGCACTGTGTAGATACAGATTTGGACTCTTTCTTTCCCATTATTTTCCCTGTGAATAGATGCCTGGGTTTCACACCCACTTAGACAAAAATGATTCTGTGCCTCCTACATTTTGTGCAGTGAAGATTGTTTAGGACTTAGAATGTGTAGAAAACCATGTGATAGTGTCATTCTGGTGTTTGTAAAATGCTTTTTTCCCTTTCTTTCTACAGATAGCTGCTGCTCTGTGGTGGTACTTTATTTCTAAAGGAATTGAGTATTTGGACACAGTGTTTTTTATCCTGAGGAAGAAAAACAACCAAGTCTCCTTCCTTCACGTATATCATCACTGTACAATGTTTACATTGTGGTGGATTGGAATTAAGTGGGTCGCAGGGGGACAGGGTGAGCATTTTCAGGAACATATCCCCAGGTAGTAAATTATGTAAATGTGGAAGATGGAAAGTAGTGAGAATTTGACTTGGTCTGTAATTTAATTTACTTTCATGGTTAATTATTTCTGTGTTAATTTCACTTTAAAGAAATTTGAAGAAAGTAAAGCTTTAGCTTTTTATCTGTGACTACTTTCACACCTACAGATTTACCCCAGAGATAAGCATAAACGAATCCCAAACATAGCAAGTTATATTTTGATAGGGAACAGTTCTAGTGGTTCTGATCCAGAGGATACCAAGATACAGCTTCTCAGTCTGAAGGCTTTGTCTCCTCTCCAAGCCCGAAGCCCACTCCTGCTGTCAGACAGGCCCAAGTGCACCTGTTGGTTCTTACTCAAAGGAAATTGTGTGTAGCCTTCTCAGTGTTGAAGAGAATCTGAATTCACAGTTTGGCCAAGGTCTGCCTCCAGCTTTTCAGATGCCTGTACATTGGAGATGATTCACATCACTGAGCTGTAAACAGACCATTCCTCTGATGGGGACCCGGGGTACAAGTCAGTATATAATAGCACAGTTCACCTTGCTACCTTCCATTTAAAACTATTTAGGAAACTAAGAAATAAGTACTATTTTTTTGTAGCTATGTATATCAGCACATGTAAAGGCAATAATGAAACATTTACAAATCTGCTTAAACAATTATATGTACCATGACTTTTTTTCCCCAAGAGTAATAGAATGCAAAGTAATACTGGCAGTAGTTCTGTATTGGGGCCTACTTAAGCCACTGGAGTACCCTCATTTGAAAATCTGCCACTTTGAAAGTCCTTTGCATTTGAAGGACACCCTTTTTTATTTATGTGGTGAAAGCCTGAGTCTGAACTTTAAAAATACTTGGCATGATCTGAAGAGAAGGCTTTTCCATTAGAACTATTTTACAACTTTTATTCCTCATCTGTACTCAAGATTAAATGTTGGAAAATAATGTAGATTCATTTATTTTATGTCCAAATGGTTTATCACCTAATACAGGTTTCTGTAGCTTGTAATTACCTCTGTTTTTCTAAAGCATTTTTCGGAGCCCAGATGAATTCCTTCATCCATGTGATTATGTACTTATACTACGGGTTAACCGCCTTTGGCCCATGGATTCAGAAGTATCTTTGGTGGAAACGATACCTGACCATGCTGCAGCTGGTGAGTTAAATGCTTCTAAAGTTTTTTCTGGTGAAACACTGAGAATGTTTGAATCTAATTAATTGTAAAGTGCTGAGTCGTTTTCGGCAATTTTCTGTTACCAAGCCGACTTTCTCTGTGCTCCAGCTATAGGCGTTGAGGCTGTTTGGTTCTGAGCTACCTGTTCATAGACCTAGTGGTCATGGCCACTCGTTTTTTAAATGTCCTTTAAAGACCAGACTCAGCTCTTGTCTAAGAGAAATATCCTTTAAACATATCTGTGAAATGGATGAGTAAAGACCTAAGCGCACCACAAAGTACACAGACTCATTTATGATTAGAAAAATAATCTAACTTCTTTCTTAGGCTTTTTTTTTTTTTTTTCACTTAAAATGTTACTACTGCCTCTCTTCATCCTGCCCTTACGTAAATTTTCTGTTGTCTATTCCATTTTTCCATCCTTGTGAACAGATCCCGTACGTTTAGAATATGAAAGTTGTAGGAAAGGCACAGAGCCAAGGAAGGGGTGGGGTAAAGGAAGGGACGAAGGGGGACTTCCCTGGCGGTCCAGCAGCTTCCACCACAGGGGACATGAGTTCCATCCCTGCTTGGGGAGCTAAGATCCTGCATGCCTCATGGCACGGCCAAAAAATTAAAAATTAATTAAATTTAAGAGAAGGAAGGGACCAAGGACCAGAGAACTCTTAATTCCCCGACACACAGTCATTAGCGAGCAGAGCTCGGTATTCTCAAATGCTAGTCTTCAGAGCAGGCAGTTCTCAGCACCTACCCCCAGTAGGACTTCTTGTAGCATCTGGGTGCATCAGTGCAACCTTCCAAGCCAAGCACTAGCCCAGTAACCAAACTGGAAATCCAAAACCAACCTGGTAGCTATTCTTAAGCCTTGGAATTTATTATAATTTGCTTTAATCGTAGCACGTACACAGTTTTATCAGTGTACAGTGGAATCACATTTGGAAACATTATTCATCTCTGCTTTAAGTTTCTAAACAATAGGCTAACCAAACAGGAAGCACAACCTTTGGGAAATGCTGGGTGTGCAGGATTCATCTGTAAGTAAAGTGCTACAGGAAGCTTCCTCCAGTTTTTGTGTAAGCCATTTATATAGTTTGTGTAATTCGTTTCTCTCAGTAATTATTAGATGGTCCCAAGAAAATGAGGAGGCGACAAAACTCACGTGAACTCTCCATCTCTGCTTTGCTGGAGCCTGCACCTGACTGTCCTTTAGCGATGCCACACCTCACACTCACCCTTCTTCCGTGATGCACGTCCTAAAAACCATTGTGAAATCAAAAGTTCTTAAAATCTGGATTTTGCCATGGAAAACTTTTAAAGTTTTTTAGTCTGATAGAAATTTGGGGCTTACACGGGATAAATTTTAAAACTAATATTTAATATAGTAATTAATATTGATAATGCTGTCCTTTAAAGAGAAACCACAATTGCCCTTTCCAAACAGGATGTTAATTTCATGAAAGGTAGTGTATTTCCAAGCGAGAAGCTCTCACAACAGTTCATCGTGTATGTTAATCTTGTAAAAAGCTAACCCTTGTTAATACCGTGGAATTCATAACTCTTACGTTGAGAACCATTCACTCTTTTTACACTTATTCTCAAATATCTACAAAATTTTACCAAAAAATCTTAGTCTTTAAAGACTTGTGTCCCTTCAAATGCAAATTTACTTGTCTGCTATTCTGTAAGAAACAAGTAATGAACCATTTTGATAAGCTCATTTTTAGAAGTATATGTACCGGCTTGCTGACAACTTTGTGGAAGGAAATCAGTAAAAAAAATATGGGAGGAGGGCTCCCCTGGTGGCGCAGTGGTTGAGAGTCCGCCTGCCGATGCAGGGGACACGGGTTCGTGCCCCGGTCCGGGAAGATCCCACATGCCGCGGAGCGGCTGGGCCCGTGAGCCATGGCCGCTGAGCCTGCGCGTCCGGAGCCTGTGCTCCGCAATGGGAGAGGCCACAACAGTGAGAGGCCCGCGTACGGCAAAAAAAAAAAAAAAAAAAAAAATACGGGAGGAAAACAAAAATTGAAGAGCCTATAGTACCACTACTTTACTCTCTTAGGCCACTGATATTCCCTCTCATGAGGTAAAATTATTCAACATTATCCAAAAAATAATTCCTTGAGCCCAGACACCAGGCCAAGGGCTCGGGAATCATGGAGACCAACACAGAGCCCCGCCCTCGGTTGTACACGGGTGGAGAGGTGGACAGTCCAGAAGTCAGCAGATGCAAAAGACACAATTCCTGTGAAACGAAAAAACCCACACAAAACAGAACCCTTCGGTTAAAGGGATGGAGGTACCCTCTGGGTGGAGGTACTTGAGTCTTAGCAGGAAGCCCTAGCTGAGGACATGTCATTTGAGCAGCAGCCTGAGTAAGGAGGAACCAGAGAACTCTTAAGCCTTGGACCGTGGGGCGACGGCGTGGGCCTGGCTCAGCCGCACAGAAGATGCTGAGGTCGTGACGAGCTGCTTGCTGCCCACAGTAAACGTACCTGCGCTGTTTTGTTTTTCAGATTCAGTTCCACGTGACCATTGGGCACACAGCGCTGTCCCTTTACACCGATTGCCCCTTCCCCAAATGGATGCACTGGGCTCTCATTGCCTATGCAGTCAGCTTCATATGTCTCTTCCTTAACTTCTATGTTCGGACGTACAAAGAGCCTAAGAAAGCCAAAACTGGAAAAACAGCTGCGAATGGTATTTCAGCAAACGGTGTGAACAAATCAGAAAACCACCTAGTGGTAGAAGATGGAAGAAAGCAGAAAAATGGAAAGGCAAAAGGAGAGTAAAGTGAACTGGGCCTTACCTGGTGTCGACAGCGAGGAAGCTCCCACTTCACATACAATTTCAGGGAAACCAGAAGCAAATGAGGGTTTGGGGATGGGGAGAAGACAAACGTGCTCTATGTATTAGTGACCTTTAGATTGAGTAAAGTGTTAAATACAACACCCAGGTGTTTTATTTATGAAGTTTTTATTTTAAACATTTTTTTATTAGCCTTGACCAAAGCAATCATCACGTGACTTTGGAGGCCCCTCCCCCTGTTCATACTCATGTGTACAATGTATGAGAGTTTTCATGTCTCTTCATTCTTCAGACTGATAATCACAGAAACATGGTCTTTATGCCTTTTTTTTTTTTTGGCTAAATTGCTACTTACCTACTGATGAAAATCAGTTACCTTCCATCTTCTGGTCCCAAACTGGAAATGCAGCTACTTTAAAACGTGCACGCTTGAATTCATTTGCTGACTGGAGTGGTCAAATCTCTCCACCTCTAGTCTGAAGATACCCTTTTGGTTGGAATTGAATTTTAAAAATCTGATGATCTCTGTAGACTCTTAGAGGCTTGATGATGATGGTGTTGGGGAGAATAAGAATTACAGTAAAATCCGCCCGGCGACTCAAAGGTCACCGTAACCTGCAGCACAAATCATTGTGGGAAACAATTTTTGTGATGAAAAGGCAGCCTTTCAATACTCCTGTTACTACCAGATATATATTATAAACGTTAAGGTTATTGTCTGATTGGAACATGAAACAACTCATGTCTCTATTAGTAACATCATAGTTACATTTATGTGCTGTTAGAAGAGAGTATGTTGATTTTTATCAGGCTTTCCTTGTTTTGATTTGTGGCTGTTACTGATTTTTCATATGTGGAAATATACCTACCTCTTCTGTTGGAAAGAACAGTTAAAATTAAATAAATTTTAATTAAAAAATCAAGGAGTCCTCTAATGTAGATTTTAATATCAACTTTCAAATTCACTAACACTGTTTTGTGTTTTTTTACAAGTAGTGTCCAGCAAGCTTCTCTGTGAAACTATCCTTTTCTTTTAACGTGTTTAATTTTGGAGTGATACTTTTCTTGTGACAAAGTTGCAAGATCTTACCTGTAACTAGATACGAAGTGTAAACCCGTTTTGGTGCAATATTCTTGACTCCTTGGTGCTAAAGATCATTAAATTCAGTGCTTGATTGTTACCAAGTGTTAATTGCTAAGACATAAGATGAACACGAAAGTGAGAATAGCCAGAATCAGAAAATGAAATTTGCTGTTTACAAAGGAAGTGTTTCATGTAATATAAAAAAACAACTGGAAATTCACTAGGAAAGAACTTGCACCCTGTCTTATTACATAGGTTAAATTGCTAGTGGGTATCGCACAGGGATCGTTCGAGAAAATGTGACCAAAAAAAAAAAAAAAAGGCATGAATATTTCTAAGTATAAGTATCTTTAACATGTCAGAACCGCATGTGCAGGATGTAATGCTGTTTGTGCAGAGTATTTCAGAATATTTTGTAAACCAGAAAATATTTATTGTGCATTAAAATGACACTCTTTCCCCCCAAGGCATGCAGACATGAGAATTACAGACAATTTGCCGCGTATATAATAGTTTGGTCTAAGAGGATTCAACACTTTTGTTTTTGCTGCTCAGTGTGTAATGACTAGAGATGTGTAAATCTTTGTGAGCTTTCTGTACTGGTTCCCCAGAGCTATTCCTTCCCTGCTACCTGATTTCAGCACAATAAATATACTACTGCTGTGGGAAAAATGATTTTTTTTTTTGGTTAATCAGTTGATTATAATGTAAATTACCTGCTATTTATTTATTTGATTCAGTTGTTAATATTTTAAATTCTCCCCTGCTGCCAATTTCTAATGAAAAGAAATGAAACTAGAACTTGGGTGTCAACAATTTCTGGTAAAAAGCTTATTCCTTTATGGTAGCGTATTTTTACTTTAAAACTTAGCTGTCTTTGGAAGAACTTTTGGCTCCAGACATAAAACATATCATTTTCTTCTGAATTCGTACATTTGTCACTTTAAACGTAAGCCTTTTTTTTTTTTTAACTTTTTATTTTATATCGGAGTAGAGTTGATTAACAATGTGTTCGTTTCAGGTGTACGGCACAGTGATTCAGTGATACATAATACGTGTATCTATTCTTTTTCAGATTCTTTTCCCATTTAGGTTGTTACATAATATTGAGCAGAGTTCCCTGTGCTGTACAGTAGGTCTTTGTTGGTTGTCCATTTTAAATACAGCAGTCTGTACATTTTTAGTGCTGTGCTTTTTTTTTTGTTCCAAAACCAAATTGGGGAGCCCTCCTGTTCTGATATTTAAACCCTTCAATCCTTACTATACTTCAAGTTTCTTTACCAAAGATGATTTTAAGATGTGATAAATGTAGCCTTTTCTGGTAGCCTTCATAATTTCTCTATCACCCCACTAAATATGCATGCCTTCATATGTAAAAATCAGTGAAGGAGGATTGCATCCTCTTTTCGGTAAAACTTTGTCACTAACTAAAGAAACGTTTTCCTATTGTAGAAAATAGGGAATTTATGAAATACTCGCATCGACTAGAAACAGCTGAGGCACGTTAGCAGCGCGTTTTCCAATAGCATCGACAACTGTGGCTCTGCCTTTTTCCCTTTTCTGTGTTACTCTTGGCTCCATTTTGCTGTTGGATGCTGCCTGGTGACTAGTTTCAGTTGTAGCATTATTAATTTAGTCATTCTCTTTTTCTCTCTTTCCACACACACTCTGAGGCATTCAGAATTTTTTCCGTATGGGTTATTATATTCACATTTCAGAACATGGAATCTAGCAATGCTTTGTTATTTATCAGGAATATTTTAATTTACAGACTTGCTCCATATAGGGATACACTGTAAATAAGAAAGAGAACCTAGAGATGGAGGTGATTTTTTGCTGTTGTATCCATTTGATAATATAATTCAAGCATTATATATTGACCGTTGGGGCATTGCTTTTGAATCTCACCTTCATAAGAATGTGACAGCACGCTGAGCTGTTCACAGCCTCTCAGCTTTCCTTGTTACAGCCTTAATTTCAGCCAGCCCTATTCGTAGCACTGTCCTTACTGAGAAAAAGATGACTACAGATGTACAGGATGGAAGTGGCATGCTCCGTACAGTACTGGGTGACTCAGACTTAGGGTCCTGCTGGATGGTAAATAGGGTCAGAGCGCTGAGGGGCACCGAGATGCTGAGCTAGCTGCACAGGCGCCCAGCATCTGAGCAGTAAACGCAAAACCTGCTCAATGAGATTGGTCACCTGCCACTCAGCATATAAGCAATTTTGACAGGTAACCTTGGAAAGCAAGTCCTTAATAGTGTATTTTAGAACCCATCCTTAATCTTAGGTATTTTAGACAGAGGACCGCTGAACCAGAAGAATCACTGTGAAAAGGGAGAGATGTAGAAACATTTCTCTTGTTTCAAAACACTACAAGTCACACGAGTATCTTTCAAGTCGGTTTTCCTGATGTAAATTACAGAGGGAAGGCACCTCCGTGAATTGAAAGGCACAGCTTTTTTTTCTTTAAGTTTTTAAAATAGGAGGAGGTAACATAACTATATTCCAGAAGGTGACTCAGAGGTCTAAATTAAAAGTTATAATTGATATACAGAACAAATACCAGATGAAGACTGAGGTTTTGGAATATATCACTAAAAGAGCATTGTGACATATTAAGAGATGGTAATAGCTGTGTTTAAATGGTGATTAATTACCAGGAATTTTAGGTGGGCAAGGGGTGATCTGAATTATCTGTTGGTGTTCTTTTAGACTTATAGGTCTAAGTTTTGCTGAATCCTTTGAGAAATTAAACATTTTTCTACCTGTTAAAAAAAAAAAAAGCCCAGAACTTAGGTCTCCTTTTTTCTTTGTCTTTTTCATTTTACCACATAAAGACGCGTTTACATGTCCACACGTGAACAAATTTTCCTCCCCACCTTTACGCCTGGTCTTAAATTGAAAATTCAACTACAATTTTTTTATTTTCCCCATTCTCATAGGTGAGGTTTTCCCAGCGAAAGTGACGTTAAAGCAGTTATCTCCTTTAAGAATAAATGCGTGCTGAAACAGCTCACTTGATATCTGTCTACCTAATTATAATAATCTAATGCAGCTGTCAGAAGGTCATGTTGTAATTGAACATCTGCACAAAGAATATGTCCCAGTTAAAAGCCACTGTAAGACTAAAAACTCTTGGAAGTTTTAAATAATACAGCCATCTCTAAAAAGATAGTATCTTGAAATTATTGGATATCCCACTTTAAATACAAGACTGTGGGCTGTAAAGAGTGTCTGTCAGCCCACAGGAGTGTTCCGTATCTGCTGTCAGACTCCACGTATCCCTGAATCCCTTTTCTGCAATTTTAGAGAAGCCGGTTAGGTGGTTCCTTTCCTCAGTTTAAGTTTTTTTTTCTTTGAATTTGCCACGAGGTGAAAGGAAAGCATCCGGTTGAGAATCCTTCTTTGTCATCCCTGATGCATCAAGTTTAAACTGAGTTCCTCCTCCCTGTGAGGAAGCTATCCTAAGAACCAGTCTTCCAAGAATAATGATTACCAAGCTATTTGGTAATGAGAGGGTGGGTAGCTTATGAGTCTTGCACAGTATTATGTTAGTGACATTCACACCTCACCTTTGAATATGACTTGTGTTCTAATTTCTCTAATAAATCTGGGAATCAGTTACAACTTTAAATTTTTTCTAAGCAGATTATACACACACACACACACACACACACACACACACACACATATGGGGAGAGAGAGAGAGAGAGGGTTTATCAACTGTACACATAAGGTTGGATTTCAAATATTTTCCGAGTTCAGTTCTCATAGTGAAAACTTAATAAAGATGTTACATGGTCACATCAAAGCTATATTTATTCAACAACATTTACATGTTTTCATTGGGCTTGAATTATTACTGCCAGCCCTTGTAAAAGTGGTATCTGGTCTTTTTTGCCAGGAAAAAAAAAAAGGAGTATGGGAGCTTGTGAGGCAAAAGTGCAGCCAGGTGACTTGGGGGAACAAATTTCTTAGAGGTGAGATTTGGAGTTTACATCCTAGAGTCTTCCCTACTTCAGAAATCCAGCCCCATCTTTAGGTTAGTGTGCTAGATGTTTACTGGCTCTCTGAATCCATTCCTAACCCTCTGAAATGTTCTTCCTCCTTCCCTCTCCTGGTATTACAGTCTGGAGGACTAAAAATTACATTTCTCAGACTCACAAATTAGGTTTTGTCAATGTGAGGCACTCATGACATTTTTGGAAGGCAGAATTTGGAGATGGATGCCATCCTTCTGTAATAATGCAATCATATAAATAGACTCCTTATAGACATAAATAAGTGTTGGCGACAGCTGAACTACGTGCTCTACTATCTTGGCACCAACTTTGTGAAGGCAGGACGTGGTAATGGTGATAGCAGTCATGGCAGATGTGGTCATACGAATTTGAGGTCAAAGGCTTAGGGAGTGGCCTCCTGACTTATTCCTCCAAGTTACCCGTAATCGTATAAGCATCTAATCCTGCGAATTAAAGCTCTTTCTGCTTGAAATACCTTGAGTGGTATCAATTTCATGCAGTGAACCTTACCTAATTAAGTATTCAGCAACAGAATGTAATCAGGAAATGGACTGCCTGGGGTAAGAAAATGGAATTGGTTATCTGACCTAGCTGAGTTTACAGGCAGTGACAACTTCGTGACCAGCGGGAAACAAGAGACTGTTTTCCATGAAGCAGATAGCTGACTTTTTCACCTACGGTCACCTAGAACGAAGTAACTATTGAAAGCAAAGTCTTCGGCAGACTGAGGAGCTGCAGCATTGAACTGTTATGATAGAAATGAGGAATATAAAGACTTGAGTGAGGTGGCTACTTCTGATCGTCCTGCAGAGCTTACAGAAAGAAAATTAGCTCATTCTCTGCAGCCCTAAGAGGCCCTCTCATATCCTGCAGCGACAGATCTGAAACGTCTTAAAATGAGATCCAAAGTGTGATCCAAAGCGGGTTGCAGAATTACCACTGAAGTTCACAGCCGCAATAAGTGAAAGCTGTGGTATTAACTGGGAAAGAGTGGGACCCAAAGAATTGGAATGGGGACATTTGATGGGTTTGGATGAATCTGAGAACCTGAATCTCTAAATTCCATTGAATATTTGTAGCCAAGAAAAGCAGCACGTTCTTCCTTGTCAGATATTAGTCCTTTGCTGCTTGAGATCCTGTAAGGACTTCAACCAAGGTAGTTACCTTCCAAAGCAACGCTGATCTTCCTTGTGTCTGCTGTCTGATCTTTCAATGTCATCAGATCTATAAGGAGAATTACATCATGGCGTGCCCCAGGGGGAAAAATACAAAATCTATCCTGGGAAGAGACAGCTTAGAATTATAGGATTTGGCTAATTTTCCCCTGCAGAAACGTGTAAGAATTGATTCTATGAGTGCAAAGCAAGCAGAAAGAAACATCTTTGGGTTGGACTGAAATTATTAAAAAAAAATTGTTTAGGGACTGAAATTATTAATATAGTTTCACTTACCAGAAATTCTTAATTTGAGGACATAGCTCAACAGTGGGGAGTAGCTTTAATGATTTGTCAACTGTTTAACATGGAATCAGGAAAACCTGGAATCACTGATGACCTACATCAAAGTGAGACATATGTTAGAAATTCATTGCAATAATGGAGGAGAGAATCCAAAGGCTTAGGGCGTTCGGAATGCTGGAGATTATTTATCGTGTGCAGCCCACTTGATAGCTCTCTCACTGTATTTGAGAAATACACTGGTAAATGCACATTGGCGATATGTCCTTGAAAGCTTCTGTAGTGGCTATTTTCTGTAGGCTGTGTATTGTAAGGAGGGAAACTTTACCCTCTTAGGTTGGTGGCTGAGACCTGTGAATTAAACTGATAAAAGACAGATTAGCAGGAGAAAAGGTTTATAGCTTTTGCTGTTAATATTTTAAATTTTACATGCATAGGTGAAGAAGTGAAAAACCCAAAGAAGTGGTTATACTTGAGGGTTATATACCATGTTAACAAAAGGAAATAAATTGTGGAGAAGTGACTAGACAAAGGAAAGGGAGTCTGGGCTTCTAGGGCTGATACATTGTGGGAACGTAACTAGGAGACATATGGGGGACACTCGTGGTACATAAGGGTTATTTCATAAGGTTTTCTTACGCAGACGCATCTCTGTGCCTTCTCTGTTTTCAGGGATGAGAGTTGTTCTCCTTTTCCTGATACAGGAGAGGAGGGGGCAGCTTCACCAGGGAAATTGATGCCCTGCTGTTAGGCAGTCAGAGGGAGGGCAGAGAGCTCTTCCCTGTGTCTGCTTTTCCTCAGTTGCCTTCAGCTCAAAATAGTCTTTATGTCAAAGTGGCGTATTTTGGGGTGACGTATTCTGATCCCCCTCAGGATGATGAAGGAGGGAAGGTGCTGTCTCTGAAATGCATACCCTGACTTCAGTAGGAATGATGGTACTGCAGATTGCCAAAGGCCAAATGCCAGTACTTAAATGCCAGAAACAAAGTGGACATGGTTACGGTAATGGGCAGCTGAGTCTGAGCGCTTACTATTATCATTGGCCCCGCCATGTGGCTTTCTGGATCTTAGTTCCCCGACCAGGGATCAAACCTGTGCCCCCCTGCAGTGGAAGCGCAGAGTCTTAATCCCTGGACCTCCAGGGAGTTCCCCTCAGTGGTTATTAAAATGGCTTTATCCATGAGTATCTATGGTGGCAGCTAATGTATTATGATGTCCCTAGGACTGAAATAGATAGGCAACCTACTTGATTTCTATTCCTCACTCTAAAGTTAGTGAACACAGGCACGGCTTGAGTCACCACAATAGAGTCCCCTCACCAATTTTCATTCCTGAGTCAGTTCATAGACCCCGAGCTTCCTAAATGAAGGGAATGTTGGATCCCCTTGAGAAAATTCCCTGTGACGTTGTCACAGTATGCCCTGTAAATTCTACTAGCTTTTGCCAAAAGGGAAGGGTAATAAGCAGACTTTGGGCGAGTTACCGGGACACTGAGTAGATGCTGATCACTGGGCAGCCAAATTGCTACTGTGCCCGTCAGTCCAAACAGGGGCGTGAGGAGGCCAGGTGATAAGTGTAGCTTTGGCCTGAGTCCGTCTCACAGTGGCCCTGAGGATCCGCAAACCTATCCTCTCTGGTTCCTGAACGTATAGTGGATCAGTCATTCTCAATCTTTGGCTGAATCTCGACATTGGTTCCCCGTCTCATGGAATGAGGGCTAATACAGATTAAAGGCCCAAGTCAAAGCCCCTAAAATGTCCCCTCCTTCTTGAAACAGTGGACCAAAAGCAATGCCACATTTCTAGGTGAATGTTAGAGGTGCATGCCAGCATCATAGGCATGAAGGTTCAGGAGTGATGATTTTTATCCTACACCCATTTAACTCTCCTCTTGGACCTGAGCAGAAATTGGAGAGTCTTGGAGAATGACAGTGGATTATCGTTAACTTCCCCGTGTCGGTCGGAGCTCAGCGGCTGTTCTAGACGCAGTCAGTTAACTGAAGCAAGTCGGTATCATTTTGGCATCTGATATTTAGCTATTAATCTATTCAGTGTTTTTCTTCTCCTCTCCAATACAGAGAAAACAGAAGTAGTTTCTTTCCCCTTTATTCCTTTGTGATCTTACTGCAGGAGAGTGTCAATTATCCAGTATCCTGTAGTAACCTAGGAACCCTGTTTGTCTCATCATGCCGTAAGATATTGCTTTGGTCCATCATACTATTAGATATGGTGAGTAGGAGGCAGAGAGTACCATGATTCCTTGGTGCGGAACAGGTGTGCCCAAGGGTGGTGGGGGAGGGAGGCATGTAAATTCAACGGCCATGACATCAGTTGTTTGGGGCAGGCCAGTGGTGTGTAGCAGGTTGAGAGTTTTCCTCCTCAGTGAAAGACAATTGCTATACTTTGTTACCCATCGCTATTAAAGAGGTGAATTTCTTTGATTGGTAAATTTCACTGGACCTTTGAAACAACATGCATACATACATTTGAGGGAGCTGCTTTGACCCACTTATCAAGTAACCCATCAGGCTGCCAGTTCTGAATGGATCCAGAGTAAGAGACGGCTTTGTTCCTACTATGGACTGCAGTGCAAGTTACTCTGCTATTTCAGCCTTAAGATCCAACAGATCAAATGGTTCTTGAAAAATCTGACAGAAAGCAGTCCTATAGGGGCCTCTAGTCAGCCTTGATTTAGAATTACAGTGCAGTCCTCTTGGGTTTTAGAGCAAAGCCACAACCTAGTCTCCAAATAACTTCTTTTAAGAAACAGATCCTGGACCACTTTTGGACCATGGCAGAAATTTGTGTATCTGATCACAGACTATCACATGGTCATGTAAGCAGAGCTGCCTGTCATGGCCTGGGTACTATCTGATTCACCATGTCATTAAGGCATGCACAGAAGCATCCTTTCATCACGTGGAAGGTTATGAAGCCACAGGTAAGTGGCATGGGCAGTGCCTCAGACTACCACTGCATCATTCCTGCTGCACTGTCACTTTTCCCTCAACCCACACGTCTGACCTCTTGAAAGTTCCTTTGAAGTGTAGGTCGATGGTGTTTGCACACCTCTGATCCCTTCTGACTTGTTTTGTGTCCTAGGATACTGACCCATATGGACACTGCATCACTTTGTCTCCCTTGTCAGCTGGCTTCCAGTTGGTTCCAATCAATAGGAGATCAATACGTGGGTGGATGGATGGACAGAGTGGGTAGAACATCTGTTCCATGCTTTCTCCCTGCTTGAGTGTTACATCTCTGACCCTGGCTACTCTCTCCACAGCCACAGCTACTGCTGGCAAGTCTCTTACCATAGTTTTAATTCTCACGGAGCTCCAGGAGCACTGTTTTCTTCTCTTGTTTCTTCACGTCTAGGGGTGATAGTAACATCATACCCTTGCTAGTGTCTGGGTACCCCACCATCCTTTGTTCCTTTAACCTTGCCTACACCTCTATAAACAATCTCTTTATTAAAGGCTCTTCATTTAAACCATCTGGGATAAATTTTAATTTATGCTGGAACCCTGATTGAGAAACTGAAAAAGAGAATAACTGAGCCTGGTTACAAACTATTCCACATAATATACGCAAACAAGCTGGAAGTGCACAGTGGCAGTGTTACAGCTTCATTTAGGACTGGCCCTGAAAGATGTGTGGAAGGAAAATCCTCCCAATGAAAGGACTTTGGGCAGTACATCTGGTTGTCCACTGTTCCTAGAAATTACCAAAGTTATGAATTTACATTGGCTTTTGGGTAGTTGATAAAGGTTTGGCCAGGTGTTCAGTAACTTGTAAGGAGTAAAATTGAGGATTGATGACAAGAAGTGCTGAGAAGCTCTGAGTGTGACATTATTTGTGTTCTCTGTAAATGCTTACCAAAGGCACCCACTGTAGAAGAGGTTCTCAATAAACAGAGGGACAGGGTGACCTGGATGTTCTATGGATATTAGCCTCTTTTCCTAGCCACCCTATATTTGCTCACTGGGCTCGTAAACAAAACGAGCAAGGTGGAATGTAATGGGCTAAATGGTGGCCCCCAAAGATATCGGGGCCTAATCCTTGGAACATGTAAAATGTTACCCTGTTTGATAAAAGAGTCCATGTAGATCTGGTTAAGTTGAGGATCTGAAGATGAGGAGATAACCCTGCATTATCTATGTGGGCCTTAAATGCCATCACAGGTGTTCTGATAACAGGGAGATGCGACACACACAAAGAGGAGAAGGTTGATGTGAAGATGCAGGCAGAGATTGGAGCGATGCTGGTCAGGAATGCTGGACGCCACAAGAAGCTGGAAGAGGCAAGGAACGTATTCTCCTCCAGAGCCTCCAGAAGGAATATGGCCCTGTTGACGCCTTGATTTCAGACTTCTGTCCCCCCAGACTGTGAGAAAATAAATTTCTGTTGTTTTAAGTCAAGAGTATTGTGGTCATTGGTTACAGCGGCCACAGGAAACCAATACCTACAAAAAGGAAGGTTGTACTGGGGCTTAAACGGTATGGACTTAGCAAGTCTGGTCTGGCTGGACCACTGCGGAGTGCCCAGCTTGCTGTCAGCAGAGGCCAGTGCTGACCTTGTGATATGGATCCATACTTGGAACAGGAGCTGGCTCTTATGCTGGGGACCTCCCCATGCCACAATGAGGAGGACTGTATTTTGAGGCACCAACACCTATATTATTTGCATTAGTTTTCACCATAATTTTTTTCAAGAGGTAAGCTTTCCTCTTTTTCAGTGAGGGTGTAAGAAGTGAAAGTTGGTGCTGTAATACTATGAATTTTATGGATGAGAGTGGTAGAAAGGAATGGGGGTTTTGATTGTTCCGTATACAGGCTTTCCAAACCCCTTTTATCAACTCAACTTTTCATCCCCAGCCTCCATCAATGTGGCATTTTCTGGGGATAATGGAGAGAAAGCCAGCTCCCTGCTTCACTAGAGCCACCTCTGCCTGTGGCTTGGTGACAGCTTCCTCTACTCTGCTTCACGCTTCCGTAACTTAACTACCCAATTTCCATCTTCCAGAAAATTGTTGAAATCTGTCACCTGCTGTGGCCCCTTCATATTCCCCCCATTGTTGTGGGTTTGGACATTTTACCAATCTTTTACTATCTTTGAAATAGAGCCTTGAGAGGGAACGAATATAAACAGGTGACCTTGGTCTACCATCTTGAATCAGAAGGCTGTTTAATATTTCTAAAAAAGGAAACATTCTTGAAACAAGGGGGGATTTCAAATCTGAGCTGTGTTACTGATATAACCTTCAACAAGTTACTCAATCTTTCTGTTTCCTCATCTATAAAATGGAGATAATAATATCTAACTCGAAGAGTTAATATATAAGAATGAAATAGAAGAATGTATACAAAATATTTAGTATAGCGTCTAGCTCATAGAAATTGCTTAATGTGAACTCCTTGCATTTTTCTTGGCCTCTCCTTAAAAGTTCATTCTTCCCCAGATCTGATAGAATTGTTTTATTTTTATTTCTTAATTTATTTTGTGGTAGTAATGGGGAGGGTTAGGTAGTTTGCAGGGTTGTTATTCTTTCCACAGCCATAAAAAGAAAGAGTATCACTGCCCTAGGCTTTTTTTCTAGTTGCAAGTGATCCACAATCTGTTTTTATGTTCATCTCCAAAAAAAGAAAATTTTTCCCTCCCAAAGAAACAAATTAGTTTTTTACTTATTTAAGACAATTCATGATTTTCTTCTTGTTTTCTCTTCATAGCTTAAAACCTACTTCTGAAGTGGTTTTGCTCTAGTTAGAAAATAGGAGAACCTCTCTTGTGAAGTGATTGTATTATGCGTCTTCGTCTTATTCAAAGATAATATAATACTCTGTATATATTAACGGCTTAGTAAAGCATTCAGTGTATTGGCACTGATTCATCACAAATCACTTATAATGATGCTCTGAATTTGGGACCTCCTTAGAAAATAGTTATAAGGAGATGGGAATAAAATCTCCAGTGCAGAGGGAAACCTTCAAAGTAAAGAGTTGTTGTGGTGTTAATTGTACCTCTTCTGTCCTGATACTACTGATTGTGGACTAATAGACTGTAATTTGAATTCAGGCAAAGAAAATCACGAAAGGAAAGAGCGTGATTTCTTAACCAAGTACTGAAGCGCTTCAGAATTTATTTAATAGCACAATAAATTCAAAGAACTTTCTATATTAGCTTTTATTGTTTTATATTAGGAATTAATTTGCACTTGTTATAAGACAGTGCTGGAATAGATCTGGTTAGAATAGCAGGAGAGATAATCCGATTAGGGGCTCCTGGTCAGGCACTGTGACAATAATAGAAATTAATGACTTCTAATCCGGAGGGGCCTGCCATGGATGCCTGGATTAAGGAACATTACTAATACCATGCCGACCCCTCTATACATCTATAAATCTCCTGCAGTTTGAACATAAATATGATTTATACGCGGTACACGGGCCTCTCACTGCTGTGGCCTCTCCCGTTGCGGAGCACAGGCTCCGGACGCGCAGGCTCAGCGGCCATGGCTCACGGGCCCTGTCGCTCCGCGGCATGTGTCATCTTCCCGGACCGGGGCACGAACCCGTGTCCCCTGCATCGGCAGGCGGACTCTCAACCACTGTGCCACCAGGGAAGCCCATAAGTATGATTTTTGAATAAAGCTGTTATAAACATCCGTGTGCAGGTTTTCGTGGGGACATAAGTTTACAGCTCCTTTGGGTAAATACCGGGGAACCAACTGCTGGCTCATGTGGCAGGAGTATATTTATTTTTGTAAGAAACTACCAAACTGTCTTCCAGAGGAGGGGTACCATTTTGCACTCCGACCTGCAATGAATGAGAGTTCCTGCTGCCCCACATCCTTGTCAGCATTTGGTGCTGTGTTCTGGGGTCTGGCCATTCTAATAGGTGTGTAGTGTTATTTCATTGTTGTTTTCATTTTCAGCTTCCTAGTGACATATGATGTGGAGCCTCTTTTCATATCCTTATTTGCTACCTGTCTGTCTTGTTTGGCGAAGTGTCTGTTCAAGTCTTTTTCCAGTTTTAAATTTGGATTGTTTATTTTTCTTACTGTTAAGCTTTAAGAGTGCTGTGTCTATTTTAGATAGCAGTCCTTTGTCAGATATGTCCTTGGCAAATATTTTCTTTTGGTCCATGGCTTGTCTTCTGCTGTCTTGAAGAATCATTTTTTTTATTAACTTATCATTCTTCCGGGCATACAAACTACAGCAAACATATTCTAGATTTGTTTCATTCTTGCTGGTTGGACAGAAATTATGACTTTATAAATATACTGTCATCACAATCATAGACTATTATGAAGGCGACACCACTTGCTTCTTGGAATAATCAGTCACAGACATTTAATCACTTATATTTCTTATGAATACAAGTAGTTTAATTTAGATATTGTTAAATGAATCATCTTTTTTTTTTTTTCATTTTTGCTATCATTGTGCTGTAGACCAGGCAGGCAAAGGGGAAGAAGGAATTTTTTTTTCCAATAAGAATTTGAAGTGGCTTAGCTCATTCCATATTTTATTTTTGTACTTAAAATTCATGTTAGTTTGCCCACTTCTCTATCACAATTGAGTAGTTCAGGTTTTAGTGAGAACTCAATGAGATACTGCTTGAAAAGCATTTAGCCTAGGGCCTGGCATATACTAAATGTTCAATAAATAGTGTTATCACAGGGTTTCCATAATATTATTGCCAGTGTAGTAATGATAGTATCTTACTATTACTGCCATATAGTTGTAATATTACATAATAATTTTCTTGACTAATAACTTGTCTCATTTTGATTTGTACTTGTCAACAATCTTGGGAAGCAGTGCTCACCTGCTGTGGACTTCACAGCACCACCTGGCCAGCTCAGTTTAGGAAAGGGATTAACTTCATTATACACTAGGCTGGGAGCCTATCTCAGGCAGTAGCATCAGGAACAATTAATAAACATATTATATGCAACTAGAAGAAAGGTCTGATTTTCCTATTCATGGAATTAGAAGAAGTGGGTCACCGTGACCTAATGGGAATTCTTATCATTGTGGGTGTACAATATTGATTATTTTCTGGTGAGTTGAAAGGGTCAAGAGTGACATGGAGAAGAGTAAAAAAATAAGACAGATATGAAGGTTATTTAATGTTTTTCTCATAGATTTACTAAATATTTAGTATAAATTAATACACTGCTTTAATCTTGGTCTGAAACTTTTATGTAAATATAAATAAATCTTGATATGTAAGTTTTATACATATATATCATTGTGGTGTAAGTTCCTCTTAAGATACTTCAACATGGCTATAGAATTGTATCAATACCACCACATGAAATTAACTGTCTTTCAAAGACAATTTTGAACATCTTTGGTGATGATTAAAATTACAATAATTTATAAAGTTTGTAAAAGTTGAGATAAAGGTTAAAATTTCACCAATTTATGCAACCTTTACCCTTTTGTATTCAGATTTTAAGTCAGAGGTTTCCTAATTGTAACCATAATTTATATAAACATTTGGGAAACAGCACTGTAATGCAGGGAACAAGACAGTACCTTGTCAAGAAGTAGTGTGCTTATGTCAGAATTTAGATAATATACAGAAAGCTTTGCTTATCATTTTACGGTAACCATACTTTATACTCTCAGATTACTCTTGACTATATTCATTTGACAAATATTTGGTCAGCTCTTTCTATGTACCAATTATTGTGTTAGCCTGAGGAAGATAATAATATACGTCC
This sequence comes from Monodon monoceros, assembly GCF_005190385.1. Lineage (NCBI taxonomy): Eukaryota > Metazoa > Chordata > Mammalia > Artiodactyla > Monodontidae > Monodon > Monodon monoceros. Next base: position 14,182,138 of record NW_021703771.1, on the reverse strand, counting down.
GAAGCTTTTTTTTTTTTATGTTCCAAGTGTTTAGTTTTTTCAAAATGCATCCTAAGCTTTTGAAGGAGCCAATGACCTGTGGAGAAGATGGGCAAAGAAAACAAATAGTTATATCATAAAAGGTGCTAAAGGGGCTTCCCTGGTGGCGCAGTGGTTGAGAGTCCGCCTGCCGATGCAGGGGACACGGGTTCGTGCCCCGGTCCGGGAAGATCCCACGTGCCGCGGAGCGGCTGGGCCCGTGAGCCGTGGCCGCTGAGCCTGCGCGTCCGGAGCCTGTGCTCCGCAACGGGAATCTTAAAGACAGATGAATTTGATTAAGTGAATAGGGAAGAAGGTAACAGAAGACACTAGTGTCTCTGTCCACTTACTGATACTTACGGCTGCATCCCCAGCCCCTAGCTCAGTGGCTAGCATGTACAAAGGGCTTAAGAAATCTTCAGGTCTTTTTTTAAAAATAAATTTATTTTATTTATTTTATCTTTGGCTGTGTTGAGTCTTAGTTGCTGTGCGTGGGCTTACCCTAGTTGTGGCAAGCAGGGGCTACTCTTTGCTGTGGTGCACGGGCTTCTCATTGTGGTGGCTTTTCTTGTTGCGGAGCATGGGCTCTAGGTGCATGGGCTTCAGTAGTTGCGGTGCTTGGGCTCAGTAGTTGTGGCGCACAGGCTTAGTTGCTCCGCGGCATGTGGGATCTTCCCAGACCAGGGCTTGAACCCGTGTCCCCTGCATTGGCAGGAGGATTCTTAATCACTGCGCCACCAGAGAAGTCCCAAGAAATCTTTGTTGAACACAAATTGGATTAAATGACAGTGAAGAGTCTTGTAAGGCAGGTACGGAAACGATGGAACAAGCGAGGAAAAGCATCGAACAACCTAGTCTCTTCACTGCAAGCAGGGGATGAAAAATCACCTTGGAATTTCTGGAGTGACTGTGAGACCTGTTTCACCAGGTCATAATTTCTCTGTTGGCTTATGGAGTTAGAGAACCAGTCGCCACAGCTTGGGCTGGGCTGTCATCATCGCCATCCTTTGTTATTACACAATGCCATTGCAGCAGGTGTGTCAGGCATACTTAGACAATCTTGAGTTTCCTGAAGGAGAAGTGCCATTTTGTTATATATCAACTCCTCTCCTGCCCAACCAGTAGATTTAATCTTGGATATTTAAGCAGATGCCATGTCAGCAATACAGACAGAGCTTTTATAAGGAAAGAAAGAAAAAGATGTAAGAATCACTTTCTAGGTAGCTTATTCAATTAGAAGAGAGACAAATTGCTAACGTGATGATACCATCTTCAGAGGGAAGTGTATCGGTGTATTAGATGAGTTTCTCACACCAAGATAAGATAATGAAGTATACGTATTGTGGGTGATGACCAAAGAAGGAAATAGTAATATTTAAAGAGTATGATGGTGCAAATAGCCAAAGAGGAACAGAATTGAAGGGCTCAAGAATTAAATAATGCGGAAAAGCAAAAGCTGGTAAGAGGAAAAGGAATATTTAGTCGAAGGACTTGAAACTATCCTTTTTTGGTTCTACTTTTTAATTTAATTTTTTATTTTGTTTATTTTTTAATTGAAGCATAGTTTGATTTACAATATTGTGTTAATTTCTGCTGTACAGCAAAGTGATTCCGTTATATATATATATACTTATTTTATCCCAGGATATTGAATATAGTTTCTTGTGCTATACAGTAGGCCCTTGTTGTCTATCCAGTCTATATATTTTGGTTCTAACAGTAAGTCTAACCAGGTGACTACGTGATTAAACAAAATGGGGTTCAACGGCAGCCTCTTTATCTTTCAAAACATTCTGGACTCCTTGTAACCGATGATATTGAAAAAGAGTGCTGCTGACACCACTTCCACTCACGTGCCCATTAACGTAAACCCCAGCGCGCACAGTGATCATTTTCACAGTGGGAACATCTCTGTAATCTGTTTAGTTTTTACTTATTGACTTAATTTTACCCAGACCCTTTCTGGAAGAATTTGAGGAAGTGTGATACATGCTAAGGTGAATGAAATCAAGTGACTCTTTTTTTTTTTTTTTTTTTTTTGCGGTACGCGGGCCTCTCACTGTTGTGGCCTCTCCCGTCGTGGAGCACAGGCTCCGGACACGCAGGCTCAGCGGCCATGGCTCACGGGCCCAGCCGCTCCACGGCATGTGGGATCTTCCCGGACCGGGGCACGAACCCGAGTCCCCTGCATCGGCAGGCGGACTCTCAACCACTGCGCCACCAGGGAAGCCCTCAAGTGAACTCTTATTCATCCTGTTCACAGCTCTCAGAATAGCCTGAAGCATGGTAAGCACTTAAAAGAAAATGCGTGTTTAAGGAATGAATATAGCATCTAAATGACTAAAGGGAAATCTGGTTAAAACAGTCATTACTATATTTTGGTTCCAAAGTCATTCTTTTCATGAGGTTAACTATTCCTTGGAAGGTATGCAGGTTCTACCCCTTTTATAATCTAGTATCAAGTGGAATTATTGGATTTAAGGGGTTTATATCTTCATCGGGGCTGTAAGTGGCCAAATGCCGGTGAAATGACATAGAAAATGCCATCAGAATGTCCACGTATCAGTCCTGCTCTCTAGAAATACACCAGTTCAATCACCAAGTGCCTTAACTTTTCCTTTCCTAACGAAGTTAGGAAAGTTCAGTGCTTCTGAACCTGCATACCTTCCAAGGAATAGTTAACCTCATGAAAAGAATGATTTGGGAACCAGAATATAGTAATGATTGTTTTAACCAGATTTCCCTTTTAGGGGATTTGTCTTGAAAATTCAAAGCAAGATGGTTGCTTTTGCTTGGATTCTGTGCTCTTTGGGGGGATTGAGGAAAACTGATGGAGACTAAAGGTCACTCTTGTCCCCAGTCACCCCTTAGTACTGCCACTGATGGTCGGGGCTCCTGACACGAGACTTCTGTCATTCTAGTCTATACCTGCCTTGCCGTGACCCCGCTAGAGCCAGTGAGCATGCTCCGTGACAGATAATCTTTGGTGTGGAGAAGGTTGTGATAGACAGTTTCATTCATTCATTCATTCATTCAACAAGCAATCATGAGGCATCTATACTGAAGAAATTGTCCTTCAAGGAGCTCAGGGTATAATCGGGGAGTCACCTCTGGATTCTAGAACCCAGGTTCTAGCTCAGTTCCACTACCCTAGACATTACACGTGTTTCATGAAACATTACAAGCCATGTCCTGTAAAACCATCTCACATTTATCAATCCTTCAGTGCTGGCCCGACTCCAGCCATCAAGTCACTATGTGAAGAGTGGAACTGAAATTCTAAGGCCTAATTCCACAGTCATCGCTGAGGGTTAAGAACTTCTGCCTTCTCTTCTCCTGATACAGCAGTCATTCTCTGAGGGTAAGAGTGGGTTTCTTCTTTATTTTTAATTCAAAGCTGCTAGTGGATTTCAACATCAGTTCATTTAAACATATTTATTGAGCGCTAGGCATATTACAGATAAGCGTCTCCCGGAGCTTTCTGTCTAAAAGAACACACCTTGACAAATCACTTGGGGTCAGTGGGGTGAAGGGCTTGGACTTCTCCACAGCAGGTGGTGACGACATCTATCCCACAGTCATCAGTGATGAAGTGAGTGCAGTCCAAGGTTAGATCATCACCGTTAGCTTAGGCTGTTCCAGATGGGTACTCTTCCAGGGTACTTTTAACCGAAAGAAGGGAATCTCCATTTCTGCTACTGGGAGTAGGGCGACTTTCTTGTGCAAAGGCTCTTGGGGAAACAGAACTCAGTTTAGCCAGCTATGAGCTCAGCAGGCCCCTTCCCCTGCCCTCGAGGACCACCGTGAGGATGTGGGCTGAGCATCCTTCCCCAGACCCGCTCCCCGCTCGGCGGGTTTGATGTCCCTGTTGGCCGCTAGAGGGCGATCAGCTCCCGGACAGCAGCAGCGTTTGAGGGACCCCTGTGGCCACCTGAGCCCAGAGCCCACTTACCCCGACCCGGCTCAGGAGTCACTCAGGTGTGTTTAGAATGCCCTGGAAACAGAAACCATGAAGACAGTTAAAGATAGGGTTGCCAGACAAAATACAGGACCCCAGTTAAATCTGAATTTTAGACAAACAACAAATACGAATATTAAATCATCCCTTGTTTATCTAAAATTCACATTTAACAGGGTGCCTTATATTTCTCTTTGCTAAATCTGGCAACACCCTCCAAAGGTCAAAGGGGCCTGGGAAGAATGAAAGCCTTTCTAGGGAATGTGGAAAAAAAGACAGTTTTTACTACCTTCCTGTTACTTGACTCTAGAACAAAGCTTTGCATCCTTTAGACTAGAAGGCCTTGTTCTCTCTGCTGTTGGCAGAAAAGCAGGGATGCAGCCTGTGGCCGTGGCTAGAAGAGGCATGAGGAACGGTTCTGTACCCTGGAACACCTTCATTATCTTCATTATCCCCAAGGCCAAATGCACCATTAAAGTCCTTCCTATGTTTTGCGTTTCTCCAAAAGATGTAAATATCTTCTTAGGACAATGTCTCAGCTCAGGCTGCCATAGCAAAATACCACAGACTGAGTGGCTTAAACAACAGACCTATATTTCTCACAGTTCTGGAGGTTGGAAGTCAGAGATCAGGGTGTCAGCAGGGGTGGGTTCTTGGTGAGGGCTCTCTTCCCAGTTTGCAACGGCCACCTTCTTATTGTGTCCTCACATGGAGGAGAAAGAGCTCTGTTCTCTACGTCCCCTTATAAAGTTGCCAACCCCATTACGGGGGCTCCCACCTCATGACCTTATCAAAACCTAATCACCTCCCAAAGACCCACTTCCAAATACCATCCTGTTGGGGTTAGGCCTTCAACGTATGGAGCTGGGGAGAACACGAACATTTAGTCCATAGCAGAGGAAAAGAATATAAGCTTTGTCAATGAACTTCCCGAAAGAGTGCTTGGCAACCCATGGGAAATCAGTACCAGACCAGAAAAATGTATAGATTTAAAAGCCCAGATTGAGAGGCGTCAAGACAAAAATGAGGACCCCAAGAAGAGGGGGGCCAGTGTTACAATTGCTACATTTTCAGCTGCTCATTTTGTCCAGGGCTGGAGCCCTTTTGGAGGATTTAGCATTTAGGATCTGAATCGGTGGCTCATGGCAAGTTAACAGTGACTTCTGAGGCCCCGAATGCATGGCCATGATTACTGGTCATTGGCGGTAATTAGTCTTCTCAGACTGAATAATCTCAGTCAGTCTCAAGGAGCATTTTAATTTCTCTGGGTAGTTGGAACAGAGTTCTAATGTCCTTTGCGTCCTAATAAAGTTGAAAGTAAACATAAGGGCTTTGTGCTCACCATCAGCCAACACACGCTTTTCGTTTTGCTCATGTTTCCTCTTCAGAGTCGACAAAGGTACATGGAATGCCGAGGAGGTTCTTAGGACAAATATCTTTATAAGAGTCACAAAAGGCAGCATTTCTTCTTTGCTTCCTTTTTCCCAAGGTCAGTATGAAGCAGAGTTCCTAACTGCTGAGAGAGGCTATGTCTGAGAGGATATTTAAATGACCTTGAATTCACAGCACCTTCCTGCAGTCCCAGACGTTGAGGATTTTTCCAAAAAATTTAAGGTGACGTTAATACCAAATTAAATCAGCAGGGGGCACAATTTCTTCACAATGTATTAGGCTTGGGGGGTTTTGTTGTTGTTTTATTCGAAAGAAAAACACCTAAGCTGTTTCTTTGTGCTGTTTTGAATTGGCCCTACCCGATGATAAATAATCCAAATCTCAAAATGTCACGCACGTATTCATTTTCCACAGAAAAAGGTAAACTAAGCCCTCTAAAAGGGGTAGGTGAATGTACTGACAGTGCCCTGCTAATGATACTATTTCTGCCCCAGTAATTCTTTATTTTTAAAAAATAAACAATTGTTGAGTGGGCATGTTCAGGACTGTACATGCAAAGCCCTGCAGGGGAATCTGTTGCCCATATTTATTTCAAGTTCCTCCCCAGAAACTCCCAGCCTGATCGTGACCTCCCCTTGCCACTAGAAAATTAGGAGGAAGATTTCAAATGACTGATTTTGTCAAGATTTGGAGCAGTTACTTGCAGGGGCTGTGTTCTGCAGCTGTCTTGCACATTTTGAAACAGTTTGCAAATTTGTAATACCTCCAAATCAGGTTGACTATATTCTCTTCTTGATGTGCTAAAGAGGAATAGGAATCGATGCACTTGACTCTAGCTGTGCCTGTATGTGTGGCATGCAGTGCCCTGCTGTCAGCTCCTGCACTTGTACTGCACTCAGTGCTATCTTGAATTAATCACCTTGTTTCTCTTGGCGTTAATTTTATTTTCTTCGCAAACAGAAACAGCTTATCCCTATCACACAAGAATATTGAAAAGATTCCAAAAACCTCATCACTAAAGGGTTACTAAGAGCTCTTTAAAATTATTATTAGTAAATGCAGTACTAATAACAGCCCAGACTTGCAAAGAACTTACTCTGCTTCAGGCTTGGTTTATTTGCATATTTCAACTCATCAAATTCTTCTTCAGAGAGGTTAAGAAACTTGCCCAGATTCACTGATGTGGTAAAAGGTGCAGCAGAGATACAAAGACACACAATCTGGCTCTAAAACCGACGGGCAAGATGTAGGATTTAAAAATTTTAATTTTTGGAATAAGTAATAATTCACAGGTTTTAAAAGCAAAAATGGTACACAGTGAGAAGTGTTGCTTCCACTGCATCCGCCCTGTTCTGCCATCTGCTCTCTCCCTTGCAGTACACGCATCCAGTATTTTCTGCAGTTACAAACAAAAACAAATGCAAAATCTTATCCTCCCCTTCATGAAACAAAGGCATAAAATTGTGGTCCCTACGCTGAACTTTGCTTTTCGACTGAACCATCTGTCCTGAGACCTTCCCCGAGCACGACAGAGAAGGCAACCTCCTTCACGTTCAGCTGTATAGTGTTCCATTGTGAGAACCTACCCTAGTTTATTTAACCATCCTCCCCCCACCTACAGAAATGGCTTCTACACTATTAGTTCCACATACGTGCCTTATGTGTATCCTTTTGTAACTGTGCAGAGACTTCTGTAAGATGAATTTCCAGAATGAGGAGAATTGGTTTAAAGAGGACAGTATTTGAGATATGTATTGCATAGATATCGCCACACAAGATGGTACCATTTGCGCTGCCCCCAGAAACGCTGAGATTGCTCGTTTCCCAACAGTCTCACTCACAGGGTATGTTGTTGAACTTTTGGATTTTTGCCAATATAAGTGAGAACAGCATCTCAGCATAATTTTAATTAACATTTTAAAAATTATGGGTAAGTTTGAGCATGTTTTCATTGGCTTAAGGGCCACTCACACTTCTTTTTATGTGATTTGTCTATGTCCTTGCCTGTTTATCTTTTGGCTTGTTGATCTTTTTAAATCTCAATTTCTAGAAGTTTATATACATAGAAAAATAAACCATTTTTACATGATAGGAGTTGCAAATATTTTTCTTGTTTTGCATTTGCTTTTTTTTTTTTGCGGTACGCGGGCCTCTCCCTGTTGTGGCCTCTCCCGTTGCGGAGCACAGGCTCTAGACGCACAGGCTCAGCAGCCATGGCTCACAGGCCCAGCCGCTCCGCGGCACGTGGGATCCTCCTGGGCCGGGGCATGAACCCACGTCCCCTGCATCGGCAGGCGGGCTCTCAACCACTGCGCCACCAGGGAAGCCCCTGCTTTTTATTTTGATATTGTGAGTACATTTTTAATTTTTCTGTTTTTGAATTAAGGTATAGGACTTTATCAGACAAAGATAAATACTGTATGATATCACATATGTGGAATCTAACATATACAACGGACTAATGAATATAACAAAGAGAAGCAGACTCACAGATATAGAGAAAAAACTTGTGGTTAACAGTGGGGAGAGGGAAGTGGGGCAACACAGGGGTAAGGGATTAAGAGGTACAAACTGTTATGTATAAAATAAGCTACAAGGATATATAGTACAACACCGGGAATATAGCCAGTATTTTATAATAACTATAAATGGAGTATAACCTTTAAAACTTGTGGATCACTAGATCGTACACCTGTAACTTATATAATGTACAGCAGCTACACTTCAATTTTAAAAAAGTTAGGATTTTAATGGTATAAGTTAGTAATTATTCAAAGTTGAAATAGATTTATTCAATAAAAATATGTTGAGAGCGTACTACTGTGCTTCCCACCTTGTGCTAAATGTTTGGGACAAAACTGCTCCCCTGGGAATGTTCCTAATCTGGTGGGTGAGATGGTTGGATAAGTAAATTATTCCAGGGTGCCAGTGGTAAGAGTGACAAGAGAAATATGAAAAGGGGCTATAAAGTTACAGATGGTTTGACCAACTTTGAGAAACTTGTGAAAGGAAGTTATTTTTAAGCAGGGTCTTGAGGGACGTGTAGGAGTTTGACAAATGAAAGGGAAGGTAAGGGTAGGTTAAGCTCTCATAGCTTATCTCCTGAGGGATTAGGTCCATTGGTAGCAAGATAGTTTGATTTTTCTTGTATCAATTTGCCAAAACACAGGTAATAATCCCAACTATCTCTTTAACTAAATAAGAAGTGATATAGTACTCTTACCTGAAGGAAACTTACTATGGTTAGAATTCTGCAAAGGTGAGTAAGCTTGTGGTGGCTTCAGACTCTCGATGTCTACCTAATGTCACTCTCCTCTTACCATTTGATGTCAGCTCTGGTATTTCAGCTCTAGAATTAAGAAAAGAAAAAAGGCCCGAAAAGGCATTTAGGGCTGGTGTGTCTATAGTCTTTGATCATGGCAACTCTAATAGCTTTTTCTTTTAGGTGAGTCTCACAGTTTCTGCAGAACTGGAAATTGTCTTCACAAGGCCCCAAATCACCTCTTCACTGGCCAGTTCAAGTATGAGCTAAAGTTGAATCACAAGCAGGGAGAGAGAGTGGACTCAGATGCTGACTGGTCTTCGTGAGTGGGGAAAGCTGGGACTCACCACACTGGTTCAAGTGGCAACACGGCTGTTGCCTACCCAACCCGTTCTCCCCTCTGTTTCACCAATGGAGCTCCTGTCTGGTTCAGAGAGGCAAGGAGACCCGCTCAGCAGTATACTCTGACTAGTCTGGTCTACTCTAGGCCAATCATGTCAATCTAGTTCCTCTCTTGCAAAACTGGATCTCTGGCCTCCATTGAAGTTCAGAATGGTGTGACCCTGTTAGGGCCAATAATGCACAAGGGGAAGTCTGCCGGCAGGTTTCTGGGAAAGCTATTGCTTCCTAAAAAAAAAAAAAAAAAAGACAAGATAGCTAGTGCCTGCCTTCGCTGCTTCATCCTGCCTTGAATGCAGATGTGATGCCTGCCACTGCAGCAGCCATCTTGTGACCAAGAAGCTTGCAGAATTTTTGCAGGGACATCAGCCCTGACATCATGTTACTAACTGAACATAGCAGTTGCCTATGTCTAGACTTCTTAGCATGTGAGGAAAATAAACATCCTCCCTCTCTTAAGCTACTGTTGATCAGGTTTTCTACCAAGTGGTCAAGCAGCAGTGTGGTGGCCACTTAGAATGTGATGAGGTGGGCTTGCCGCACTTTGAAGGAGACATCGAGCCCAGGTGGATTTAGACAAGATCAGCGCGCGTCAGCTACCTGTGTCCCAGTCCCACAGGACTACACCAAACAGAAAGGGCCCAAAGATGCTGGTGACACGAGCAGTGGGACACTCCGTTCCTGAGGACCACAACCAAGCAGTTTTAGAGTCTGCATCTGTTTCTGAAGACAGGGGACAGGTGGAAAGTCCCGTGCCTCCTGGGAACCAGGGGAACAGATGAGAAACTGCCTGTGGCATCTCCCACAGGTAGGGCAGTGGATGGAAAACAGCTTGGTGACATTTCCTGTCAAAACTGCCTCTCTTGCTGAGTTCCTAAGAGGATGACAGACATTCACCAAGACAGGTCAGGCTGCGGCTGGGCCTTGCCTCCGAGGCCTGTGGGAGGACCTGGCATGAGGGAACCACGGCAGAGCTGGCCTCCTACAAACTGCAGATAAAAGCCTTTCTGATCGAGAGAGTTCTCATCCCAAGGTAGCATGGGAAAAAGGACTTAAGCTTGTTAAAGGACACATGTTTTTCAGAGGAATAATATATTCTGTTTAGAGTTTTATCTTTTGCTGAAATATTTCCCAGTGTCTCATAAGACTAATTACGAGGACATTTCCCTGCATGCAAAGGTAGTGTCGAAGTACCTCCCCAGGCATTGGCAAGGACTGATTCCAAGGTCTTGAGTGTGTGTGTGTAAACGTGTGTGCAGACGAAACATTAGCAGCGCACATCACAGAACCCCAACACACTGTATCAGCCTACTTTCTGCATCTGACTTTCAGAAGAGATGTGTCTTATGACATGTTCAAATTCATCCTCAGCCATACAAACTGGCTCGTCTCACTCTTATTTCTTAAATAGATCATACAGATGCTGAAATGTGACATTCCAATCTTAACAAGCCTTAAAAAACATTTCTACAGCCATCGCCTCTTCGTGCCTGAAAGAAAAGCTCAAATCACTGCCACAACAGAGCACAGGTAACAAGCCTTGCTCATTTCTCACCCTAACTAGCACCGCTTATTCATCTGTCACACCTACGACATCGGGAGATGTTACTGTTACTCATGATTCAAAGTCTTCACAGCACATCACCTTAATGTCCTGAAGTAGAATTTATGATGTCTGTATATGACTCATCCTAGATATCCACAGAGAGATAAACAAGATGGGCTTTTTACTGCAGAGTGGAATAGATGCTCTTTGAGTTGGAAGGGAACTAAAGATCTGAACCTCACCACCCCCCGTGGTACTGGTGAAGGCAAAGTAATTAACCCAAACTGTTACTGAACCAAACTGGGGTCCCCTGGCCTACACACAGTAAAGCCAATCTCCTGACACCGGATTGTGGTGAAGGAAAGCACAGCGTTTACTGCAGGCACAGGTGCCAAGCAAGGAGTCCAGGGCAGCTAGTGCCTAGAGGACCCGAACTCCCCGAAGGCTTTCAAGGAAAGAGTTTTAAAAAGGGTGAGGGAGGGGTTTTGAGGGGGGGATGTGATGAGCTCATGGGCATTCTTCTGATTGGCTGGTGGTGAGGTAATTGGGGGTCAACATCATCAGCCAGTCTGGGGTCTACGTGCTGTCGGTCAGCATACAGTTAACTTCTTCCACCTGGTGGGGGTTTTAGTATCTGCAAAGCAGCTCAAAAGATATGACTCAGAATCTTTAGAATCTGCAAAGCAGTGAGAGGCCCACGTACCGAAAAAAAGAAAAAACATGCTGAGTAATGTCGACGAAAATAATCAATAAACAATCGATAATAAGAATAGAAAAGAGCTTTATTTGAGCCAAACCAAGGAGTAGCCCAGAAGTCCACTTCCCAGATGACTCTGAGAAACTGCTCCAGAGAAGCAGGGTTTTCAGCACATTTTTTTTTTTTTTTTTTTTTTTGCGGTACACGGGCCTCTCACTGTTGTGGCCTCTCCCCTTGCGGAGCACAGGCTCCGGACGCGCAGGCTCAGCGGCCACGGCTCACGGGCCCAGCCGCTCCACGGCATGTGGGATCCTCCCGGACCGGGGCACGAACCCGTGTCCCCTGCATCGGCAGGCGGACTCTCAACCACTGCGCCACCAGGGAAGCCCTCAGCACAGTTTTATATCTTGTCAGAACAAAGAACATTAAACAAGTCAGGGACACATTTCTTCAAGGTTTATAAAAAAACCAAACAAACAGAACAGCACGTATAGCATGGCCTTGGCACCTGGGAAGGGAGTCATCATCAAAGGAGGACCAGCGCTGGCACCCCAGGAAGAGGGGCACTTAATCTCTGTTTTTGACGTGGACACTCTTCACTTCTGGGCAGTGCGCCCTTTTCTTTAATCATTAAAGCAGACGTACGATGTATGTCTGATAGGCCACAAACAAGCTACTTCAGTTAGCATCAAATTCACGTTAACTCACGGATAAGCCAGAATGACTTCCCTATATCTCAATGTGTACAAATTGTTTTTATCAGTACTATTTCTGGACTATATATTTGGGCCAGAAAGAGCTCTAGGCCTTAAACTATCAATATAAGATCTCAGTAAGCGAATTCCTACGTTAACAAGATTGGATTCCCAGAGAATTTGTTGGCCTAAAATATTTCTATGAGTCCATAATTAAACACATAAGCCAAATCACCCAGATAAGGTCACTGGACAAAGAAAGCAGTGAAACACTAGCGGGAAACCCAGGAGGACTGCACAGAGGAAGCTCAGGGTGCTCCCAGCCACTGTCTTAGCACTGGGGATGTGCAGAGGGCAAAGCAGGTCCTTTCCTCATCCAGCTTATGTTCTAAGAGCGGAGACACTAAACAAGCAAACATCTCACCTGTTTTATTTCACAAACATACAATATGACTATGTGCCACATTCTGCTTCAAGGACTTGAAGGACTTAGAGCGACTCACTGAATCCTCGCAACAATCCTGTAAAGCCGGCGCTATTAACATCTCTATGAGAAGAGGAAACGGGGGCAAAGAAAACGGTGAGGACCTGTCCAAGTCACAGATGTAGGTTGCACACGAAGGCTGCCACCTTCCCAGCGGCTAGCCTGCCCTCCTTGGGCAGAGTGAGGGGCTGGAGAGTCATGTGGGGCGCATGCCCCTTTGCACAAGAGTGTCATCGGTGACATGTCTGCACGGCTCTCCATGTGCTCTGGAGCTCAGCGTTCTCTGTAAAATCTCAGGGGCGAGGGAAGTCTCCTCTCCTGTTCCACCCTCTTGATTAATTTTAAAAGAAATAGGAAGTTTCTTGTTTACCAAGTGAGGTCAAACTCCTTAAACTACTCAAGGCCACAGCTGCCAGGAGGTGTGTCCACAATCCCCCTGCCAGGAATGGCTTTGTGGTCTCTTGGGAATTTTTACTTCCTTTCATGACTATAACTTAGATTGTATAAATGACTTAATTCCCACCCTTTTCAAATATGTGATACACATCTCTGCTTCTTTTTAAGGTGTGACAGGTGTATCACTATGTGACTGTTTCTATGCTCCTATTTACACCCCCTATTTGGATGTTTTTATAGCTGCTACTAAACATCACATCTGTAGGACCCCAGGATACTATCATAGGCACTATCTACCCAGATAGATTAAGCAAAGGTTTCATCTTCCCTTTACTTTGGCCTCTACATTTCATCTGTCGGGGTTCTCATGATGGTTACCAGTGTCTACGTTTTAATTTATAGGGCTTGGTAAAGAAATTGCAGAACTAAAGTGCCCAACTTTTCCTCAGTCCTCTTGTGCTTTCTGCAATTAGGAGAATCTTATATTTTTTTAAAATTTTATTGGAGTATAGTTGAGTTATAATGCTGTGTTAGTTTCAGTGTACAGCAAAGTGAATCAGTTATACATATATATATCTCCATTCTTTTTTAGAATCTTTTCCCTTATGGGCCGTTACAGAGTATTAGGTAGAGTTCCCTGTGCTACACAGTAGGTCCTTATTAGTTATCTACCTTATATACAGCAGTGTGTATATGTCAATCCCAATCTCCCAATTTATCCCTCCCCCCGCCCGCCTTCCCCCTGGTAACAGGAGAATCTTAAAGTTAAAATTAAAGTTATGGTGAAAGCCTTTCTTGGCTGTAGCCAGCTGAGGACAGCTGTGGCAGCCGGCAGCCCCAGGTAAACTTATCTCTTCACTGTGAAATGCCATACATTTTCATTAGATGATCAATAGAAATGACATGATTGCTCAGGAGCTCAACCCTGATATTTAACTTTCCTCTCCTCGACCTTAACGAGGGCACATATCAGAGCCGTGGAGTGGGGTGACATTTACGGCCCTGCCACTCGGCTCTGTGATTAGACACAGATCATTCAGAGGTTAGACTACGGGCTAGTGGTGAGGCTAACATGTTCTAAATGGCAATCGTGGTCATCACAAAACTTGCAATAAGAACAACAAACAATATCCTGTTTCTCAAGCTGCGCTTCCCTGTGCCACAGCATCACAGTGGTGGTAGTTTGGAAGAAGCGTCTACTCTGTGCCAGGCCCGGAACCCAAGGCGGGACGAGAGGAGGGACTTCTGGGACGGTGAAGAAATAAAGACTACCAGAAGTTGGGGGAGGTTAACGGGAAAAGATAAAAGTCACAGAACCTAAGTATGTTCCTCAGGGTTCTCCACAAAGGGTTAAATCAGGTCTTGTAAGAGAGCAATCTGTGACCTTCATCTTTTTTAAGTTTTTAGTCAATTTATAAAACCTGACTCTTAGCCTTTAGGTCAAGGTATATCCGTGTTTTTAATTTTTAAAAATTTTTAATTTTTAAACGTTTATTTTATTATTTTTACTGGAGTATGGTTGCTTTACAGTGTTGTGTTAGTTTCTGCTGTACGGCAAAGTGAATCAGCAACACGTATACATATATCCCCTGTATAAAATATATCCATGTTTCTTAATCCCAATTTCCAGACAAAGGAGAAACCAACTAATTCAGAATCTCAGGTGGGATGTGTGCTTTACTGTGTAGCTGTAAAGGTTTCTCAGAGCTGTGAGAAGAGTGATCTATCCACAGGATGTTTGTGATAGCTGAGCGTTCTAATACGTTACATCACGTTGCTGAACATTTGGGTCCAGACAAACTTCGTCATCCTTGAGACAATCTTTAGCTTTAGCAAATGTATCAGCTAGTGAACCATCAGGCAAAAGCCACAGCCAATCTTTTAACTGCCAGGAGGGACCCTGAACCCAAACTGGTACAACCTGGTCTCCTACTCTTAAGAAATGTACTTAGGGACTTCCCTGGCGGTCCAGTGGTTAGGACTCTGCGCTTTCACTGCCAGGGCCTGAGTTCAATCCCTGGTCAGGGAACTAAGATCCGCAAGATGTGCAGCACAGGCAAAAAATTTTTTTAAAAACAATTTTTTTTAATTAAAAAAGAAATGCACCTAAGGGTCTGGTTACTACTCCATAAGGAACTGGGACAATAATTGTCCTGCCCTCTGGCCGCACCCTCTCTTTCCTTCTCTGAATTATAGTTTCATTTTCTCATTGGCAGCCTTGCTTTTGCTTTTCATCTGATGGGACACATTTCAGATCCTGTAGAAAGTCTTTTGCATTAAGCATGGTTATCAACGTGGTATCGCTGCCTGACTTAGGATGGTGGATGCTCGACATCCTTTCTTCTGGTTTGAGGGAAGCCTGGCTTGAGAAATTGGTCTCGGAGCTGACCACGTTCAGGACCCTGAGTCTCATGGGCAGAGGCATCCTCCTCTGTTACTGGTTTCAGTGGCCTCCTGCGGGAGGTGGTGTAGCGTCAGTTTTGAAGCGTTGTGTTTCTTCTTTTCCTTGGACTCTTTCCTGGTCCTGTGTGTTTCGGGCAGCTGGGAAAGGGTACTTGGTAACACGGGATCCACAGGTGCTGTATTTGGGCCAGTCCACTGTTCAGCTACATTCCACCTCAGCATCCCCCAAACACCTCTGATTTAGGGCAGTTACATCATCCTCTAGATCAGTCTTGATTAGAGATCTTTTCTTAGCCTTAATTTTGACTTTGCAACAATATTTTCCACAGACTTAGCTTCAGACAAAGACCTCATCTGTTCTGTTTGTACAGTCCATACTTTGGGCCGATCTCTCTATCTTTTTTTTTTTAAGGATGAGAAAAATGAATGCTTGGATTAGGAGGTTTTTTTCTTTTTTTATAATTGAAGTATAGTTGATTTACAATGTTGTGTTAGTTTCAGGTGTACAGCAAAATGATTGTCATCTATCTATTCTTTTTCAGATTCTTTTCCCTTATAGGTTATTACAAAATATTGAGTATATTTCCCTGTGCTGTACAATAGGTCCTTGTTGTTTATCTATTTTTTATACAGTAGTGTGTATATGTTAATTTCAAACTCCTAATTTATCCCTCCCCATTTTCCCCTTTGGTAACCATAAGTTTGTTTTCTATGTCTGTGTGTCTATTTCTATTTCGTAAATAAGTTCATTTGCATCCTTTTTTTTTTTTAGATTCATAAGTGATATCATATGATACTTGTCTTTCTCTGTCTGACTTACTTCACTTAGTATGATAATCTCTAGGTCCATCCGTGCTGCTGCTATTTCATTCTTTTTTATGTGGGCCGATCTCTATCAAGGTTACCCACTCTTCATCTTCAATTCATAGCTCCTCTGCTTCTGCGAAAACTTTATCTGCTGCTTGTTTAACTTGAGCAGATCCCCAAACACCTATTTCTAGGGGGCATCTCTGTCTATATTTGTTGATGTCGCTGTTTCACCACGAGATATCCAAGTTCGTCTTTCCAGTCAGGTCTTCTAACCATGGGAATATTTTCGGGGGCTGCAGTAGGACATGAACAGCAGGATGAGGTAAGTGCAGATTATTAAGTAGGAATAAGATAGATTCCAACGTGTGGGATTCTCTGGGTTGGTTTCCTTTCCAGTCTCCTAGACCACATAGTTGGTCTCGGCATTCTTGGGCTGCTAGAACGCCTGACAGTCACTGTGTTGGCCTTCAGCACCATCTCCTGGGTGTTGTACTATTGCAGGAGGCTGAGCACACGTGTCTTCCCCTGGCGTCAGCACCTCAATGAACCAGCGGTACTAACAGCTGGCCATGCCTATGATAGCAGCTGGGCCTCCAAGCGTCCCACACTGTGAGGCCTCAGAAAGCCACATGAGAACATCTTACTAGGCCTTTTCCCTCTTGATGTCATTTTTTTTTATAAGAGCAGGGTCCAAAGTGCCTATCTACAGCAATCACCTTCACTAAGAGGGGTTCTCCAAGGATTTCACACTTCACCTGTCTAAAACTGGCCTCTGGACGACCTGCTCATGTCCACCTAAACCTGCTTCTCTCACAACCTTTCCCGTCTTAATAAATACAGTCAGCCCTCTATACTTGTGAGTTTGCCTCTGTGGATTCAACCAACCGTGGATCGAAAATATTCAGAAAACAAAATTCCGGAAAGTTCCAAAAAGCAAACCTTGACTTTGCCACACTGTGGCAACTGTCTGCATAGTATGGGCGTTAATTAGGTATTTTAAGTAACCTGGAGATGATTTAAAGAATACAGGAGGATGTGTGTAGATTATATGCAAATATTATGCCATTTTATACAAAGGATTCGCGCATCCTCGAATTTAGGTATTTGCAGGGCCATGCGGGGGTGCTGGAACAGATCCCCCCAAATAAGAGGGACCACTATAGTCCTACTCAGTTGATGAGGATCTTAACCAGAGTTATCCTTCATTTTTCTCTTGTTCCCACCCCGTATCCAACCCAGCCAGAAATCCTGTCTCTGGTCCCAACCCAGTCATCTCTGGGGAGGTTTTCTATAATAACCCCCTATGTGGTTTTCCCATTTCTATTTTTAGCGTCCCCCGCCCCAAACACACGCACATAGTTTAGTCTTTAAACTATAGCCAGAGTTTTAAAAGGCAATTGGGATTGTGTCACTCTTTTGCCAATACGCTCTAAATGCACCGACCAACCCGAAGTCCTTCCTGGGGCCTCCACGCCCTGCACAACTGTGTCTCTAGGTGTCTTTCTGACATGATTCACATACTCAATCCCTTGCTCACTCTGCTTGCCACACTGGCTGGTCCTCACAACTCCCCTGCCTGTGTCTGCTCTTGTACAACCCTGCCCCAGGTCCTTTGCACCTGCTGTTCCCACAGCCTGGAGCTTCTTCTTCTAGGCAGCCCAAAGCTGGATCCTCAATTCACCCACTTCCCTGCTCAGAGACACCTCTCCTCTAGAGAACTCTATTTAAAATGTCACTCCCATCACCTCATCCTTCTTTATTTTTTATCATATCGTTTATGGTGACCCAGTATCAGATGGGAAAATTGGAACTTCAAACTGTCCTTATTTCTCTGTTTTTTCCCAAGGACAATTCTGCCAAAGGTAAGGATAATCCAGTGTACAAATAATGGGAACATCCACGTTCAGAAACTGACTGTAATTTGAACTCAGGTCCTGTTGCATCCCTTTGTGGCTCCCTGTGGACTGTTGTAATAACATTTTATAATAGTCTGCCAGACACAATTTAAAACTAAACTCTATCTAAGTTCTTTTCCCCTAATGTTTCTGAGTAACAATCCCAGCCCTGACCATGCAGAGGGTCTGCAGGAGGTGATTTACTGGAATGGTGTATACACCAACCTGGGATTGGTACAGCGGCATCAGTATCGTATTTGCCAAATTATGTTGCTAATGAGGACATTTCCAGGGAGTTTCAATGACAGACTCTTCATTTACTTCCAGAGCTACACGTCCAACTCCAACAGCCCCGGAAAGAAGCTTGGTAACATCAGGGCATAAATCACTCTGCAAGTGGGCAAAGAAAATATGTCATGACTTACATTTGCCCCGTGTAATAGAAATTGAAGGAGAACGTTTATTATTTACTTCCTTTGTTTCCTTTAGTTTTTAAAATTGTTCTAGTTGAACTATAAAACTCTACCAAATGTTTGGGCTTCCCTGGTGGCACAGTAGTTAAGAATCCGCCTGCCAATGCAGGGGACATGGGTTCGAGCCCTGGTCTGGGAAGATCCCACGTGCCACGTAGCAACTAAGCTCATGCACCACAACGATTGAGCCTGCCCTCTAGAACCCATGAGCCACAACTACTGAGCCCGCATGCCACAACTACTGAAGCCCATGCGCTTAGAGCCCATCTCCGCACAGGACAGGCGACTGCAATGAGAAGCCCGCGCACCACAACAAAGAGTAGCCCCCGCTCAACACAACTAGGGAAAGCCCGTGCGCAGCAATGAAGACCCAACACAGCCAAAAATAAACAACAAAAAAATTAAAAAAGCAAAAAATCTCTACCAAACGTCTTAGACTGACCTACATAGCAGAGTGGAGGAATTTGTAGTGGCAGTTAGAAAACTTAGATTTGTTTCCAGCAATGTGTAAACTTGTGGAAGCAGCTTGCCATCCGTCTGTCCCTTATTATAGTGGAGGATAATACAGTCAAAAACTGTATTCCCATTTTCAGGAAATAACAAGTCCCATAGGCTTCCTCCTTTATAGGAAAAGAAACAGACAACTTAAAATATAAATAGAAAATACATTTATGGAACAAGAATTGACTGTCTACAAATCCCTATGTAAAGAGGGAGTTTCTCTAAAATTCTGTTTTTCTAAGTTTCCTGCATTTCTTCACGCATTTAGCCCACAAATATTTATTGAGCATCTACTATGTTCCACACACTTTGCTAAATAGAGCTAGGGCTAGGCAATGCAGAGGACAGACAGGGATGTACCCGTGTGTTACTTTTATAATTAAGTTAGAAGACTATATTCTCTCTGATGAAAATACTCTTGAGTTTCATAAAAGTTTGAGGGGAAAAAGTAGAAGGGATTGTCAACATTTCAAGAAAAATCTTGTAAACTAACAATTCAAACGAACTGAATAGTTGGGTTGCATCTACATGGCTATGGGAGAATCGGATGGCAGGAGTTCAGAAAATATTTGCAGCTTTTGAAACTGGTCTCTGATACCCCTATAATAGTATTTATTTTAGCTCTGTGGGTTTTTGTAAATCTCTTTCATGAGGTTCTATGAACCTAGTGACCTCCCCATTGCCAGCGCCAGAGCCTCTGTTGCCAAGAGCAAGGCCCAGCAGCCCAGGAATGGTGAGGCCAGAGGTCTCACGCCCTATGGAGGAGCTTCTTACTGTGCATTTTTGGAAAGCAATTTGCAAGAATGCATTCTTCATCTCACATGACATTCGTGGAAAACTTTACTTCAGGTCTGGCCTTAAAAAGATTGAAGATATTATGGGAAAAGAATTTGAAAAAGAATAGGTACATGGATATGTATAACTGAATCACTTTGCTGTACACCTGAAACTAATACAACATTGCTAATCAACTATACTCCAATATAAAATTTAAAAAATAATAAAAAATCGAAGATACTGATCACGGAACCTCTGATTCCCCTTTCTGTACCTTTCTCCTTCTAAGAGATAACCTCCTCAATTTCCTGCCGCTTAATGTGTTTTGTCCACAGGCAAACCTGCTTCTTGGGAATGATTTTGATAGAGTCATTCACACCAAAGGTCAAATGTCTAATTCGTCTTTCTCCTTTTCCATGGGCATTTACGCTAACAAGATTCTTCACTTCAATCAAGGGGGGGCTCACGTCTGGGGGACTTCCCTGGTGGTGCAGTGTTTAAGAATCCGCCTACCAATGCAGGGAACACGGGTTTGATCCCTGGTCCGGGAAGATCCCACATGCTACGGAGCAACTAAGCCTGTGCACCACAACTACTGAGCCTGTGCTCTAGAGTCCACGAGCCACAACTACTGAGCCCGCATGCCACAACTACTGAAGCCTGCGCACCTACAGCCCGTGCTCTGCAACAAGAGAAGCCACCGCAATGAGAATCCCGTGCACCGCAACGAAGAGTAGCCCCCGCTCGCCGCAACTAGAGAAAGCCCGCGTGCAGCAATGGAGACACAACGCAGCCAAAAATAAATAAATAAATAAATATTTTTAAAAAAGAGGAACCACGTCTGAATTTCTTGACCATGTTAATTGGAGACATAGAGTGACTTTCAGCTCTGATGTTCTGTGGTTCTAAATGTATAGCAACATTAAGGGGACAAAGAAGAGGTAACATTGCTGGTAAAATTCTTTGGGGAAAACCCTATTCTCTGTTTGTGTGATTTTCCTTGCATGTAACAAAACACCTAGCAGTATTTTAACCAGTAAAGTCACCTAATTACTCATGTAACAAGAAGTCTAGAGGGGGGAGTTTCAAGAGTGTGTCAGCAGCTCAACATGGCTTGGCCACTGCCTCAGTCTCTCTGATTGTCTTGTCTTCCCATCGCGGCTCCCCAGCGGTCTGCTGTAGCTCCAGGCAACAGATCTACACGAAAGTGTTCAAAGAAGGAAGGGGAAGGGGAGGACAGAGGGCTGGACTCATGGGCCTTTCGCCCTCTGTCTGAGAGGAAACTCTTTCCCAGAGCCCCCAGCATATCCCCTGACATCACATTGGCCAGGACTGCGTCATTCCGCCCCCTCTAGTAGCAAAGAGTGGACAGACACCAATCCTGAGTTATAGCCTAGGATTAGTCATATTGAGACCTGAGCAAAACTGAGATTTTGCTAGCAAGGAAGCAAGGGACAGTGCTGCTGGAAGGCGGTGCAGCTGGAGGGTGTCTACCTCAACCTCGCAACCACAACACCAAGGGGCTGCCCTGAGCAGGTCTATGGCCAGGCTTGAAAATACCTGAGTCAGACACCTGGGCTCTTTCCAATCCCCACACTTTCCAGTTTCTTTCTTGCTAATGTTCAGGTTAAGAGGGGAGGAGGTTGTGACAGAGAACAGACGGTGATGTTCTAAATTAAAACAGAAACAAGATGTTGTAGCATTGTGTTCAACTTGCCTGTTCTTATATGGTCTCATACTTTTAATTCTTTAACTTGAATTTACCCTGCTAACCGTCTTCTTCATTCAGATCTGCAAACTTGCTAGCAAAAAGCAATAGATTTTTTTTTCTTCTGGTGGGGCTACTCTCTCACCAAAATGGTCCAGAGATGATTATATTCAGTTTTATTTTCAAAATCTCCACTTATCAAAGGCTAGCATGCTTAGAAAACAGATGGTTCGATCTAAGGCTTCTTTTGTTGTAGGCAGGCTAATGTTTTAAACATCATGCCAAGATTTGATTTGAAATTGTAAAATTGTTGTTTTCCCAGACTGAGCTTGGGGTACTATCAAAATTCTCAGACAGTCTTCCTGAGGGGAAGGCAGAATTTGTGCATGAGGGCTAATTGAAGAAAAACAAGAATGTTTAAAGGACATATTTTTTCCCCAAAGTAAAAACAGTTTTATTGATTCCAATGGAGAAAAAAATCTCTATTTTTAGGACATATGGTACCTATTGCATTCAATAGAAGATATCAGTTTACAAGTTCTCACTTCTTTTTTAGCGATTAAAATACTGATATATTAGTATCACTGTAAAGAAGCAAACAGATTCATCTTTCTAATCTTTCATCTTTTATAATTGGATAGAGTTTGAGTTCATGAAATTTGTTTATACACATCATTTCATGTTATCGTTCAATTAATCTGCCAAAACATTATTATTTTCCCATTTATAGAGGAGAAAACTGAGATTCAAAAAAAAAATAAACATATAACTTTCTTAAGGTCACAGAATGTTAGCCATGGGGTTAAGGCTAAAATGAGATTGTTGTAGCCACTGCAGCTCGTGTGGCTAATGTTACTAGTGCCTATCCTATGTCATGCACCATATGACACTGGAAATAATAAAATAATATAATCAGATCTAACATTTATTGAGCACTAGATGCCAGGCCCTGTTCTAAATATTTACACGCATTACTTCATTTAATCCTCTCAAAAAATCTATGAAGTAGGAATTATTAAAATTCCCATTTTGCAGATGTGGAAACTGAGGTCTAGAGGCTTGGATAAGCTCCAACTGCTAGAAATAGGGAGTTGCTGCCTCCTAATCATGTAACGAGCACAGACCTCTCTGTGCATAGGCTGCAGGAGCTGGCCACAGGTGACCTGGGCAGGCTGGAGGCACGTCTGGATGCAGTGGCTGCTATGATATACGGCTGCTCTTTGCAGCCCCACTGCATTTTTTCATGACTCTCAAGTTGCCATGTTGCAAACCCAAGTCAAAGAAGCTGAAGCAAAAAAGGATGTCTTTGACTCATGGAATCCAAGCGACGGCTGAACAACCAAACCACCCACCACGAGAAGGACAGGGATGCTACTGGTCTCAGGCACCGCTGGAACCGGGTGAGTGTTTGCCGTCCCTTGCCTTTGTTTCCTTGTGCATTGGCTTCATTCTTTTTCACTACCGATGGCTTTTATCAAATGGCAGGAATCTCAGTCTCCAATAGCTCATGAAATTCATCTTTTGACTTTCACCAACAGAGAAGGTCCGACTCTCTTGGGTCTAGTTGGAAAAAATTCCACAGAAGAGCTCTGATTGGCCTGGCTTATATAAGAAGCCATCCCTGGACCAATCAAATGTAGCCAAGGAGACACATCCTGTAAGAACATGTAAGAATTGGCACGTACAGTTGTGCAGTTTGTGTATTTCACACAGGTGTCTACCCAAAGGACATGTGGGGCTTGAAATCAAGCCAATACTCTGCTCATCAAGCCATGCAGCCTGGAGTAGAAACCTTCCCAAAGGAAGGGATGCCCTTTGTTTCTCTCAGACACTGGGGCTTGTCAAGCTGGGCACCCACTGGGCTGAATCCTTGTTTTAAAAAAAAAAATTGAGGTATAATTGAAATATATCATTATGTTAGTTTCAGGTATACAGTGTAAGGATTTGATATTTACATATATTGTGAAATGATCACCACCGTAAATCTAGTTGATAACTGTCATAGCTATAAATTTTTTTTCTTGTGATGAGAACTTTTAAGATCTACTCTCTTAGCAACTTTCAAATATGCAATACAGCATTAGTATTATAGTCACCATGCTGTACATTGCATCCCCGGGACTTATTTATTTTATAACAGAAGTTTGTACCTTAAACCCCCTTCATCCATTTCACCCATCCCCTGCCCCTCCTCTGGCAACAATCCATCTGTTCTTGTAACTAAGAATGAGCCCTCATCCCTTTTTTTCACACAACAGCATTGATTAGGTTTATGGCAGCCTTGTGTAAGATATGACAGCTTGTAAGGAAATACTGTATTTGTGGATGAAGAAAGAAAAGGGAAGTATTAATTTCAGAAAAAGGGAAGATAATCAAACGATGAGGGAGAATTTAAGCCATTGGTTGTGCTCTAAGATTTCTTGCTTAGAACAGTGAGTGGAAATAGAAATAGGAAACTATTTCTATTTCATGTAAATTTTTAAAACACAATTCCACAATTAAGTCATGGAAAGGTGATAAATAGAGGCTTTGATGTGAGCAAAACCCAGCTACCATTTTTGAGGTCTAACGGCACCTTGGGGAGTGGCTTGTTACTTTTCCAGGCAAATACACATCCATTCAGAACTCCTCACGGAGTGGATTTCAATTAAACAGTTTCATGGTTTTTACACGAAAAGACAGTCTGACATCTCATAGAGATGCGTGATAGTCTCATAGTCTCTGCTAGCAAAGTGCTACAGAAAGCAGCTCTGGTTACATTAAAATGATATTTTTAGCACTAGGTTTGTGAGGCTGTAAAAGCTTTATTTTTTACACAAACTTAAGCTCTTTCTCATGGGTCAGGGCAAGGTTTTCTCTGGAATACAGTCATCCCACCTCTCCCCAGCAGGCCCAGCATGTTCTCTAAAGCCCTGGGCCGTGTCGAGGTGATAAGACTGGGCACGTGTCTAACGATGGGCAGAGAGAGGCTGCGCGTGGGGGCATGACCAGCCCGCCTGGTTCAGGGCAGGCCAACCCCGAAAGCACCACGCCAAGGGTCCCTTGTATTTATTCCGGGATGACCAATTCCCAAGCAGTCATCTTCTTCCCAGATACAATCTCAAGAGTGTGAGCTTTGCCATCATCCCCAGGCAGAGAGCGGCAGGGGAAGAATCTGATATTTCAAGGCTGAAATAACAGACTAGCAGTTTCGTCCGCTGCATTGTCTCCCTGTCTTAAGCAGATTCCGAATTTTAGACTCTCCGAGGCCGCTTCCGTTTTCCTTGGCCCCTTATCGTTCCTTGTATTTCTTCAGTTACCCTTCGAGAGCCCAGACTCAGGCGTCTTTGATATCCCCACACCCTCTTCCGCTTCCCTTCTGCCTCCTCTTGTCTAGGGGGTCTTTGTTTGATTAAGTAGTCAGGACCTACAGAAAGGAACATCCGGGAGCATCGGAGGAGGAGAAAGTTGTACCAAAGCCACCTGGAGCAAGGATGGGTGGTACCCACTGCCTTGATTCTCCTTCTTGCCTTCATTTCTCTTATATTTCTATTTGCTTCTTAAACTTCACTCATCCTCTCCTCTCCACTTATTCTTTTACCTCTCCTCCTTTGTCTTCTCTACCTGCCACCAAGCCGTCCTTACAGAATTTCCTCTGTTAGGAGAGCTAACAGCCCCACTCAGCACATTTCAAATTTGATTATCGTTTGCTCAGTTAAAACCATAGACCCTTTAGCGAGGAACTCAAGAGATTTCCCGGGGGATGTGCGGGGTCCATGGCAACCATCAGGCTGCACACACACACTTGTTCTGCTGCCTTTCCCCGTGTGTCGAATCCTTTGGACCAGCGGAAGTCACATACACCACGGCTGGTGGCGGAGAGCTTTAAGGGCCTGGAAAGAGGACGGCTTTAAGCAGAGGCCACCCAATGCACATGCATGCATTAAGCATGTAGATAAGAAATAAACATTTCCTGTTTTATGCCACTGAGATTCTTGGTCTGTTTGTTACTGCAGCTAATGTTGCAGCCTAGCTGTTACAGAACAGGACCTGATGACAACCAGGCAGACAGAATGACATGTTTCCTACTGAGTAACCCTCATGGAACATTTGCAGCATGAAATTGCGGCTTGCAACTCGCTGAGATCAGGAAGGTAGGCCAGCGACAGAGGCTTCTTCTGGTGCTTAGCATCTTTAGTTTTCCTTATGCTTCAGACGGGAAAGAATGATACCAAATCAAGGACAGGCTGCTCTGGGATACCTTGTCCCCATTCCCTGTTCTCCGGCCTTCAACAGAGGCTGGTGTTTGTTACTGGTGTCCCCCAGATGGGGCACTGCTCTCTCCTTTATTGGTTCTATGCCTGTTATGCTCCCCCAATACACTCATCCCAATATCAGAAAGGCTCCAGAAATTTCCCTGCCTTAGACCCTTAGCCCCAGATAGAAAGAAAAATTTCTCTCCTAAGTTGCTTACAAAATCCTTCTTATCCCAGGCCTGTTTATTTCCCAAGATGACTGATTCTGGGAACTGCTTCTCCTTTTGAGGAAACTCCATCCTCATCTTCATGTACCATGATCTGATCTATGGCTCCAACAAGACCATCACCCAATTGTACTAGATAGAATAAAACGGGCTTTGCTGTGGTAACAAACAACCCAAGACTTCAGAAGGATGGCTCAGGGTTCTGAAAAGGTCTTCTGTGTGGTCTGTGTACTGGTATTCAGGAAAACTTTTGAGTGTGCTTCTATAGTGTTTATTTTTCAGAATTAATTGAAATTTATTAATTCCAGGCATTTCCTATTTCTTGCCTGGAAAAATCCATTCCTTTAAGTGTCAATTTCTCTGTGAAGTTTTCCCTGACTCTGGGCAGGATGAACGTCCTCATTCTGGTAATTCCACAGCACCGTCCTCCATATCAAAATTACTGCATTATATTGTGACTTGCTATTTTTTATGTCTCTCAGGAAGATACCTTCCTGAGGACAGGAATTAGGTATATTATTCCTGTGTCTCTCCTAGTGCCCAGCATGGTACTTGGGATGTAGGAATAATACCATGCACGTCAACCATGTGGACGAGGGGCACTGAAAGGCATCGTCATTTCTCCATTCATTCTTGGGCTGTGCATGTGTGTTTCTGTATTGTGGGGGGATGGAATATAGTTATATCTGTGTAGCATCATGTAGGAAGGGATGTGTCCAAAATGATCCATAGTGAATCTGTCAAAATACTTCATGGTCTGAAATATACAATAGGCTTGAGAACTATTTTTGCAGACAATCACATCCCGAAAAGGAAGTGTGAGGTGCTTATTCGGCAGACAAGGCTTCCATACCCTGTAGGAATAACCCCATGTTTACCTCTGCACCAGTGCCTTTATATTTATTTTTTTTTAAGATTTTTTTTTTAATGTGGATCATTTTTTTAAAGTCTTTATTGAATTTGTTACAACATTGCTTCTGTTTTATATTTTGGTTTTTTAGCCACGAGTCATGTGGGATCCTAGCTCCTCGACTAGGGATCAAACCCTCAGCCCCTGTATTGGAAGGTGAAGTCTTAACCATTGGACTGCCTGGGAAGTCTCTGCCTTTATATTTAAAATCAGAACTTTTAAAAAAATCTTCTTTCTTTTTTCCTTAACGGCACATAATACACTGTTGTATCCTTAAACTGGCAGTTCGCGATAATTTTAGTAGAAAATAAAGGAAATGGTCAATTTTTTTTTCTCGGTAGGGATTTTTAAGCCCACGTGATAAATCAGCATTTTAAACAAATTTCTCCTTCTGAGTTCTCCTTTTCTGGTTTCACCTCTTATTTTATTTTTTTTATTTATTTATTCTTTTGTGAGATGACCATGGTAAACCTTGTTGAAAAAAAAAAAAAAAAAAGAGGGAGTGGCAGATTATAACTGAGTTATTACAAATAGCATTGCTACATCTTTTCCCCTATTATAGGCAATGATATTTTGTCATTTGTCAACTCCCTGCAAATATCCTTCTTTTCCCCCACAAGTCAAAAATGTCTTCTTTAGGGCATACAGGATAAGTTGTAATAACACATTTGATAGCTCTAAATAATTCTCTGCTATCAATGTACACAGTGAATGTTATTAATGGGAGACTCTTTGCATGGGCCCTGAAAATAGCCAATAACTCCACTTGTCAGCGTTTTGATAACTACAGCCTTCAATTTAACATGAAGAAATATCAGCTTCAGTTTAGCAGTTTCAAAAGCAATGAATACCGATGATGAAATTTCTTCTTTCAGGCAGAGAGACTGCAAATTATTATACACGGACACTTATTTCTAATAATGTCATTTCAATTTACTTCTCAGTTGCCTGATATTAGAAGTAGTTGCCCGGGAATTGGATGAGAATTTAATCATCATTTCAGAGCTCCAGGCCCATCTCAGGGGCCAACTGAACATCTTATCAGCAATTGAGCGGCAATGCTATTTATCCCTTTCCTATACTTTCTTATTTCCTTTTTCTTCTTACCTTCCAAGTTTATTTCTTTTTCTCTCTTTAAATTTTTATTGGAGTATAGTATAGTTGATTTACAATGTTGTGTTCGTTTCTGCTGTACAGCAAAGCGAAATCAGTTATACATATATCCACTCTTTTTGAGCTTCTTTTCCCACATAGGTCATTACAGAGTATTGAGTAGAGTTCCCTGTGCTCTACAGTATCTCTTTATTAGTTACCTATTTTATGTATAGTAGCATGTCCAAGTTAATTTCTAAACATCCCAGAATTAGCTCCCTTTCGGATGGGAATTAACCATGATGTCAGGGTAGTTGTCACCTGGGTGTGGCTTGTCCTTCCTTCCATCCTTATTCCCTTCAAGACTCAGATGAGGCCTCCTTCTAAAAACACCGCTCTTCCCCTCCAGACACCCTCATTCTGGGTGAATGGGAAGAAACAGATATCCTCAGGTAGCCTAGCATCGAGCTGCCGGCAGGAAGGGCTGCAAGGCTACCTGTCACCTGGAATGGGCAAACTTCCATGACCAGGATGCTCTTCTTACCAGCAAGGCCATTCCTCAGACTGGAAGGCCATCCAGTTCCCATTGTCAGGCCACTGGTAGGTGCCACCTGCTCCCTCCCCAACAAGGTCCGCTGCAGAGGATGTGAGGTCTTGCTTGCAGAGTACAACTCATGCTTCTCCAAGACGTGGTCAAAGCTAACAGACCACATGCACATTAACGCTCCCTTCCTATAAGATTCCCCAATCACCTGCCTGAGTGGGCACCAAGTACTGTTTTGTGTTTGGGGTTCATCCCACACCTGCCTTGATACTCAGTTTCCCTCCTCTGTGCTCTCGTGCTCCCCCTACTTCCCTCCCATACCAGCCTCTAGTATCACTCTCCATGTGCTCCTCTGGTGATGCATTCGGTCATGGGCTCCCTGAGGGCAGGAACTTCATCTTCTATTTCATTGTATTCAGAGAGCTTAGCATGGTGGTAGAAAGTGCTCAATAAATAGCTCTAAATGAATGGTTCAATGGTCAAAAATGATGGACAACAAGATCAGAGAAATGTTGGCTTGGGTACTTCTTTTTTACACTTAACGCATTCCTTGCGTCTATTTTCTTCTTTTTTTAAAAAATTTGTGTTGGAGTATAGTTCATTTACAACGTTGTGTTAGTTTCTGCTGTACAGCAAAGTGAGTCAGTTACACATATACATATATCCCCTCTTTTTTTAGATTTCTTTTTTCCCATATAGGTCATTACGGAGTATTGAGTAGAGTTCCCTATTCTCTACAGCAGGTCCTTATTAGTTATCTATTTTATGTGTAGTAGTGTGTATATGTCAATCCCAGTCTCCCAATTTATCCCTCCCCCCACCCCTACTGCCTTTTCCTCCCTGGTAAGCGTAAGTTTTGTTTGTTTTCTACATCTGTGACTCTACTTTCTAATGGGATTTTATTTTGCCTCTAAAACCAGCTCTGATGTAAAAAGCAGGCTCACTCTTGGGGATGGTGCATTGTAGCAAAGACCAGTGACGTGCCGGTAAATGTTTATCGATGTAGCTGATTTCGAGCTGCCAGCGTGTTAGCGCTGAGGGCAGCCTTGGGGAGAGAGACCCAGGAGCACATCATTCTGTGGTACTTCCGTTATACAGCTACAGTGTAAGAAAATGACCTCAACAGCATAGATAACAGTAAAATGTAGTGGCTTTTTAAAAAATTACCTGTTTCTAATATAATCTATTTAATTGTATTTTAATATAATTTTTAGTAATGAGTGTAACAACTGGCTTGCAAAATCCCTGATCATTTAATAATTTTTTCCCATGATATTATAGGAGCTGACTTCAGACACCATTGGATAGGACCCTTTTCTCAACCTGCCTTTGGTACCCAAAGCTTCCCCATCCAGCCTTGAACCCACACAGGATCACTCTGACCACTTCTTTGCTAGTATCTTCAACCGGGAACATCTGTTGTTTGACTAGAATGACTAGCTGTTTTGGTTAGTGGCAGAGAAGTACAGAGGTTTGTAAGAAAGAGTGGATAGACCAGAAAGAAGATTGGGACATTCCTTAACTCCTCAGAACCTAGAAACGTTTACTAAGTATTGTATCTTGAGTTGCAGGTGAGTAGCCTGCTTCAATTGAATATTCTTTTTTTTTTTTTTTTTTTGCGGTACACAGGCCTCTCACTGTTGTGGCCTCTCCCGTTGCGGAGCACAGGCTCCAGACGCGCAGGCTCAGTGGCCATGGCTCACGGGCCCAGCCGCTCCGCGGCATGTGGGATCTTCCCGGACCGGGGCACGAACCCGTGTCCCCTGCATCGGCAGGCGGACTCTCAACCACTGCGCCACCAGGGAAGCCCCAATTTAATATTCTTGTAGTTTGCTCCTTTGGCCATTTCCATGCCTCGCCACCTCCCAAGTCCAGCTTGATTTCAGTCACTCATTTTCTGGCCTATATGTCTCCTTCTCAGCCTTCTTGATCGTGCAAAAATCCTTTGAAATCCCAATTCATACCGGAATTGTCTCTTGACTTTTGGGTGAAAGGTGATGATTCCACCACCATCCTCTGATTCCTCTGCTTCAGCCCCCACCAACCAAATCAAATTTGCTCTTTTGTTTAAAAAGAATAACATCAAAAAACATGTACGGGCCTTGATTTTGTGAATATTTTATGAATGTATTGGCTATTCGCATTGCCCTGTTCTTTTACAAGTCCCTTTTGGACTGCCTATTCTTGATGGGCAGCGCTCGGAAATCATACCCATTTAGTTTTCTTTGCATCTCACTTAGCAAAGAATCACGAACAGCTTTCTAAATGCCTTATCATAGCTTCAAGGATGGGGACATTTATGATGAACTGATTGATAGGTGTAGAATCATGCCTGTGAGTGACAGTACATGAAACGATCAATCTATCTTAGAGCAGAATCCCTCATTGAAGAGCAGGATATGGTGATGATAGGAATGCTTTCCAATTTCTGGCAGTCTCCACGTCTTAGCCCACTATGCCTGCACCATAGCCTATGCAGAAACTGTGCCAAGCCACACTCTCAAAAATCCACAATCATTGTGTCTTTCTTTAAATGTCTTCTAAGTTGTGAATATATAACGCATAAACAAGTTCTAGCTATTTTGCGCATTAAGAGTAATGAAACAATATTTCAGTTGCCTTATCCTCGAAAACAGAAACAACAGTTAGCTTTTATTTCTAAATGTTTAATTCATCACCACAACCATCATCATCTGGACTACAGATGGCAGACGTACTTTCTGGAACACTATTTCGAAGTAAACAGCGTTTCCTTCAACGGTTTTGTAAAGGGAATACACAGTATTTCTATTCCTCTCAGCTCTTCTCTGCATTTTGCCCAAGTTTACAAGCATATTTGGAATGAGAATGATCTCACTAAAGAACAAGTGCATTCTGTCAAATTGAGTTAAGGAGAAAACCGAAACTGAAGACTAGAGGAAAAATCCTTTTAAAGAGGTTCTTTTGGTTGGGTTGGGTTTTTTTGTTTGTTTAATTTACATATAGCTTACTCAGTCTTTTTGTGTCATTTCCATTCCTGTTTTCTTTGCTCGTTTAAACACCTGACCAGACATAATTCACTTAATTAACAGCTCTCTAAGTAGATTGAGTTTGCTGCCTTAGGGGATAGACACCAAAGCCCAGAAACTCCTGAGTTGGCTGGAAAGGCTCCAGAAGTGTGTAATCACACACACGGGCTGAAGAAATAGAACAGACCGATATGCAAATGACAGAAGCAGAGACTGAGGCCACTGGGGGCAGGAGAGGAGGTAGACAGGAGGTGAGTCTCCCTCTGTCTTCCACGTCTGAAAGGCTGGCTTTAGATATGATATTTATGAACCCCGGTGATATGCACAGATCCAATGAGCTCAAAAATCAGAGCACGCAGATGTTAGTAAAGCCAGCTTATTGGAATTTCTGGAACCAATAATCTCAACCATTTGACATGAGCCTTTAGTCACTAGAGTATGAAACATAAACCAAAATTTTATAGAAAAATAAATAAAATGAAATGGCTGGAAACCATCAAATTACGGAATTCACTGTGCTTTCAGTAATTTACACCTGCCTATAGCATGAGTACTGAAGTTTTACTTCTGAGGTTTGCTGCTAACAGTGTTGATTTCTGGGCTGCAAGATAACTGGGGCAAAGGTTGCTGGGGATCCTACTGAATGAGCTGGCTGTGTCCTTTTAGAAAGCAATTCCCTATTTTGTATGGCGGAGGTTAAAGTGGGACAGGTGCCTTGGGGGCCTGAAATGTTTATGACTGTTAATTACAGATTGTCATCAGCATTTTATGTCCTTCTCTATATTTCTTTGCTCCTAGGTCGATCTGACAGTTGACTAAAAAAGTAACCAGAGGGAAAATTAATATATTTTTAAAGACAGATAGCACCACCTAAATTATCACCTGCCGCGAAACGGTCAGATGTTGCTGTATGTTACCTTTTCTCATGTTGGCCCCCCAAAGCATCCCGATTAGACAGCTCAAGCTCTGCTGCTGACTCAGGGAATCTTACAAACCTGACTTCATTTATTTAAGCATCTGCTCTGGGAAAAGCACAATGCTGGGCAGTGAAAGTAACAAGCTACACAACTTGGAGCAGAAAAAGGAAAAAGATGTGTAGAAAAACAAACTTTGCAATTTTGCAAAGAACTAAGTGTGGGTACGTACTCCTGGCCTTGGAGGAGGGCTACAACCACAGTCCTTTTGTTTGGCCCACTTGTTTTTCTTTTTTAAAATCGATTCAATATCTTACAATTAGGAGATTACACACACACACTCAAATTTTTATATTTCTATATTCTCTTGAAAAAATCAGCAAGTCTGGGCTAGTATTACCAGAGGGCCTCAATCCCCCAGGTCTGAATAGTGATCCTTAGATGGCCTTGAGCTCTCCAATTCAAGACAGTCTCCCCAGTCCCTAGGGAGTAAACGACTGGTCCCGTTCCAAGCATGGCTCCTCCTATGTATCCTCCCTGCCTGGACAAGGAGACATTTGCATCTCTTTGAATTCTTCACAGAAGTTGTCCTAGAGCCTCTACTAAAACTGTGTGACATAAGCAAATCATTTATCCTCTCTGTCTTGTTTCCTCACCTTCTAATAGAGGTAATAAATAGCGTATTTGATTGTTTGCTAATCCAATTAATGGAAAAGAATGAATTATATGAACAATAAAGAAAGATTTATATGCTTTGCTGATTGGACAAGAGACACTAATATCAGTGGAGGTAACCTACAATTCATAGCACAGTTCCATCACTACGGAAAGCTTCCTTGTCCCAATTTTCAGACACCCTCCCCACCCCTGGCCCCATAACCAGGGGCAACCGTGTTCTGATTTTTGACTCATAGCTTAGTTTTACTGTTCTAGGGTTTAATATAAACAGAGTAATATACTGTTTACCTTTTGCGAATGCCTCCTTTCAGTCAAAATATTATTTTTGAGAATACTCGATGTTGTTGTATGTATGGAATGGGATAGTGGTGAAAACAGCCTCCTAATGACTCCCACTTTCCTGTACATTGTCCCTTTATAATGTAAAATTGCTACCTCTCCCGTCAAATGACAGGATTTATATCCTACCGCATGACCCTGGGCTGCTTTTGTGACTTGATTGACCAACAGAATGTGACGGAAGTGATATTCTTTGACTTCTGAATCTAAGCCTTAAGAGAGCTTATAGCTTCTACTTTATGTCTTGGAAACCAACAGTCAAATAAAGAAGTCCAGGCTGTCCTGCTAAAGACACAGACTGCATGTAGAGAGATAGAAGCCCTAGAGGATGGGAAGACCACCTGGATAAGGGGGCCACATGAAGGCAGGTGCCCAGACCATCACCAGCATCAAGGCCCCAGGAGGTGTGTGAGGCTCTCTTGACTCTCCAGCCCTGGCCAGGCAACAGCTGAATACAGATGCAGGAGTCAGCCTAGGCAAGGCCAGTAGAAGTGCCACTCCCTCAACCCACGGAATTGTGATAAATAATAAACTGTTGTTGTTTTAAGTCACTGTATTTTGAGGTGATTTGTTATATAGCACCATATACAATGATACACAGTGGTCTGTTCCTTTTCTTTGTTGAGTAGAATTTCATTGAATGGATATGCCGCCATATAATTTAGCAATTTATTTCCTTAATTGTTTTTCTCTTCTGGTTTTGACAGGTATGGAACAGTTGCCATGAAAATTTTTGTACAGGTTTTTTTTTAAATGAATATAATTTCATTTCCCTGGAAGTTGAATTGCTTAGTTATATGGAAAGTATATGTTTAAACTACTGACTTGTTTCCCAAAGTACTTATCTTCATACATTGCCAGCAGCAATGTTTGAGAGTTACATTTGTAACCCTCCCCAATACTTAGTATTGTCAGTTTTTTCAATTTTAACTATTCCAGTTAGTGTAAATTATGCTTTTGATTTGTATTTCACTGACGTTTAGCATCTTTTCATGTGTGCATTGGCCACTTTTATAATTATATAAACATAATCATTTACATTTATAATATAATTATAATTATATTGTGAAGTGTGTTTCAGTTTTTGCAGTTTTTTAAAAAAGTCAGCTCGTTTTCTATTACTCACTATAGGAATTCTTATATACATTGGGTATGACTCTTCTATGAAATATTTGTATTGCAAATATTTTCTTCCAGCTGTGGCTTGCCTTTTTATCATCTTAATGATAGCTTTCGATGCATGGAAATTTTGTGGGGTTTCTTAGGGGTTTTTTTTGCGGTATGCGGGCCTCTCACTGCTGTGGCCTCTCCCGTTGCGGAGCACAGGCTCCGGACGCACAGGCTCAGCGGCCATGGCTCACGGGCCCAGCCGCTCCATGGCATGTGGGATCTTCCCGGACCGGGGCACGAACCCATGTCCCCTGCATCAGCAGGTGGACTCTCAACCACTGCGCCACCAGGGAAGCCCCGGAAATTTTGTATTTTGATGGACTATGTTTTATAATGATCATTTCTTGTCTGTCTATGAAATGTGCCATCTCTAAGGTCATAAAGATCTTCTATGTTTTCTTCTAGAAGATTTTGAGTTTTAACTTTTAGCTATATATATTATTTATATTGAAAACATACGTGTATGTACATGCCGAGCAGTCATCTGCTTCTCTGATGGAACCCTGACAATTACACAGCTCAGGCACCAGGGAAGCTTATATAGCAGCTTAGACCTGGAGCATAACCTCCTCCTTTTCTCAATTCCACTTACAATTTCTAGAATTTTAGGTTAATTGGGTGATAGCGGTACACCTTTTGGCTTCAGCTAGAGGGAAGTTTCCCACGTGCATATGTTAGGTTGTTCTGTTCTCAGTGGACTCCTAGCCCCTCATCTCTCTTCATGTGCTTAGAAATGGAAACACTAATTTTCTCTACAGTTTCTTTGGAGTGTAGCTGTCTTAGTCTGTTCAGGCTGCTATAACAAAACACCATAGACTGGGTAGCTTATAAACAACAGAAATGTATTTCTCACAGTTCTGGGGGCTGGAACTCCTAGATTAGGGTGCCATCATGGTTGAGGGAGGGACTTCTTCTGGGATACAGACTCTCCTTGTTTCCTCCCATGGTGGAAGGGAACCCCGTTTACAAGGGCAATAATCCCACTCTTGACGACAGAACTCTCATGACCTAATCACCTCCCAAAGCCTACACCCCCTAATACCATCACCTCAGGGGTTAGGATTTCTATGTATGAATTTGGGGGGGACACACACATTCAGACCATAGCAGTGGCCCTTTACATATCAGTAACTATTTGAACAGCAATCAGGTGTTACGAACTCAAGAAACTGAGGGTTTTAAATTATGAATTTTATGTGTTTTAAACACAAAGCTTTGGAGAAATAAAGGAAACAGAAGATAATCCTTCTTTTCTCATCCCAATCACAAATCAAGGCGTTCCCACCGTATATGGGAAATTATTATAGCATATTAGCCTTGGGGTTTAGTATAATGGTTTAGTTTGATTAATGAATGGAATTAGTTTGGAAAAAATATATCAAGGTTGAAGGCGTCTGTTTTATAAACAGAAATGCAAGTGAACTTCTTGTTCCACAGACCTGGGGTGCTGTGGAATCATTCATCATAGCTGTCTTCCCTACAGTTACGGGTTCCCAGCAAATGCTGGCATTCCAGGTCTGCATTGTCCAAAAGCCCATCCCTCAGATATTAAGAACACAGCTCACGCTGATTACAAAACCCAACATATTTTTATGTAGCTCGTCTCCTGGGAAAGAATTTTTTCTAATTGTTTAATACAATTTTCTTTATTGCTAGCCACTAGGCTTCTGTCTTAGCTTAACAAAAGACAGAAAGAGGAGTTAGAAGATAAGTCATTTTTCACATAAAGAACAGCCTAGAAGCATTTACAAATGGGAGCAACTTAGACCTATCCCTTCCCCTGATTTACAGCAAAAATCTGGAACACCTGGATTACTGCCTCTGCAGCTGCTCTATGCTTCTTTTGGATTGTCTGTTTCCCAGATGAAGGAATCAATAAACTCAAATGGAGTTCAAGTGGAATAAATATCATTGCCGGAATCACTCAATTCCGCACAGCTTCCTGAGGATTACGCGTTAAATGGTAGCCTTTTGTCCTAGAAAAGGAAGTTAATCAAACTGTCTTGCAGCTCCCCGGCAAACTATCTAATTTGTTCCCAGAGCATGTCTTACACAGAAGTAAAAATGGTTTGCCAGTTCCCAAGCTCGTGGCATTCAGCAAAACTCTCCAGGGACTCCACATTTTACAATATATGTCTTTCCTTGAGCAGTCTTTTAAACCATTACTTCGTTCCTTCAAAAGTAACCAAAACTTTTCCCCTTTTCACTCTTCCTAGGCCTGGCATGATCAATGACTCCTCAAATATGAAGGGGTATTGTTTATCATCTCAACAGAGACTGCACGTCACTACAGTGAATCTGTTGGTTCTTTGCCGGTTATGCTGTGAGGTTAAAATGCCCAAGACTTAATGAAGCAAGTGGCATTATTGTACTCGTATTTGAAGTCTGAACAGAGATATTTTCTTTCTAGGGTAATTCTAACCACTCGTAATTAAATGTCAGAGTACTAGTGAAACACCAGAAAACTTAAAAATAAAATGAAAAGAGAGGAAAAAACTTTAGGGGTCAACCTTTAGCTTACAAGAACCTTAGGTCCATGTAGACGTTTATAAAGGTTTACAAAAGTTTTTCCAAACAAAGCTGAACATTCAGCACATACGCTACCTTACTGAGCATTTGTCTTCTGCCTAGTTGAGATCTTAAGTACAATTACTCTCAGTTTCCCCAGGGAAATCACTTACCTTCGTTCCAGACTGTTCGGTTGCCGTAGGTTGGGTATAGGTGAGACAGGCTGGGACCTGGGACCTGGGACCCTTTGCTGCAATGCTTGCACCTGGACACACGTCTCCTTGAGCAACAAAATACAAAGAAGCTATAAGGGACTAAAAATAACTGCGTGCATGCACAGTTGGGGCAAATTATGGACAAGGTACAAAAAGACCAAAAAAACCCAACTGTCACTTCTGAAGAGCTGGGAGCAAAAACAGGGTACTGCACTCAACACCACCAAACGGGTGGATAAACCACTAAGCCACCCCTCTGGTCCGACCCCTGGACATACCCCTACCCTCACCCCATATAAGGAACAAGCTCGCCCCCCGATGCCACTTGGGGAGCGAGCAAGGGAACCTGTTACTTGTTCTCGTTCCCCCCTGCTACAGCAGGGGCCCCAGTAAAGCCTTGCCTGAATTTCTTGTCTGCCCGGTAATAAATTTCTATTCATTGGGGAAGGCCAAGAACCCTGGTGAGTATCATAGGGAGGAACTGGGCCTGTTAATGAGTCTGTAGTCTTCTCTCCTCCACGTAGCACCATGGAAGTCAGGACAGATGCTGACGTTTATCACCCAACCAACAGATACCCCAGGGTCAGCACAGATACTCCCAGTTGGGAGACTTATTTCTGTGGCTACACAGTCAAGGGGAGGTCTCTGTGAGAGGGTTACCTTTTCCAAAAGCGTCGGAAAATGAATATGAGAGGAAAGAACTAATCCCGTCCAGCACAAACTACTCTTTCACCCTTGATCCTGGATCTCAGATAAAGCCTGGGATTGTGGAAGGAAGGAAGAGCAGTGTCAGGGATCTTTCGGGTCTCTGGTCACAGCCTGGAGCTGTGGGACCACTTCTGTGTTCTCTGGCTTAATGATTTCATTTCATGTTGGTGCTGTGTCCTGCCAAGTAGCATCTCAAAGCCTCACATAATATCTGTCCTCAAAAGCTGTCTGAGTAGCTTTCACTTACCTTCCGCAACCCCTTAGAATAGAAGAGGTCTGTTGAGTCAGAATTTTCTCTGGTGTGTCCTTCGAACGAAACCAGCCCTGGAGAGAAAAACAAATACAACACAAGGAGACCATCAGAGAGAACAAAAACAGAGAGCACATATAGGAACAAAAGGGAGCAGAGAAACAAAAGTCAATGGCCCAAAATTGATGGGCTTACAAAGTCTCAGATAAGCTGTTTATAAATAAAGAGTGAGAGAAAATTAGCCCATGCTTATTTTTAAAAATTCAAAATGAACCCAGAGCATCTCCAAGTATACACTTTAAGGGATTAACACTAAAGATCCATTACAAATTGTGAGTTTATAATCAGTGTAAAAACAAAGGCTCAGTATTCACTATGAAATCTTTTATTGCTCCATAGGAGGCTCAACTCTGAGTTCCGAACAGGTGCCAAAATATGTACCATTTTGTCGTTAAAAATAACATTGTTCAGCCTATTTACACGATTCATGTAACTGCTGAATACCATTTGCTGCTGGGTGTGCTATGGGTACGGAGATATTACGTATTTATCTTCATGCCACGTGGGTCTAGACCATTTTCTCTAGAGAGATCTTCTTTTTTATTCCTTGCAATTTATACCATAAATTATGATTTAGGCTAAGAAGGTTATCTACCTTGCAAGTTACTGCCAGCATTCACCTGTCACCTGGAAGCTTGACAGCCTCCTGCTAGCGGGAGGGTACACCAGGAAGGCAGGCTCATTTTGACGTCCATCGCTGGAAAGATATACTTTCTGCATGAAAATTGCATCACGCTTCCAAACCCAAAAGAGTTTTTGGACTGTTTGCACGGCCTTGTTCATGTTGTCGTTCATTATCAGAAAACTGGAGACTTGACCATATAAATTGTTGCATTTCACTCAGATTTTGGAACGCTTAGAGAAATGTTAATTATTTGAGATCTTAGGTGACAAAAGTGTAGCTTTTTAATATGAAAACATATGTGAATACTTCTTAGGCTTGAATGATAAAAACAGTGTGAAAGTATAGAAATCATAATTAATGATAGTTTTTTATTATACAAGGTAATATCCTTATTGGAGAAAATGTAGAAAATACAGAACAGTATAGAAAAAATAAAAATTACCTTTAACATCAGAGCTGAAGTTTACAACTTCAAATATTATTGTCTTCTCATTATATTTGTAGCATTAGGTAATTTTTAAAAATTGTGATCATAGTATGTGTACAACTTTGTAGGTTCATTCTAGATCCACATTGTCCCATATTAAGTATTCTTCTAAAACATGACCATGGTTATATAATAATCTATCATGTGTTTGTATCATTATTAACAATCTCCAACTGATATTCCAAGGAAGAAACAGAAAATATAAACTTTTCTATATCTCAGTCTGAGAAAATGTTTCACCTAATTATGTGAGGTACGAATGAAGTGATATATTAATATTTGGCATATGTTTAGTTGTAATTTTTAATAATATTTAGTATCAAAATAACTATCTCTGTGTTTGTGCAATTTCCTTATTTGAACATATTGCACTAACATTTATATGATCTTCCAGGATTTGCTCCAAGTGCTTTCCTACATATCAGTTTTATTGTAGAGTTGGTGTGTAGTTTTTTGGTTTATGTATTTTTTTCTTTTTTATATAGATATATATATATATATAAGTACATATGTACACTGAGGGAGGCATGGGGACTGGTTAAGCAATGCTTTAAATGTTTTGTTTGATTTTTCTCTTTGTTGTTGTTTTGTTTTTGTCTTTTTAAATGAAGATCTGCCATTTAAAGGCTGCCTTGCACTTTTCTGCCTACAGAGACCTTGGTCACCTTGATGTAGTCGTCTTCCTTTAGGAAAGTCAATTGAGTGGTGTCCCTTTGATGATGTAAATACAAATGGCTCTCATTATTCATGGTAGTTCTACAAAGTCACTGCAAACACTGTATTAGTGAAGATTCAACAATTGCTCCTAGGGGAAATACAGAGTTAGGTTCCTAAGAGCCTCTGGTCACAACATTTTCATTAACTGTTCAATACATATCTTTCTTTTATGTGTGTTTCTGTTCAAAGAAAAGTTATTTAATATACATGTTGATTCATTAACGTTGAACTCACGGCTTACAGCACTTTAACTCATGCCTGAAGGAAGCTTGTCTAACACACGTATCTTCTCTGTAAGGCATAGCACAGCCTTCTGGTGTTTAGATACACTAGCCAGCACTTTAGCATTACACTTGGGGGCATTTAAAATCGCCAACAAAAGGGGAAATCACCAACAAAATGCACAAAAATGCAAAAAATATGGAACCAAATAGACCACAAAAGGCGATTTGCTTACAGTAAAAGATCTGAAACAAGAAATGAAAATAGGTATTAGGAAAAACGTTTTCCACTAACGTAAGGGAAGTGTGCAATAAAATCCTCTGTGGCCAGACCAAATCTGGCCACAGGTCTGGTATTATTTCTATTGTTAGAAATAATACCTCTTAGGATATAAATCTAGTGTCTGGAGAAATTTTGCATATTTGAAAATTTCTTTCGTCAAAAGAACTTCCTGGGAACAAAATCATGGAGAAGTCCATTCTTTCCCTGTTGTAGTCCAACATTATTAAACTTTACCTTATGGATGGCCAATGACTCTAGCTGAGCTTCTCTGCCAGGAAAGTTGGGAGGGACTCTTGAAGGGAAACTAACCACAGGGTCTCCTGGACTGGAAATCTGTCCTCAATATAGAAATTCTAGTTTGGCATGGAAGAGGAGTTGATCTGAAAAGAGTAGCAGAGACTAGAACCTTCTAATCTTAGCCACCCTGGTATTGGGGCATTCTTTGGGAACAATGACCATGTAAGTATAAATAACAGGACCATAGCTGTGGTGCCCAAGACTAGGGCATTTTTTTCCCCAAAGTGTGGCACTTAAGGAATGGCATTATTCTCCCTAAATTACTTATTGTAATCTTTGTAGGCTTTTTAAAAGCAGCAGAATTCATTGAATTCTCCCGATTTTCTTCCTGAATTTCTGGCCAAGATTTCCTCAGCCGGGGATTCTGTAGTATTCCGTGGGCTTTGTCCTGGGAACATCCACTGCAATTGCTGCAGATTTCTTTTGCAGAAGAATCCATCACCTTTTCTATCTTGCCTTCCTTTCCCCTGCTGAATTTAATTCCTTGAGTTCCTGGAACATGGTCTTGGGTCCACTTCTTGGCAATCCCTTTTGCCCCAATGATTTGTATCATCCATGACTCTCAAAATTAGATCTTTAGAGCCTGACCTCTTCTCTGAGCTCCTGACTCCATAGAAAACTGCTGACTTAGCATCTCAGCCTGAATATTTAAGAGAGGTTTTAAATCAGAACTGTCTAAAACAAAACTTTATTTCTAGAGTCTTTACTCACACTTTCTTCTCCTATCTTTCTATCTCAGGAAAAGGCATTACCATTCATCCAACTGCTCAAATCCAAAAGACTAGGAGTCATCCTTGATTCCTTTCTTTATTTCATCTATCATATCCAAACCACCAAAGTATTCTGTCAGCCTCTGAAATATGCCTCCAAATGTCCATTCTTCTCCATCTCCAGTTACTATCTTAACCCTTAACCACCATGATTTCTTGCTGGGATGATCCCAGTTGCTTCCCCATGACGTTTTTGCTTTTACTCTCTCTCCATCTCCTTCTACCGAGCACACAAAATTGATTTTTTAAAAATTGGGTTATATCACACCTCTGTTTAAAACCTTCTAATGGCTCAGATACATCACCCAATATCACTGTTTCTGCAAGGCATTTCCTCACCCCCTTTTCTAATGATGCCTGCCCCCTCCAGCCACCCTCTATCACATGATCACATTATTCTCTTTATCATACTCCTATCAGTATTATTTTATCTATTCTCTTGTTTGGGTATTGTCTGTACCCTCCCACCCCCTCCCCCCTGAACGTAAACACAGGGTAGTTTGACTTCCTTGTTCCAGGAGTATCACAATGCCTCGGCACGATGCTTGGAGGATAGTTGGTTTTCAAGAGACAGTTGTTGAATGAGTGAAAGAAAATCAAGGAAGCCCAATACATAAAAACAGAGGGAACATATGTGTATGTATAACTGATTCACTTTGTTATAAAGCAGAAACTAACACACCATTGTAAAGCAATTATACCCCAATAAAGATGTTAAAAAGAAACAGAGCTCGGAGCAAAGTTGCTCTGGTTGAATGTGAGGAGCTGGGGGAGGGAACTGGTGGTGGTGGTGGTAGAGGGACCCTTACTTGGCCCTATTCCAGCTGCTCCTGAGGCTCTTGGAAGAACAGAGTGAAAATCAGGGGTGGTGTGGGGATGTGAGGAGCCAGCAGGCTGGAGCTGTCTTGGTCAACAATTTTTAAAAGGGTTTTAAAACACTGCTGAAATAAATCAGTAAAAATAGTAGCACTTAACTCCAGTGTTTATTCATGGCTCCAAACATTACTTGCAAAATGTCTTTCTCTCATTGATATAGCAGCCTCAAATAATAAAAAGCAAAACCCCAAAACTCCCTTTGCTGTAGCCAAAATATTTCTGGTAGATTGCTCTATGATAAGTATTTGCATATTGCTTGGGGCAGCTGTCAGCCGGGTCACCAATCCTTAACCAATCAGAAGACAGTCTCCAAAAGTTGGTAGTCAGTCAAGAACACTGGGGAAGCAAATTCTGATCATGGTACTGTCTTCTGGGATCAAGTTATTTATTTTATCATTGACATTGTCAACAATTCACCACCCAAGAAATTCTCTGGTTTAGAAAACCGCATGTAACAAATTCCTTATCTGAACATTAACAAAGACAGTATATAATACATTAAGAATGAGATGTATAATTTCAAGCAGTTAGTGTCTCCTATCATCCAAAAATAGGTAACAAACGTTTTGAAAAATACTGATTCATAGGGCTACCTGTCCCAAAGTATTTATGTGTATTGACCTTACCTTAAACAAAGGTATGATATCCTGATATTATCAAGGGAATATGTCTCCTTTGAGAAAGACCACTACACTCCTCTACGCCACGATGACATGAAT
The DNA here is from genome assembly GCF_005190385.1 of Monodon monoceros. NCBI lineage: Eukaryota > Metazoa > Chordata > Mammalia > Artiodactyla > Monodontidae > Monodon > Monodon monoceros. Next base: position 14,138,871 of record NW_021703771.1, on the reverse strand, counting down.
CCTGGACAGATGGCTCGTCTCCCTCACAAACCCCAAAGCGCTTTTCAATTCCTGCCTCGGTGAAAGAACTAATTATTTCAGATGATGGTAGATTTCCTGGTTGCTCTTGAGAAGCTGATATTTAGGATGAGAAATAAAAGATTTTTAAAGTATTTTACGTTTTCAAATTTATGTAAAAACTTCATTTAAAAATGATTTTTACAGAAACAGACTCACAGATATAGAGAACAAACTAGTGGTTACCTTGGGGTGAGGGAAGCAGGAAGGGGCAAGATAGGGGTAGGGGATTCAGAGGTACAAACTACGCTATAAAATAAATAAGCTACAAGGCTATACTGTACAGCACAGGGAATATAGTCAATATTTTATAGCAGCTTTAAATGGAGTAAAATCTATGGAAATTTTGAATCCCTATGCGGTACACTTGAAAGTAACACAATATTGTAAACCAACTATACCTCAATTTTAAAAATTTTGTTTATTTCCAAATGATGTTTTTACTTAAGTACTGTAACTGCAAGAATAGTATGATAGGTAGTGGCAAACGGAACCATGCCTTGTAAGCATAGGCACAATATAAATATTGATTTGTTGACAGCTGAAAGTAGGAAAAAAGAAGGAAGGCAGGAAGGGCAAACCATTGGTATTAGTCAGGACTCTTCAGCACTAGATTCAGGAGATCCATCTCAAACTGGCTTAATCCTTAAAGAGGCACTTATTGCCTCTCAGAACTGAAACACCAGGAGCAGAGCTGGTTTCAAACACAGCTGGAATTGGGGGCACAAGGGGTGTCACTGGTTCAGTTCCTTGATGTTTCTCAGCTTTTCCTGCACTGTAGTGACCTGACAACGCTCGGCTCCGCTTGCACTGTTTACACCACTAGCTGCAGGAGTGGAAAAGAACACGTTCCTCTCCCTCACCTGGGCTGGCAAACGTGTCACTGGGTTTTACTGGCTGTCCCCGAACTCATCACTGCAGCCCATGGAGAAGCACCAATCAGAGAGGATTGCGAAGAGCTGGGAGAACCCAGCCAGGCACAGGTCAGAGTTACAGGACCCAGACTCAGCCCGCGGAGTGAGGGGTGTACAGAAGCACGTGGTGCAGCTGCTGCCGGGAGGAGCAAGGCTGTGTGAACTTGTTTCTCCCAAGGGTAAGTTGCTTCACCTGAGCCTCGTTTCCTCATGGAGAAAAATGCCTAGTTCATAGTGTTGAAAGGATCGAATAAGATAATGTAATTAAAGCACCTAAAAGGACAGTAGACGGAATGCTTTTTTTTGGAGACGAATTGAATTCTTTCCTTCGTAAAGTCTTTTTATTTTCTTATTTAAAAATTTTTTTTAATTTTATACAATTTTAAATGTTACTTTCCATGTACAGTTATTACAAAATATTGGCTATATTCCCCGGGTTGTACATCTTTGAGGTTTTTTTGGGGGGGGGGGCTGCATTGGGTCTTCGTTGCTGTGTGTGGGCTTTTCTCTAGTTGTGGTGAGCAGGGGCGGGCTCTAGAGCACAGGCTCAGTAGTTGTGGCACATGGGCTTAGCTGCGCTGCTCTGCGGCATGTGGGATCTTCCCGGACCAGGGCTTGAACCAATGTCCCCTGCATTGGCAGGCGGATTCTTAGCCACTGTGCTACCAGGGAAGCCCCTCTTTGAGGTTATTTTTTTTTGAGGTACGCGGGCCTCTCAATGCCGTGGCCTCTCTCGTTGAGGAGCACAGGCTCCAGACGCGCAGGCTCAGCGGCCATGGCTCACGGGCCCAGCCGCTCCGCGGCATGTGGGATCTTCCCGGACCGGGGCACGAACCCGTGTCCCCTGCATCGGCAGGCGGACTCCCAACCACTGCGCCACCAGAGAAGCCCGAGGCTATCTTAAACGCAATAGTTTGTACCTCCCACTCCCCCGCCCCTGTATTGCCTCTCCCCCTCTCCCCACTGGTATCCACGTTTGTTGTCTATATCTGTAAGTCTGATTCTTTTTTGTTATATTCACTAGTTTGCTGTATTTTTTAGATTCCACATACAAGCGATATCAGAAGACGAAATAATTCTTAATTCCGTTTCCTTTCTGGCAGTTAAGATTTCGGGCTTTGCACAAGTAGCAATGACCACTGTCACCAGTAGGTGGCAGTCGTGTGCTGGACGGTAATGAGCTGGATTTTTGGTCAGTGAAAATTAAGAATTGGCTGAAATGGTGATTGGCAGTTGGAGGAAAGCAGTGGGGACTGTGGGTCCAATTGCTGCTGCCCTGACACCGGCCGTTGTGACCTTGATCAAGGTCTGAATTGATCTCTGGCCTGAATTTCCTCGAGTAAAACTTGGGAGACCAGTTCTCCATGCGGCTTTAAACATTTTTTTGTTTCTGTAGAAAGTGAATCTTGTATTTCATACTAACAATCTCAGAAGCCAAAAACTGCTCAGCAGTTTTGTTAACTTGGTTGTTAACATATATTGTCTAAAAATATGACTGTATGAAGCATAATCCCTTCATTTATTGCTAAGTTTCTGCTACCCTGGGAGGCTTGAAAGAGTTCATGTAATTCTGTAAGGTGACTTAATGGGCCTGCAGAGATGCTCTTGAGTTATACAACAGCTTGGAAAATCCTCCTCCGAGGCCTGCAATTCGGAAACCTCACTATTAAAAAAGTCACACTGAGTGGGCTTCAAAAGTATTTTCCAGTCATGTCATTACGTTTTAATGGTAGGTTCTTAAAATGACTTGGAAAAGGAGTTCAGAAAATTTCAGGTCTGAAATATGTTGGAAGTATCTGTGGCAGCAGGAGAAACTGAAAATGGTGACATTTAATTGGGCTTAAGAACGAAAGTGATGACTCCACTTTTGCATGAAGCAAACCTTATAACGAAGTTGAAATAAGATGATGTGATAAAAATGACCGTTTATCTGGTATAATATATTGCGGGAGGATACTGCATTTTTTTTAAACACAGAATTCTTTACTACAGGAAGTTATGTGCTAGATCCATGTTAGTATAAAAATCTTTGCAAAAGGGAGACCCAATTGAAATTCTAAGGGTGTTCACACCTTTGTGCATTCCATGGAGATGTGGAACAGCCTCATCTGAACACTTGACCTTTATTTCTCAGCATGCTTCTTTGTCAGGATAAAGCCTCTTGAATTCTTAAACCTGGCACTTGGGGGTGAGGATTTGTTGAGGTGTGGATCAGATGTGTTCTCAGGTTTCCTTCATTTTTTATAAATCCAGACTGCGCTTTGCACGGTGCCATATAAAAGGGGAAAGAGAATTAAGTAAGGTATCATTAAGCAAATTTCAGAAACGGAGACCTGATTGAAATTAAGAGGTGTTTATTTGGGGTTTGTTAGGACTGGAGCCCGGGAGACACAGATTCAGAAGCACTTGAATTGTGCTGTAGTCCACTGGACTACAAAGTGGAGGGGAAAAAACCCCATATAAAGGCAAAAACCACAAGGTTACAATTAGTTACATGAGTTGTTTATCAAGAATTATCACTGGAGCTGGCAAGAAGTAAGGGTGCTTGTTAAGTAAGGATTTGTTGGGGTCCAAAATCGTTGCATATTTACAAGAGGAGACCTTGAGACCATAAGGTTGCAGCTGACAGGTTTTGTTTTGAATACGGCTGGTGGTGTCCTTGGGTCGGGTACAGCTGAAAGAAAGTTGAAGTTCTCAGTGGTGCAGAGATGTGTCAGACCAGACCCTCAAGAGCTGCCCAGCTCCATTTTTGTCTGCCTGAAGTGTGATCACCGCGTTATCATTGCAGTTTATCATCAGTATTTATTTTATTTTGTTGCTATTGAAGGATCTGAAAGAACGAGAGCTGTTTTGTGTTTACCTCTCCATTTTTCCTCCCCCATTTAAACGAGGCGGCTGGGACTTGAAGATCTCTTGCTTCTGCGTGGTGGTTGTGAGGTCGGAACAGAAAGCCCAAGTTACTTTCAGGTCCCAAGAGGGCTTAAGACACAGCATGCTGGGCTCCTTCCCAGGGTTTCTGATTCAGCAAGTCTGGGGTGGAGTCCAGGAATTGGCATTTTTACAACGTTCCTGTAAACCTCCAACAAGACAAATGTTATTCTCTGTTCTGCAACTTTTCATCTCTATATGAATGGAAAATTGTTATACCTTTCTATCACGTATATATCAGGCTATAGGCAATGTTCTTTTACAGAAGGTGCAGAGCCAGCATGACTAAGCACAGGCAACAGAGCACAAGGGTTAGAGCTAAAGGAATAGATTCAATATGGAGTCAGGTTTGTTCTTCTCTGTTACAAATTCAGTGGCATAGGGAATGGCAGTCAGATTTGATTTGATTTGAAGAAAGCAATGAGATATTTCTTGCCTACCCAACTTTGAGTCCATACCACACCCACTACACAAGTTTCAGACTTATAACACATAATCCACATGCATTAGTATTTGAGGCCTCAAACTAAGCTCTGCCCCTGCAAAGCTCTGGGTCCCACTTGGGAGGGAGGAGCTGGGCTTCTTCCAACAGCTGTGCAAATCTTGCCCGGCCCAACACCGGGGGCTGAAATCCAGTCAGACTGTGAAAAAAAAGTGACGTTTTCTAATTTTCTAATGTGCGCACACAATTCCTGCATAATATTACATCATGAATATATTACACTTTATGCATTTTCCTGTTGACTTTCACGTGAGTTCTACCTTTCACCGCCTTAACAAATATCCCTGTGCATTTCTCCTGCCCTTGTAGATACTTTCAAATTAGATACTTAGAAATGGAATTACTCAACTACCCGACATTTTCACTTGACTTTTCTCACAGACATTCTGCCAGTTAGAGATGCATGTGATATTAGAAGCAGTTTGGTTTAAAAAAAAATGCAAAAACTTCTGAGAGTGTTCGGGCCATCACCCAAGGGTGTAAATTAGCCCACGCAGGTTGCTTTCCTTTAATTTCTTAAAGTTGAGATACACTGTCCTGAGCAAATGAAAGAAAAATTAGAGGAGAATGAGTGGAAAATTACTAAAATAGGTACATTTGGAGCAGGGATTAGGGCGCAATGCTTAGTGACTTAAATTACATAAAGGCACTGATTTCCTGAGGGCATTAGAAGACAGAAAATTGTTGAAGATTAGCTTGTATCTCAAAATTATAGGTCAGTCCATTCCCATTTTCCCACCAAGTGGGAAAGGACACCCACTTTCTTTTCCTTGGAACCCAGGGCTTGGGTGATGTGTGTTAAGCCTCATTACGGGTTAAACAGACTTTGGGGGATCACATGGAAATTTAGATATCATTACAGTTTTGTTTCTACGGGGGATGGATTTCTCTTTCCAAACAACCTATTTCAGTATATGCTTTTGGTGTCTGACCACTTATCAGGAGGATACGTTATGTGGTTATAAAGCTCAAACTTGAAGGACCCTGGCTTTTGGACTTCAGTAAGTACAACTAGAGTGGCTGAACCAGGAAGTAACCATGCTCCAAAATCTCTAAGAGAGGTTTCAAATGTATTTACTACAATTCTTGTGCTGGGGTGGTTTGTGGTCATTTTAAAAGCTAGGCTTTTAATGAACTTATGTGCAAAACAGAAAGAGACTCACAGACATAGAAAACAAGCTTATGGTTACTAAAGGGGAACGGGGGGGGGGGGGGAGGGATAAATTAGGAGTTTGGGATTAACATGTACACACTGCTATGTATAAAACAGGTAAACAACAAGGACCTGCTGTCGCTGTCATAGTAACATAAAATGGGAAAGAATCTGAAATCATATATATATATATACACACATAACTGAATCACTTTGCTGTGCACCTGAAACTAACACAACCTTGTAAATCAACTATACTTCAAAAAAAATGAAATAAAATAAAATAAAAGCTAGGCTGTAACACCATGATGTATCCTGTCTTCTTTCCCCTGTAAAACAAGGTGAACCCCCAGGGCGGCTCTGTGGAAAATGGCTTCAGAAACACAGCCAGTCCGGGCCCCTCTGGACAGCGAGACAGTGGTGGGCGGAGGCTTGCACCACCAGCTGCAGGAAACTGTTAAATTCCTGACCTGGTTTTTGAAAATATTCAAGGAGAAAGCAGGAACACTAATACCCACACTAGCCCAGCTACGTAAGACTGCCTTCCCTTTATTATTTCACGTTAGCCACATTAGTTTGAGCAGCAGGTAAAGCATCTTTCAAAAGACTGTCCTCTGCAAGGGAAGTCATCTGTTTTACATTAATTGTCCATTAGTCTCCAAGGTTCCATCCATTAAAACCCTCAGACGCTCATTGCTGTATTGTGCCAAAGTCCTGCTGTCAGCTTTCAATGCAGAGCTGTTTATCCACGTCTGACTTAATTGCTCTAAGTGCCATTTCCTTTGAGACAGCTTTGAGCTTGCCAATTAATGCTAACTTTTCTTCCTTGCTAGGCTGAACAGGTAAGCCTCGGTGAGGACAATTCGGCTGCTATTTACTCTCATTTATTAGATCCCTTTCTGCCTCAAGCTCACACAGGGAGTATTTTTACATCTCTACTGTTCTGTTTGCCTGATTACTTAGGAGTGCGTTCGGAATGGACTTCGTTTTCTAGAGTGAAAATGCTCCGTACATATACAGTCCATCCGTGCTATTGTGATGAGGGATTGAAATTCTGTTTTCTCCTGATTAGTTTAAACATGTAATTTTTTAATGCACTCTGAAGAACAGCTTGGATGAAACTGACTTCGTTGATGGAAAAATTAAGCTTCCATCCTTTCAAATTACAGCTCAAGAGGTGGCAGTTTATGAATTTAATTACTGTAGCTGCCTTATTATAACTGACTCACCTACCTTTAGCCCCATGGCTACTGTTTTGAAAAAACACATTTAAACGGAGGAAGAGCAGAAATCATTGAGATGACCAACCTTATAGCAGCTTTTAGAAATTTTTGATAGGCATGGAAACAAATGAAAGTATGTAAGACAGAGAGGAACAGATTAACAGATTATTTTTAACTCTATATAGGAGTACTAGAGGCTTCCCTGGTGGCGCAGTGGTTAAGAATCCACCTGCCAATGCAGGGGACACGGGTTCGAGCGCCGGTCTGGGAAGATCCCACATGCCGCGGGGCAACTAAGCCTGTGAGCCACAACTACTGAGCTCGTGCACTACAACTACTGAAGCCCGCGTGCCTAGAGCCCGTGCTCCACAACAAGAGAAGCCACTGCAATGAGAAGCCCACGCACTGCAACGAAGAGTAGCCCCCGCTCACCGCAACTAGAGAAAGCCCCGGCGCAGCAACGAAGACCCAACGCAGCCAAAAATAAATTTTTTTAAAAAAGTACTAGAAAAGCAACAGTTTTGATTCATTTTTTAAAAATTGTACTGGATTACCAATTATTGCAATTTATACATTTAATTAACATTTAAAATAGCCAATCAACATAAAATTTTTTCGAGATATCATGTTACTATATCTATGAATTCAGATTTTAAATAATGATTGTTGTCATTAATTGATTTTATTACAGGTTTTTAAAAAAATTTTTTACCAGGATTTAGTTTCATCTTATAACTGAGTTTGTTAATGAATGGTCCTGTTAATATTTGGTAAGTACTCGGGTATTGATTTGCTTGATTGTATTTAAGCAATACCAGAAAGAAGAAAGAAGAGAAAGAGGAAGTAGGAGGAGGAAGCGATAAATGCCTCCCAACTGATGTAAATTACAGGATATAATGAAAATCAAAGATGGAATTTTGTGTTTTCTACTCCTTGAAGATTGTTGGGGAAAGATCCACTTTTGCCCTCAGCAAACTCTTTGGAACAAAAATGAGCAACCACCTGGGAAACATTTAAAATGAGTGAAGTCTGCCTCTGAGGCCCTCCACCTTCCTTGCAAGGGGCCCCTAACCTGGCAGAAACCTCTCCTACACGCTGTCCTCTCCCCTTACCCATCTGGGGGGGCCAAGCCTGTGTCACATCTCAAATGGCCTTGGTTGGTACCAAGGTATTAGCAGAGCCAGCTACTAAGGTTTAGGATTTTGATCCTTTCAGAGGGTTCTCATCTTCAGTCAACCATTTTGAGAGCAGACTGTGCACAGAGCCTGGTGGGCCTATCAGAGTTATATCTTCCTAAATTACAACCTCTGTCGTAATTTTCTTACTGGGTTACCTCCTCTGATTAATTCTACAGGTTTTGTTTCTGCGTCGTGGGTACAAAGGGTGGCCACATCCCTCTATCTTTATAGAGGGAAATCTTTATCACCCCCAAATTACAGGCTAGTCTATTTCTAGAAAATTCCTTCAGTAGGTCATCTCCTCTGTAGGATATCCGTAGGATATTCCTTGAAAAATCCTATCAGCTTTTCTCTCAACAGTTTTCAGGAATAAAGTTTAGGAAAATTCCAAAACACAGTCTAACAGATTCAAAGACATATAACAGGGATTAAAAAACCTCATACACATCCCCTTGCCCTTCAGAATAACGCTTCTTAACGCTAGTTAGCTTTTACAGTGTGATTTGTATTAGCCAGTGGTGATTAGACTAGAGCAGCCAAATCCACCAACCCAACTAGGAGTATTGTACATCCTACAATTCTGTGTCATCATCTTTTACATCATCTTCTTTGTTACTGTTTCATTTACCCAGGAAGGTGATGCTTCCATATGTCTGTGTTTCTGAACTTTCACCCTACTGTTTTGATTGAAAGTCTGCAATGTTGTTCACCCATGTGGGATCTTGCTGGAAAGGATATTCTCTCCAAGGTCTTTGCTTGGCGGTTCAGTCATGCTCTTGTGCTAACTCTCAGGTGTCATTGTATCAAAACCCTTCTTATTATGGTTGAATCTGTTCCCCACCTATGGCAGACACACCATAGGGTGATCCCCTGAGTCACACCCTTAATTCCTTCACCATGAGTGTGGGCGAAACCTGTGATCTGCTTCTACCCAATAGAATATGGCAAAGATGCAGGGTATCACTCTGTGATGGTATTATTTTATATATTAAAGGTGAAGGGATTTTACAGGTATAATTAAGGTTGATAATCAGCTGACTTTAAGTTAAACAAAAGGGAGTTTATCCAGGGTGGGCCTGACCTAATCAGGTGAGCCCTTTACAAGAGGCTCCATGACTTCCTTGAAAATACAGACTTGAAGAAGCAGAGACTGTCCTCTCTCCACTGCATGCTTTGAAGAAGCAAGTTGCCGTGAATTCTACAGCCACAAGGAAATGAATTCTGCCCATAGCCTGAAGGAACTTCGAAGCAGATCCTTCTCTAGGTGAGTCTCCAGATGAAAATGCAACCCAGCCAACAGCCTGATTCCATCCTTGGGAGGCCCTGAGCAGAAAACCCAGTTACACCATGTCCAGATTCCTAACCGAGAACATGTGAGATAATAAATGAGTGTTGTTTTAGGCTGCTAAGTGGGAGGTAATTTGTTGTGCAGCAACAGGAAGCTAATACCCAGCCTTGCACTAAAGATGTTGTATTGTTTTTATTACCCAGCATCCCTTGTACCATAACTTACATAGATAAAACTTACATAGATAAACCCATTGACTACATACAAGGTCTTCTTGCACTTTGTACCCAAGTCACACCCCAGGTCCCAAAGATGACTTATATGTAACCCTCATGTTTCCTATATGATTTGCTACCAGATAACCGAAAAGCAGATTTGGTCCCCAGCATTGGGAATAGTTCCTTCAAGTACCTGGACACATCTGGTCCCTCTGTTCCCTTTACATCAGCAGTTCTCGAACATTTTGGTCTCAGGGCTCCTTTTTATCCAAAATTATTTAAGACATTTTTGTCTCAGGGCTCCTTTTTATCCAAAATTATTTAAGACCCCAAACAGATTGTGCTTATGTGGTAATGTTTATCATCTACTGTATTTGAAAGTAAAATGGAGTGATTTTTAAACATGAGAACACAGAAGCACACACTGTATTAGCCATCAGAACAATGGTACCATCACTCCCCATGAAACTTCTGGAAAACCCCATTGTTCTCTTGTGAGAGAACGAAAGTAAGAAGCTAAATAACATCACAATGTTATTATAAATGGACATGCAAACCTAAAAGGCTCTTGAGGACACCAGAGATCTCTAGACCACACTTTGAGAACCATTGCTTTATGTTTTCAGTTTTTACCTTTGTTCTGTTTCACAGGGTATTAATTTTTTTCCCAGCTTTATCGATACAGAGTTGACATATCACATCGAATTACACTGTATTAAGCAAACTCAAATAAGCTTATGAAATAGATACAGTAAACATTATTAAAATTGAGAAACACAGGGCTTCCCTGGTGGCGCAGTGGTTGAGAGTCCGACTGCCGATGCAGGGGACACGGGTTCGTGCCCCGGTCTGGGAAGATCCCACATGCCGCGCAGCGGCTGGGCCCGTGAGCCATGGCCGCTGAGCCTGCGCGTCCGGAGCCTGTGCTCCGCAACGGGAGAGGCCACAGCAGTGAGAAGCCCGCGTACCGCAAAAAAAAAAAAAAAAAAAAAAATCCAACTAATATCATGTAAATGGAAGCTCCCGAGCTAGGATGCACTATTCTTCTCAGAGCCTCTGAATGGGACGTTGTTCACTTCTGCTTGTCGGATCCAATCAATCTCCCAGTCCTGTCTTGTCTGCCTTGGCACTGACACTCTTATATGATGCTGATTTTTGTTTCATTCTCTTGCCATATCCTGGTCCAGAGCCTCATTATTCACTCAACTATCACGTCTTCCTGCTGCCTGTCTCACCTTGTCCCCACTTCATGCAGCCTACCCTTACCTGCTCAGTTTTCAAAGAATGTTGCCTGTCGTATCAGTGAACAAAGGATGCTGCAGCCATCAGGCTATCAGCTTCTGCAGCCACCCACCACAGTGCACCCTGAGAGGATTCAGGATGGAGAAAAACAGGACACTGGGGGCTTCCCTGGTGATGCAGTGATTAAGAATCCTCCTGATCCCTGGTCAGGGAAGATCCCACATGCCGTGGAGCAAGTAAGCCCATGCGCCACAACTACTGAGCCCACGAGCCACAACTACTGAGCCCGTGAGCCACAACTACTGAGCCCGCGTGCCTAGAGCCCGTGCTCCGCAAGGAGAGAAGCCGCCGCAATGAGAAGCCCGCGCACCGCAACGACGAGTAGCCCCTGCTCGCCGCAACTAGAGAAAGCCGGTGTGCAGCAACCAGGACCCAATGCAGCCAAAAATAAACTAATAAATAAATTAAAAGAAAAATAAAAACAGGATACTGGCCCTAGATAGTTAAGGTGCATATCAAAGGAATGATTTCATTAAGCCCAGACTCTTGCATCTTCCCATACATAGGAAAGCACTAAATTCATTAACTTGAGATGTCTGTTTTTTCTTTAATTAGCAGTAATGTTTTGATGTTCAACTTCCTGGTTTCCCGTCCCCACCCCTCCCAAATTCCTATATATCCTGGTTCCTCCCTTACCTCTTCAGTCAGTGCAGTCCCTCAGTTATCTGAGAGCCTAGCTCCTGGGCTTAAGTCCTCAGTATATCTGCCGAATAAACCATAATCCTCAAATTTTAGGTTGTGCATTTTTTTCAGTGGGCACTAACAATTTCAGTGGCTCCATACTGCCTTGTAAACCTTGTACCCTTGTATACATATATGTGAATGTAACATTGATATTGATATAATATTTGATATATGTCAAGTATGATTTATGAATATACTATTTAATCTCTCCACAATAACTTTGAAGACCTCCATAAGGAGACCTCATTCTATCCTGCTCTCAAGGCACCTGGCACACTTTTTTTTGCACTGATTTGTTTACATGTGTACTATCCCAACTGATCTGGAAGCTCACCCAGGGCTGCAGCCATGACTTACTCATTTTGGTCCCTATCTCCAAAGCCCGGCCAGTTTCTAGGATGTAGTGAGTTCTCACAAATATCTTTCAAATGAATGAATGAATAGAGGGTCCTGCCTTACCTGATGGAAGAAATTTAGGAAAGGACATGGCTTTCAGGCCCCGGCAGTCTAGGCCATCACCCCTACATTAAAAATGGACTGGGTCAGGCAGTAAAATGACTACGGGAAAGAAGGTTCAGGGGAGTCCAGAAGATGGCTTCTGGACCAAATCAACTTGTAATCATAGAAGCTTCAGGTCTGACATACAAGGGACAAAACAGGCTTCTTCTCAGAAGTCACCTCCTCTGACAGACATTCTCTGGACTGCCTGAAGCGTTCATTCCTCCCTGTCCCTCAAGCCTCCTGCCTTGCTTTGTCATCATTCTCATCACAATCTTACTGTTTATTAAGCACCCATCTATCTATTGTCTGATCCCCATTATAATGTGAAACCCACAAGGGTGAGAACTTTGTTGAATTCACAAGACCAGTAACAGCACCAGCCACACGCTAGACCCTCAATCATTTTTTTTCCCCAGGAAGTGATGAATCCTGTTGCTGCTTTTTCCAAGTATTATGATTAGTAACTTGACAAGCTTGGTTTCCTGGGAGTTTGAGATGAAAGTATTATGAGATGGAATCAAAAGCACCAGGCAAAGCTCAGGAGCCTGAGCGGTGAAGGGAAGAGGCCGTCCTGAGGGCCGACCCACCTATGGCCGGTCACTGTGGTTCGTAACATGACCTGAAATCGTGACGGTGCGTGTTCATTGTTCCTGGGTTTATCTTTCACTCATGGACTTACTGAACTATCCACCTAATATTCTTTTGCACCTACCCTGTGGCAGATGACGCCGGGCAATCTCTGGATACCTGGTGAAACGTAGGAAGTTATACAAAACTTAGGCTATCGCTAAGGTTTTCTTTTTTCCTTAGAAGTCTGTTAATTTTAAGTGTCATAATTCCTTGGACCATATTACATTTCATTTCTAGAGGTTGTTGACATTTACATGCCTACGTCTATTACACCCTGGAAAAGGAGAACAGCGGCCAGGTTAGTGCATCAGATGGCCCTGAGCCAGCCATGGACCTCTACAGGGAAATCTGAGTAGACGTTTCCATGCTGCTCACTGGGTGAGGGTAAATGCAACAGAGCTTCTGGTAGGTGCTTCCAGTACCAAGGGCTCCCGAGTGAAAGATGCTGCTCCGGATGAACATAAAGACGACCACAGGTATCATGAAGCGTCAGCTGGGAGCTGCTCTGAGAGGGCAAGCTGTGACACTCTGACCTCCTCCAAAACCTTAGGACACAAGGTCAAATCACCTAGACCTTCCATTATTATTATGTGACAGGGCTATTTTTTTCTTCTAATTCAATGTTTTTCTCAGATCAAGTGACAATTAATTATTGATTTGACAACTGTTCTAGTCAAAACAGACTGTTCGTGTGTTAGTTTTCTTGTCCCATTAGACATTCAAATTTGCTATCCCTTTCAATTATATCTGGGACCAAAAATATGTTTTCTAGAACTCAGTTTAGTTATTAAAGAGGGGAAAATATGCTATTACAGAAGTGAGATAATTTCATTCTTTTACAAAGTTTGGGGTTTACTATTAAAGATTAAGAGTGCTACTGGAATCATACTTTGGAGTTTTAATGAGAGTGTGAGTTCTAATTGTTTTGTAGAAATACTTTATTTTTCCTTAAATACAGTTTAAGCTACAATAAGATAAACCTTTCACTTCTCAAGTTAGCAAAGATCTAAAGGTACAATAACACATTCCATTGCTGAGGGTTAGGGGGAGAGGCTCTCTTACATTAATGGTAGGACATGAATTGATGGTCTCTCTGGGTATAAATTTGTCAAAACACTTCAAAATTTAAAAAAATTTGTATTGCATTAGGTGGGGCTGAGGAAAGTAAGTCTCCATGCACAGGGGTAGGGGTGAGGGAGCTGGGGCCGCCTGAGCAAGTTGAGGAGGGGCCCATAGAAGAGGGTGACCAGACTCTGGGTGTCAGGGTACAGCAGGGTGAGAAGGGCATCCAAGTGCCCAACGGCCCACTGTAGGGCATCAGAGCCCAAGAGGGATGAGGAGAACATCTGCATGGTGTGGGGCAGCTTGGTACAGGGTTTCAGAGCCCAAGTAGGGTGAGGGGCCGTATTGTGGGGGACGGGTGGCCCAGAAAAAGTCATTAAAACCCAGTGGAGATCCAGTGCAGAGTGTCAGCATCCTTATGGATTGAGGAGGGAGTCAGTACCTGGGGGGTTGGGAGAGGGTAATGGCAGGGTATCAAATTAGTAAATATACTGAGTATAACATGAGGCAGGATTCTCACTGTTGGAGAATAGGGTTACAGACGTGGGAAGGGAGAAGACTAGAGTAAACCCTGTGGTGCTGGGTTATAATGGAGGATATTGGTGTGAACTCATGGTTTGTAAAGACAGTTATAGAAATAAGTATGGCATAAATATACGTCAGTGTGTGTGTGTGTGTGTGTGTGTGTGTGTACACATGGATTCCAGCTCTGTCCACTGGGGAGGCCTGGGAGCTGCAACACGTCAATAGCAATGAACACACCTGGTGCCTAGATATTGGTTTCTAAACACCAGTCTGTACTCAAAGGAACCAAAGATTCTTGAACAAATGGCTGATACCAGGGCTGGGGCAGAGAAAGTAAAAGCTGATCCCGAACACCTTGTTATGCAAAAAAAACAAGGAAGTGCTCAAATAATGATGGGGTTATGTATGAAATAGAAAGCCAGCTTAAATGGATTCCCACTGACCAAATCTGGATTATTTGAACATCAAAATAAGTATTGATACTAATGGATTGTAACCTATTGAATAAACTAGGAATCCATGAGTTCATAATGATATGAATGAATGAATGAATGCATTGAATTGAAAGTTTGAAGGGGAGTGGGATACATACAGGGTTTCAAAATACCTCCCACAAAATACTTATTTATTATAAGGGGAAAAAGAGTCACTTGCCTGGTCGACATCCCCTTAATCAAGCAAATAGGCACTAATACGCCAAACTGAAATCATGCACCATCTGATAGAATGAAAGAGAAAACTGCAGTGACGCCCCTGTGAAAGCTGGAAGGGCGCACACCTGAATCTAATCATAAGGAAACAGCAGACTAACCTCCATTGAGGGACATTCTGCTAAATAACTGAAATCTTCAAAAGCACCAAGGTTGTGAGGGTCAAGGAAAATCCGAGGAACTCTTCCAGAGTGAAGAAAACTAAAGAGAAAACTAAATGCAACATGTGATTCTAGACTTGATTCTTTTGCTATAAAGAACATTTGGGACAAGTGGTGAAATTTGAATGGAATCTAAGATGAATGGTGTATCGATGCTAACTTCCTGAATTTTGAAGTTTACGGCTGTACAAGAGAATGTCCTTGTTTGTAGGAAATACATAGTAAATTATTTGGGGAACTGGGGCATCCTGTCAGCAACTTACTTGTATATGGTTCAAGAAAAAAAAAATCCTTTGCACTGTTCCTGCAACTTTTCTGTGAATTTAAGATTGTTTCCAAGTAAAAAGCTAAAGAATGCATATAGGAATCCCAGTTTTGTAAATTACATATGTAGATTTTTGTCCTATAGATATATACTTTCACATGTGCAAAATGTGTGTATAATAATATTCATTGCAACAAAAGATAGTATATAATAAGAACCTCAGTAAATAGAACCTTGTTCTTATTACTGCCACTGTTCAACATTCCAGCCTCCTGTGAGATCACAGAGCCTGAGTGGGACGAGGAGGACATCCTCGTGGGGAGGGGACAGCTGGACCTGAGCAGAGTGTCAGTGTGGGGGATTGGGGCGGCCCAGAGCAAGGTGTCAAAACTGAGCACGGTTCTCAAAATCAAGTGTACAGAAACTGAGTTCCCTCTTCACCTGGCCTATTAGCTAAGTGGTACACTTGACTTAGAATGTACGTTTCAAAAGTTCATCTTGGAACTCATCGTGAAGAGAAGGCAGGAGATCTTGTATCAGTGGTTCCTGGCTCTGGCCACACACTGGAAAGGGAGCTTTAAAAATATCCATCCCTGGGACTTCCCTGGTAGTCCAGTGGCTAAGACTCCATGCCCCCAATGCTGGGGGCCCAGGTTCGATCCCTGGTCAGAGAACTAGATCCCTGGTCAGGAGACCTATATCCCGCATGCTGCAACTAAGAGCTGGCACAGCCAAATAAATAAATTAAATAAATAAATTTTAAAAAATATCCATTCCTGGGTCCCGCACTCAGAGATTCTGATTTAATTGGTCTGAAGTGGAGTCCAGGCATCACTGTTTTTTGGAAGCTCCCGGGTAGTCCTAATGTGCAGCCGTGGTTGAGAACCACCTTCTGTGAGTGGAATGTACACATCCAGCTCTGAGGACTCTCAAACTTGGCTCTTGGGGTGCTAAATCAGTGTTTCTCAACAGTGTTCATTCGAACTCCAACTTCGCGAATTTTCACCACGTCTGTGTGTCATCTACACTATTAAGTAGTTTTCTTCCAATTGACCCTGTTTTTCTTAATTTTATTGTAAAAATAATTTTTAAAAGAATAGATTACTTCTCTGTGTGGAAAATCAAGACTGCTTGCCATAAAGAGAAGGTAAGGGTAAAAAGAAATACTTAAATTCCCCTCAAATATTGTTACATTCTTAATATCTAATATAAATGAAACAAATAAAGTAAGAATGATAAATTGAATCCATTTGTACAAAAAATGAGTATCTGCAATACAGTTTCCCCACGGGATTAAAATTATTTGAGCAGTCATTCATAAAAGGTAGCATTTGGTTGGATTTTATCTAGGTTAAAGTGCAAATGAGTTTCTAGGCCAGTGAGATGATTGGATTTTAAGTTTTACTGTTAGCAAGTTCACAGACAGCCTACCAACATGTCGTACAAAACTGAAAAGGACGGTAAAGGGTTATGTGAGCATTGATTTCTAAACCAAATGTTTTAAGAAGCTTTCGTTCAATGAAATACTGCTTTAGGAAGCAATTGTAAATGAGTTCCAGGTGCCACTAACGGACTAGGGGTCAGAATCACTCAACCTTCTTTGTTGCCCTCCCACCGCGACCCCCAAGTCCCAGCCACCTCCACTTAAAATCAGCAGGGCAGGGCCCCAGTCTGGGAAATCCTCGCCAGACAGTTATCTGCTAACCGGTTTTTACATGAGAGTGCACATCTCAAACACACCTTTCTTTCCTCTTCCTCCTTGGCTTTGAAGGAAATACTATCTCCTGAAATTCAAGACATTCCCTGAACCCAATTTCTAAGGAGACAGCTGTGCCCAAATGGTATTTTTCAATAGAGTGGCCTTTCTTCTCCTGTTTCTATTGCTTTTTTCTTTCCTTTGATCTGCGTCCCAACCCTGACTCTGTCCCTAGGGGCCGAGGGTCTCTCTCTGTCTCTCTGTCTCCCTCTCTCTCTCTCTCTAATCAAGGTGACTCTCACCTTTCGGGCACACAGGGGACCTGAGGAACCCGCTGGCCCAGGACAAGCTGCAGTGCATTGTGGGATACACGCTGAACTAGGAGCCAGAAAACTGGGTTCAGACCTCAGCATTTATGGGAGTAGAGAGGAATCCCTTAACCACTCCGATTCTTAGTATTCGCAGGCCAAAGTGGTGTTAACTGAAGACTATTTTCTCTGGCCCACTTTCAAGGCTTTGGGAAGGAGAAAAATGAAATGTATGAAAGCCCTTTGGAAACTGTAAAGTATCATGAAAATGTTAAAAATTACTACTATGAGGAGGTAGAAAATATGTACACACTACAAAGGCTTGTGTCGTTCATACAGGGACATGTTTGTAGTTTAAGACAAGGTTTCTCAACCTCAGGCATGTTGACATTTTGGGCTGGTAATTATTCATCATGCAGGACTGTCCCGTGCATGGTAGGATGTTTAGCAGCATCTCTGGCCTCTATTCGCTGGATGCCAGTAGCACCTATACTGCCCACCCCACTTCCCCAGTTGTGACAACCAAAGATGTTTCCATTCATTTCCAAATATCCCCCACGTGGGGTAGGGGGATGCAAAATCACCCCCCAGTTGAGGATTACTACTGTCAAAGTCAGAAGGCCTCCTTTGGGGAAGGTAAATGTTTCTAACAAATTATCCTGAAACAAGCAGAAATGTGCATAAATTATTGGGGTTTTCCCTCTTAAACAGATTTATGATTTGCAAAAATTGAAAATGACCATCATGTCCAACAATAACGAGTTAAAATATAATCTGGCACAGCCAGATGACAGTTCTGCACAGAAGCTCCACTGCAGAGGCACGTTCACTGTCAGAATATTCTGCACTGCCTGCCCGTATTTCCCGTCTCTCTGACAGTCGGAGCTGGGGGATGGGGGCATTCGGGCCGCCAATGATGCAACAGGAGGGAGTGCGTTCTCCCTCCTCCATCTCCCTCATCCCCTTTGGCAGAAACCATGGAAGTCACGTGTAGAAGTGACAGTGCACAGGATGGAAGCGTTACCAAACCAAACTTGGGTCCGCTCTCCCAGTGCACAGCAAAGCCAATCTACTGACATGGGGTGTGGTGAAGGGAAGTACAGAGCTTATCAGAGGCACCGAGAAAGGAGTACAGGCAGCTCATGCTCAAAAGACCCTTTCAGGGAAGACTGTTTAAAGGCAAAAGTAGGGGTGAGGGTTGTAGGATGCTTGATCGGATTTGGACATTCTTCTGATTGGTTGGTGGTGAGGTAACAGGGTGATGTTTTGGGAATCTCAACCATCAACCTTCTGATTCTAACTGTTCTGGGGTCTATGTACTTGTGGTCAGCATGCAGTTAACTTCTTCCACCTGGCAGGGGTTTTGGGATCTGCAAAACAACTCAGGGATATGCCTCAGGATATTATCTATGGCTCTTGAGAAGGAGCTAAAGGTCCTTGACTTTGTTTTATGGTTAAACTATTATTATTTTATCTTGCTTGACTGTTTTCTTTCGTTTCTGTATTTTTTTTACTTCTCTGATTAAATTTTTCTTTTTGGAACTCAGGGAAGGCCTAGGAGGCTAAAGCTTTTCTATAAACAAGAGGCACAGGACACGGGCTGGGGAGAGGGGGTCTGTCACCTGGAAGGTCCCAGAGGGTCCTGCTTGGTTTCATAAGCATCCTGGGTCCCTGAGTCACTGCTTGGAGGGTAGCTGCTCTGGAGAGCCACTGGGCCCACAGTGGTTTTTTATCAAGAAACAAATTTTGAGCCACTAACATGACAGGGTTGTTTATCCCTCTTGAATGGCCTCCCCCAAGTACAAATATTCATCCTTATAAATGACTGGAAAGCTAGAAAGCAGAATGTAGACAGTAGCTACATTTCAGTGGTGGGGTCATCAGTGATTTATTCACTCATTCATTTCACCAAAGGTTTCCTGAGTCCACGTGCACCAGTGCTGTTACAGGTGCAGCAGTTCAGTGACAAGCATGGTGCTGTCTCCGCCTTAGGGAGCTCACAGTCCTTTCATGTGACAGAAGAAAGGGCAGGTAAGACAGTCTTCAAACGAAGTTGAAAACATTTGTAAAAAGAAGGTTCTAAACTCCTAAAGGAGAATATCCTACACCCATAACGTGACGAGACAGAAATAACCGGGCACACCCTCCATGTATCTTTGATGGAGCATATTTTGTACAACTTAGCACAAACTAAGATTAAAAACACAGAGCCCCAGGACGTTCTGTCACGCTTGAGCAGACTCAGTTGTGAACACGGTTTGTTGAAGGAGGTTTCATTAGATTGTATAAAAGTGACACCTCTGTTTAGGACTAGATGTTTGTAATCTTTCTGCTCTATTTGCTGCATGAACATTCATTATTTTAGATCAAAGAAAACAGAGGAAACCACTCACACTTCCCCAGTGTCTCTCTCATTAAAATTAATTATTTTCCCAGTTTGGCACTCTTTGTTCACAATCCTGTCCAGGGAGAGAAACAGGTCTTAGGAAACCCAATTATGTCTGAGGCCGTTTCAGAATCAGATAAAAGGGATGGGGGCTGGGGCTTAAGGAAGGCCTGGCAGGGAATAACGTCACATTTCCAACGAGCTGCCATATTAAGAATTCTCCTCCTTGGGATTAATTTTGAAAACACTTTGCCTTAAATACTGGCATTCTCCAGTTCTAATTTCTAAACCTGAAAAGAATGAATTTCATTCAGAAAGGAATAAAACAGCTTTCTGTATTGCTTTAGAGCACATGAATTTAATTACTACATCAGCCAATAAAGGGATCACAATGCATTCTGTGAAGTATTTTGGTAATATTGTGCACCTATGGGTTTCACTTGTTTTATTTAATGAACCCATAACATACATATAAATGATTCCTTCAAACACAGGGATGTGATTCTCAGCTCCCTGAAGAATGAATATATTGATTATTGTCAATGCATAAACCATACCCAATTAAATGTTTCAGCAGAAACAATCTCATGGAAATGAGGTCCTAACAGCACAACTTAATGTAGTGTATTTTAATTCTCATTTGTTAATAGAACATAAGAGCTCTGTGTTCCCCAAACAAAAATAATGTGTTTTAAGATTTCAAAGGAATGGTAAAAATGAAAAATTACTACTCTTACTTGTAGACTCATCTTGACAGGACAGGAGAGTGTCAACATTGAATGAATATCTGAGGAGTCCAAGGAAGGCTCTGGAGAGCAGCATTCCACATGCCACTGTGGTCTTCCATGCATGCTAGTTAGCTATGAGCTACTGGTCTATACCTAGAAAACAATGACAACCCCCTTCACTAGGATGTGCAGCTGGGGCAGGTTTGCTGTGATGAATACCCTGGAAGAGGCTTATGTAGAATCTTCCCCAGAGAAAGAAAGAATGGTTTGAGTCTGAGACTGGGTCTTAAAGGATCTTACAGTGTTCAGGTGGCTGGGGAAGACCTCAGGAAAATGGGGGCTGACAGTGAGAAGGGGGGACTCCCTAGTGTTGTTGAAAGCATAAGCAGTCTGCTGTGGACTGAATGCTTGCTTGTGTCCCCCTAAATTCATATGTTGGACCCTAATCCCCAACATGATGGTGTACGAAGGCGGGGCCTTTAGGAGGTGATTAGGTCATGAGGGTGAAGCCCACATGAGTGAGATTAGTGCCCTTAGAGAAGGGATCCCAGAGAGCCCCTTCAGTCTTCCATCATGTGAAGACATGGCAAAAAGACTATGAGCCAGGGAGAAGGTTCTCACCAGACACTGAATCTGCCAGCACAGTGGACTGCCCAGAGTCCAAAACTGTGAGAAATAAATGTGTGTTGTTTAAGCCACCAAGTCTATGGTGTTTTTGTTATAGCAGCCTGAGCTGACTAAGACACAGTGCAAAGGTAGAGTACAAATATTAGCAAGGAAATTTGGTTTTCTTACTTTTCATTACAAGTATTGGCTTATTTTTGCTGTAAAATATTATATCTCCACTGTAGAAAATGTAAGTCATATGAATTAGCCAGAATAAAAAATAATTTAGATCATGTATATTCCCATTGTTTCAAAGAAATAATCATTGTCAGTATTTTGGAGTCTGTCATTCCAGACTTTTTCCTGTGTATATATTTAACATTTTCAAGGATTTTTTTAAATTTGATTTTTAATCAAATTAAAAATTTGATTTTTAATTCAGTCATATTCCAATAACATCTTTCTATATTACTATGTATGCACCCACATAAGTTTAATTGCTGCATCCTACTGTTTTGTTATGAAGCTATAACCTAATTTATTTAATTTATTTAAACAAGACTACTGACATTTGGTTGTTCCCATTTTTATTCTATTATATGACATTCCATAAAGAACTTTCCTGCATTCCTTTCTTTGTGCATTTGTTCAATTATTTCCTTAGATAGTGAGAATTAGAACTGATGTGTCAACGAAATGTACATTGTTTTTACACTTTTGACCCATATTGCCAAACTGTCTCCTGGGGTGAGCAGCCTCCAAGATGGGCCCCAATAATCTTCACTTCTGCTTCTTATGTCCTCAAATGTGTGGACTTGAATGTGGCCTAGACTGACATCTCTGACTAACAACCAGAAAGAATGGATTACCAGCAGGGAGGTGGGCACTCCCCCATGGAGCCTTGAGATGACTCCGCCCCCAGCCAACCCTGTGATTGCAGCCTTGGGAGAGTCCCTCAAAATACAATCCTAATTGAGAGTCTCATCAGTGGTGGACATGAGTGTACATTTCTCACATGCTCCTCAACACTGGTTTTTAGTCTTTGCTGGACTGTTCGTATTTCTTTCATTACTACCAAAGCTTAATATTTAAATATATATGTATTGTTGATTTGTATTTCTTTTTATTGAATTCTCTATTCATGTCATTTGCCCATTTTTCTATGAAAAGTTTGTCCTTTTTCTTGAAGATATGAAGAGTACTTTACGTATTGCGGATAGTGCAAACTTCTGTTCCACCCCTCTGCACACAGACGCATATGGACACACACACAGACACACACACACACACGTTTTGTACTTAAAATCTATTTGAATTCGATATTGTTGTTACAAAAATCTTTTGCAGTTTTATACAGATTTTTGCATAGATTTCGTTCTTTCTGTCTTTGATATTGTACTTTATATTTTCTTCCAGTAATCTTATAATTTCAATATTTGTAAAAAATCTTAAATCTTTCTAGAATTTAATTTGGTGTAAAATGTAATATTTTTATATTTTATAAATATAATGTAAAATTTTAGGCTTTCCCCACCATAATTAATCAGTTGACCTAATACCATTTATTTAATCATTGTTTTCCCAATTATTTTAAATACTGAGAAAGTATAATCTGCTTTAATATCATATAGGTCAAATCCGCTATTAGCATTTTCTATAAAATTTTTCTTAGATATTTTACCTATTCTTATTAACTTTTAAATTATAGTTAATTAGAATTAACATCTTTATAAGGTAACTATCCCCATCCAGGAATATAGCATATCGTCATTTATTCTGTCTTTCTTTGTGTACTTCAGCTAAATTTTAGCGTTTTCTTTAAAATAATCCTGCACATTTTATTCTACAATTATTCCTGAGACTTTTGTTCTGTTTTTATTTTGTTATTATTATTATTGTGGTTGTGGTGTTGGTGGTTTTGTTGATGGAGTTTAAGCTCCATGAGGGGAGGATATAGTTGGTTGTGCTCATCATTACATTCTCAGCACCGAACACAGCCTCTGACTCACAGAAAGCACTTGATTTCTACTTCTTGAATAAATGAATGAATTAATAAACAAATAAGTGATAAATTGACCAGTTTTTCATTACATTTTCTTACATGTTATTGATAAACACATAGGAAGGCAAAAGGTATGGAAGTTTTACACATAAAAATACACAAATGTTGGGGGCTTCCCTGGTGACGCAGTGGTTGAGAGTCCGCCTGCCGATGCAGGGGACACAGGTTCGTGCCCCGGTCCGGGAGGATCCCGCATGCCGCAGAGCGGCTGGGCCCGTGGGCCATGGCCGCTGGGCCTGCATGTCCGGAGCCTGTGCTCCCCAGCGGGAGAGGCCACAACAGGGAGAGGCCCCCATAACGCAAAAAAAAAAAAAAACAAAAAAAACACAAATGCTATTCACATCTAGAATACCATTAAAAATCTGCAACATGAGAAAAAAGATACTTAAAAAAGGGGGAAAAAATACAATCCCTTCTATACAAACAGCTCTTTCAAATGGGAATGATAACACCAGAAAAAGTGGGCAAAAGACATCAGCAGGTAATTCATAAAAGAAGAAAGGCAAATGGCCAATATCTGAATATTTGAAGAGAAAAAAACATGCAAGTGAAAACAATACGAGCTATTACTTGTAAAGTCATGTTGGAAAAATTTTTAAGTTTGATAATAAAATTCAGTTTTGTGATGAGCAGAGAAGCAGATTCTTGCATTCCTGGCAGACAGGGTTTTAAACTGGGACAACCCCTATGGAGGGCAAATGTATGTCAAATTTTAAAATGAGATTATTAGTAGATGTCGTAATTTAATCCTAATTTTATATTTATCTTAATTTACATCTTTAATTTCATCAAAATAATTACACAGGAGGGTACATTTAGAAGAAATTAATGAAACTAACCATCAGGGAACCAGCTGCTTGGATAAATCATCTTGTGTATTTACAACAATCCATGTCATTGTGAAGTTTTTCTTTTATCGTCTTTTCCTTTCTCCTCTTCCTTCCCTTTTCTTTTTTCTTTCGGGCACAAATAAAAAATAGTGTTAAATAAGAAGACTAATAAATAGTGACTGAGAACAGTGAAGGTTTAGTTACTGTTTACATGCCCAGAAGTTTGTTTCTTTAACCATGATACCGTCATTAATAATTTATATTTATGTCTCCTCTTTCTGTAGGATATTGAGTCTGCAGTCCTGCTTCTAACCATGACTCATGCACATATACAGTTTCTCCATTCAGAATGTCAGCTGGAACTCAAGCCAGGGCATTGCCTCAGTGAGCGTGTCCAGTCTCACCCAGAGCAGACAGGAGGAAGTAAACCTCCTGTGATCCAAAACATATGTGAAACCTGTACACATTTATGATGATTTTCTGCCTTCGAAACTCCACCAGCTGATTTTCTTCTTCCACTGTGTTTTCCTGACACCTGGGGCTAGACACCCTGGGACTCCCAGACGCAGGAACACCCCCTCTACTCCATCATGGCTCTTCTGATTTGAACAGGTCCCAGAACAGATGCTGAACAGATGCCAGGGATTTTTTTCTCTTCTTAATCGGAGAGACAGATCTTAATCGTTGATTCCACGTTTCCTCCTCTTCCTCTACAGTAGGGTTTCTCCATCTCAGGAACTACTGACATTTGGAGCCAGATCATTTTTGGTGGTGGGAGGGCTGTCCTGAGCATTGTAGGATGTACGATGTAGTGGGCTTTACCCACTAGATGTCAGTAGCATTCCCCACCCCTGCCAACTGTGACAATGAAAAATGTCTCCAGACATTGCCAAATGGCCTCTGGGGGCAAAAGCTTCCCTAGCTAAGAACCATGACTGTACACCCAAAGTGACATGCTAAACACATTTATATGCAAAGCATATGCTAGGTTTTTTGGGGGTTTTTTTGCTAGGCATTCTTAAAACAAGTAGAATGAAGGAAGGAAAGGGGAGGAAGAAGACAGGAAGAAAGGAAGCAGAGAGGAAGAAAGAAAGAAGGAAGTTAAGGAAGGAGGGAGGGAGGAAGGACGGGAGGAAAGAAAAAAAAGATCGACCTAGGCCAATATCTCAAGGCACTCACATTTCAAACAAGACACTACACAGACATAAAAATACACAAAATGCTTGATATTATGAAGCCTAATCCAGCCTCTGTATCCTGACACCGAATTAAATCTCAGAAACAGAGTTTTGGGTGAAGTAGAAAAGAATAGCTTTATTGCTTTGCCAGGCAAAGGTGGCCACAGTGGGCTGATGCCCTCAACACTGTGTGTCCTGACCTGGAGGGGGTAGTGAGGAGTTTTACAGTACTGGTTCATAGGGGGCGTGGTCAACTCGTGGACATTCTTCTGATTGGTGGGTGGTGAGGTAAGTGGGAGTCAGCATAGTCAACCTTCAGGTTCCAACCGGTCTGGGGTCTACGTGCTAGTGGGCAGCGTACTGTTAACTTCTCCCACCTGCTGGGGGTTTCAGTATCTGCAAAACAGCTCAAAGATGTTGTGTGTATCCCTTGAAGGGGAACCAGGACCCTGCCCCAAGGCTGCACTATTGTTTCTCTTGACTGTTTGTTTCTCCCTGGTCTGGAATCCCTTCCCTAATTAGCAACTGCTTGAACCTGTCCATTGTAACTCAGGAAAGGTCATGGAGGCTGAATGAAGCCTATTTCCTGTAATCAAGAAATGGGAGACACAGAAAAGCTTTTGTGCCCAGGAGCCCCACAGGGACCTGCTCGATATCAATTATGGAACTGTATTTCATATTCAAAAGAAAACTAAGGTCAACTGTCAACTCTTCTCTATCCAAAAGAAAGATAACTCTTAAATTAATACCTTTCACATGAACCCAAGCAGAGAGACCGAGATCATTTCCAGATTTTATTTGCCTTGCAAATTAGTTTAAAATGCAGGACCGGAAGCTGAGGTGACCAGGTGTCCAATTCTAGTAATCCCACCAACGGTGAAGTTTTAACTTTTGTTTCCTCTGAAATATCACTCATCTCCCAGGACTCTGGTTTTTGGAGCATTTTCAAACGCATCAGATACCATCCAAATGGTGGGGACTGTGTAACTGTCCATCCTGAGTACATGTAGGATTTTCTTCTCAAGGAAATGATGGCCTCATTTCCTTACTTTTTTCTTTCTATCAGCTTAGCATATATATTTAGAAGGCTCTAATTTTATTCAAGACCATACAAAAAAGTAAGGCACTTTTTATGGTATTTATAGGAGCCAGAGAGCAAAGTCTCTGAGATACAACAGGACGGTGTGGTGGGCTGTGATTCTGGTGCATGATTAAATTGTGCCACCAACTCCACTTGGTTTGACTCAGTCCATAGGCACTGAGAGGCCTGTGGCTTTCCTTAGAGAAAAATAGAGTTGAGGCACTCTCTGATGAAAGGGGCTGGCTTCATGGGTGTGCAACTTGGCCTTGGCTGATGTAATGCTCTGTGGTCACCATCTTGAAATGCTTGCTTTTTTAACAGGAAGCCCTGTATTTTCCATTTTATTTTTTTAAATTTAAGTATAGTTGATTTACAATGTTGTGTTAGTTTCAGGTGTACAGCACAGTTTTATATATATATATATATATATATTCTTTTTCAGATTCTTTTCCCTTATAGGTTATTATAAAATATTGAGTATAGTTCCCTGTGCTGTCTTTACTGGTTATTGATTAATATATATAGTGGTATATAAATGTTAATCCCAAATTCCTAATTTATCCCTCCACCTTTTCCCCTTTGGTAAGCATAAGTTTGTTTTCTATGCCTGTGGATCTAAATAAGTTCATTTATATCATTTTTTTAAGATTCCACATATAAGCGATGCCATATGATATTTGTCTTTGTCTGACTTACTTCACTTAGTATAATAATCTCTGGGTCCATTCATGTTGCTGGAAATGGCATTATTTCATTCTTCTTTATGGCTGAGGAATATTCCATTATATATATGTATGTGTGTATGTGTGTGTATATATATATATATATATATATACACACACATACCACATCTTTAGGTTGTTTCCATGTCTTGGCTATTGGAAATAGCACTGAAATGAACATTGGGATGCATGTATCTTTTCTTTTTTTTAATAAATTTATTTATTTTTGGCTGCGTTGGGTCTCTGTTGCTGCGCGCAGGCTGTCTCTAGGTGTGGTGAGCAGAGGCTATTCTTCGTTGCGGTGCACGGGCCTCTCATTGCAGTGGCTTCTCTTGTTGCGGAGCACGGGCCCCAGGTGCATGGGCTTCAGTAGTTGTGGCGCACAGACCCAGCCGCTCTGAGGCATGTGAGAACTTCCTGAACCAGGGCTTGAACCTGTGTCCCCCGCACTGGCAAGTGGACTCTTAACCACTGCACCACCAGGGAAGCCCTGTATCTTTTAGAATTATGGGTTTGTCTGGATATATGCCCAGTAGTGGGATCGCTGGATCATGGTAGCTCTATTTTTAGTTTTTTTAAGGAACCTCCATACTGTTCTCCATAGTGGTTGTACCAATTTACATTCCTACCAACAGTGCAAGAGGGTTCCCTTTTCTCCACACCCTCTCCAGCATTTATTATTTGTAGACTTTTTGATGATGACCATTCTGACTGGTGTAGGTGATACCTCATTGTAGTTTTGATTTGCATTTCCCTAATAATTAATGAAGTTGATAATTTTTTCATGTGCCCTGTATTTTCACTTTGCACAGGACCCCACTGCAAATTCTGTAGCCCATCCTGCTAATGAAGGATGTCTTCTCAGGGGTACTTATAAGCCAAGCTAATGTCATTTATCTCACTTGAAACCTCCAGGGATACACATAAGGACATCTGAGCTCTTCTGCTGAACTAAAACCCCCAACAAATGGACAATGTTAATTACTTGATGAAGCATTCTCATTCCAGAGAGAAGGTCACAGTTTGATAACCTCGAGAACCACAGAAGCTCATCAGAAGACCACCTGAGACCAGATTAAAGGAATGCAGGTCCTGCACACACCCTGATCCTTATCAGCAACCCTCCCTTGAACCATTGCTATAAATCTGCTCACCAAATCTCCGTGGGTTGGGACACACAGTTTTGAAGGCATGAGCCCTTTGTGTCCCCCTTTGCCTGGCAAAGCAATAAAGCTATTTTCTACTTCACCCATAATTTTGTCTCCAAGATTCAATTCAGCATTGGTGCACAGAGGCCAAGTTTCAGCATCACTACCACCTTTATGTATTTTCTGTTTCTCCTTAAAGGAAGGTAATTCTCAAAGAGCTGGGCCTCTGTTGTGTTCACGAATGTGTCGCCCACACCTGCAACATCTCCACGTTCCTAGGAAACATTCAATATGTTTGTTGGGCTTCTCTGGTGGTGCAGTGATTAAGAATCTCCTTGCCGATGCAGGGGACACGGGTTCGAGCCCTGGTCCAGGAAGATCCCACATGCCGCAGAGCAGCTAAGTCTGTGAGCCACAACTACTGAGCCTGTGCTTTGGAGCCTGCAAGCCACAACTACTGAGCTCACGTGCTACAACTACTGAAGCCCACGTGCCTAGAGCCCGTGCTCCACAGCAAGAGAAACCACTACAATGAGAAGCCCACGCACCGTGACGAGGAGTAGCCCCCGCTCGCCGCAACTAGAGAAAGCCGCGCGCAGCAACAAAGACCCAACGCAGCCAGAAATAAATATAAATAAAAGTTAAAATATACATATATGTTTGTTGAAGTAGCCAACGAGTGATTGAGTCATCACTTCTCATTTCCTTTCCACCCAGTTGCCTGCATCACCACCTCCCAACAATGACTCCTCTTTCACAAGAGAGCAGAGGAGAGGCCAGCATTACGGTAGAGAAAGATAAGGAAACTTGCAATAGGGAAGCCGCTCCCAGATGAAGGAAACTAGACTCACGTCTCCCTCCACAGAGGTCTTGGTTGAGATTTCCACCCTCCAATTTGCCACTTCCAGCAACGCTTCCTTCAAGTCAGGAGATGGCGGGAGAGATGTGGAGGCTGCCAGCTGCCAACCTCCTGCACCACCTGTCTGTCTGTCTGTGGCTTCAAGCCCAACACCCCTACACTGCCGAGATTTACGTAAACACCGAGATTTACGTAAACACAGACAGGCCTCGCCCTCTTAGAAGAGAACAAAATAGGCCAGCTCTTATAAGAGAAATGGGTGGATCGGTGGGGAATTTAAGGCTCCTACCATTTGTAAGTGCAAATTTGTTCATCCTATAAAATTTGCTAGCAGACATTCAGCTAGCAGGCATCCCTAACTTCTTCAGGGAGAACATAGAATCCTATGGTGCAAAGTATAGAAAATATTCTATTGGCAAAAGTAGGAGAGACATTTTCTACACTGCTCTGTATAATCCGGCCGCCCTTTCAGAAGAGCACAGGGGTAACACGGTTGACCTGGGGATGCCCCAGATGTCTGCCCACACCAGGCCATCTTTAGTTCACTCCCAAAGCGCAAGTCTTGGTTTTGTCATCACTTTGATCTACTCTACCCGTGGCGTCTCAGATTCTAACCCAGACAGACACCCGCTGCTTACCCACAGACTCTCCCTACCTCTCCCACTCCAACAACTCCCACTAAGTCTCCTTTCCTTTTCGACAAGACCTCCCAGTTCCTTCCACCCTCCTTGGGTATCTGGAATGCAGGATCACTCCCTATCAGCGGTTTCCTGAACCACACTTTAATTCCTTCAATTTCCTCCCCCGTGATCCCTCTGCCTCACCTGCCCTGCACCATCTTGCCCAAACCATCTCCTTTTTGTCTCTTCTCCTGTTCCAGCGTCCCACGTATTCTAAGGGAGACATTATATGCCAGGCAGCTGACGCTGCTCTCTCTGCGGGATCGCTGGTCCTGACCCCTCCACCAACACCCGCCCCCAACAGCAATACGGACAACTCCATCACTTCCTTCAAGTCTTCGAGGACCAAGAAGGCTTCTGACAGGAAGTCACAGCTCCCCACCCCACACGTCTGATATCCTTTATCCTGATCTATTTCCATAGCGCGCATCACCTTCTAGTGTTCCGTTCTTACTAATCAATTATGCGTACTCTTTATTTTTAGTTTCCCTCCCCAACTAGAATATTTCCCAAAGGCAGGGATTTTTTTCTACTCGTTCGCTGATATATCTTCATCTCTCTCTTTTTTTTTTTTTAACTCTTATACTACAAGGCCTCTCCCTCTGCATCCCCCCTTTTCTGCAAAAGCGCTTCACCCTCACTTACTGTCCTCCTCACTTTTGGACATGACATCTGTATGTTTCGTAATGAAACATGGAGGGAAACTGGCTCTAGTTCTCCCCAGTTCCTTTCCCTCCTAAAGCATCTACCCACACAGCCGCCTTCTCTCCTTTTGAAGTCTGACCCCCCTATGTTCTGCCCTCCCCATTTCTTAGGAGGGAGGGGCTTGCTCAATAAATGTTCTGGCAAATTGGTGGGGTCTGCACCCTGAATGAGGCACCCTTCTTTCTGTGAGAGGAACTGACGGAGAGGGGCGTTCCTGCACCCTGGGGTCGGGAGGGAAGCTCTAAAGGAGAAGAGGGCAAAGCCATGCGGCTCAGAGTTTGTGCCACTGAGGCAGGATTCCCGGACCCAGCCAGGACTACTGTGAATGTGTGCTTGGGGAGGTTTGGGTAGTAGATTGCTCAGGGAGACACCCCTGAACACAGTGAGTCAGCAGAGGCTCCAGGGGAAGAGGCAGGATCTAGGTCTCCAAATATCTTTCCCTCCTAAGGGAGGGAAGCTTGGCAGCTGCGCAAGAGGTGTGGTGGTGGGAGTCAGGGAGGGGCGGAGGGAGAGGCGCCAGCCGGCAACCTCCCAGGACTCTGGTTCCAACTCGGCGCCACCTCCCCCCGCCCACCTCCCCACGGCCACTGGAGAATCAGCACCACCTTGTGGCCACAACAACACAGGTTGCCCCTGCAGACAGAGCTGGCCTCCCCATTCTCTGTGCTTCCTACCACTGTCCAATGGACGCATAGAGGAGGCTTCATGGAGGGGTCAGTGCATGGGCTGATCTTAAACGAGATTCAGGGGCCTTCTTGAAGGATATTCATCACACTGTCAATGTGTTGATTTCTTCAGGTCTGTGTATTCATTTCCTAGGGCTGTCTTAACAAAGTAACAACAAACTGGGTGTTTTAAAACGACCACCAAGAAGTGGCTTAAAATGTCTTATCTCCTAGTTCTGGAGGCTAGAAGTCTGAAATCCAGGAGCCAGCTGGGCCATGCTCTGTCTGAAGCCTCTAGTGGAGGATCCTTTCTTGTCTCTTCTGGCTTCTGGTGGTTGCTGCCAATCCTTGGCATTTCTTGGTTTACAGATCCATCATTCCAGTCTCTGCCTCCTTCTCCCCTGTGTGTGTCTGTGTCTTCAAATTTCTTTCTCTTTGTAAAGATACCAGTCATTGCATTCAGGGCCCTCCCTAATCCAGTATGGCTGCGTCTTAACTGATTACATCTGCGAAGGCCCTGTTTCTAAATAAGGTCACATTCACGGAGTACAGTGCTTAGGGATTCAACTATATTTGGGAGGGATAACACAATCCAGCTCATAACAGCCTGTGTGCTGGTGTTTTATTACAATGAGAATGCATGGCTTCTATAATCTGATTCCATTTATATAAATTTCTAGTGAACGCAAACTAATCTATAGCGACAGGAGGCAGATCAGTGGTTGCCTAGAGATGGAGGAAGTAAGAAGAGGTGAAGGGGAGGGATTACAAAGGGAAATAAAGAAACTAAGGGGTGATAGAGATGTTCATTATCTTGACTGTGGTGATGATTTCATGAGTGTATACATATGCCAAAACTTATCAAATTATATACTCTTAAGTGTGGTTTATTGTATGCAATTCCATCTCAATAAAACTGTTTTTAAAAACTGTTAAAAAACACGAAAAATTCATTTTTATCCTATTGGACTAGCAAAGATTAAAAAGAATGATAATGGCAATTAAAGATAGGCTAGGAGGGAAGAGGGACTCTAACACTATGGAGGAAGGTGGGATTGGTTCAATCTTTGTTAAAGGCAGTGTGCAAATAAGTTTAAAATTCTTAAATGAGCACATGTACACTTTGACTGGAAATTCCACTGCTGAAAATTTAAATTAAGGAAATAGGTGTCCATTGACAGACGAATGGATAAAGAAGATATGGTACATATATACAATGGAATACTACTCAGCCATAAAAAAGAGTGAAATAATGCCACTTGCAGCAACATGGATGGACCTAGAGATTATCATACTAAGTGAAATAAGTCAGAAAGAGAAAGACAAATATCATATGATACCACTTATATGTGGAATCTAATTTAAAAAAATGATACAAATGAATTTATTTACAAAACAGAAATAGACTTACATATATAAAAAACAAATTTATGGTTATCAAAGAGGAAATGTGGCGGGGGGAGGGATAAATCAGGAGCTTGGGATTAACATATACACACTACTGTACATTAAACAATTCTGTTTAATTGTTCTTTGGTTATTTAAAGGAATTAAGTGATATTTAGTTCAGAGCTGAAGTTTTAAGAAAAATACTTCATGAGAGTTTTTTTCTAAATTGGCCGTTTAATTTTCTGTGATGTGGCTTTATCCCTTTATGCATGACATGAAGCCAGATTCCATATTTAATTAAAATTCAATATTTTTATGAGAATACAGGAGGTATTTTTATGAGTTTTTTTTGGATAACTAAATAGAACATGTTTAAATATACTTAGTAACAAAAATCAAATTGGGATTTTCAGTATTTAACTCTTTTAGTGACAGTAGAGTCAAACAATGAAATTGCAAAACAAATTCTATGTAGCTCACAAAATTTCTTTCAATCAAGAAAAGTAAAAGAAAAACACAATTATTCAGAATTCTGGAAAATCCTGGTGGAAAAACACTTCACAAAAGAAGTGAGAAATGGGGCACATAAATCCTATTGTACTCATACGGCGTCTTTTAAAACTCAATGATAGGCCACTCTCACCTTCTGAGATGGCCCACACTCTGTCTGTGGAGTGTGTCCACTTCTTACCTATCGCTTTGTCTCTCACTGAATTCTTTCTGCAATGAGACATCAAGGACCTGAGCTTCATTAAGTCCTGAGACCAGGTGTGAAATCTCAGTTAAAAGACCGTGGGTTCAAATCCCAATCTGAGTTACACGGTTTCAGTTCCAGGTGGTTGGTTTCAGTTCCTGGTGGTTATTCTCAGATTTCCTCTCATGGAAAATATCCACAGCAAGTATAAATCCTTTAAAAAGAGCCACCCATGACTCTTTAGAAAAAGGATAGGGACTTCCCTAGTGGCACAGTGGTTAAGAATCCTCCTGCCAATGCAGCGGACATGGGTTCGAGCCCTGGTCCGGGAAGATCCCACATGCCGCGGAGCAACTAAGCCTGTGCGCCACA
Organism: Monodon monoceros; assembly: GCF_005190385.1. Taxonomy (NCBI): domain Eukaryota; kingdom Metazoa; phylum Chordata; class Mammalia; order Artiodactyla; family Monodontidae; genus Monodon; species Monodon monoceros. The sequence continues at coordinate 14,105,461 of NW_021703771.1, read as the reverse complement.
ACTACTGAGCCTGTGCTCTAGAGCCGACGAGTGACAACTACTGAGCCCGTGAGCCACAACTACTGAAGCCCATGCGCCTAGAGCCCATGCACCGCAACAAGAGAAGCCACTGCAATGAGAAGCCCGTGCGCCGCAACGAAGAGTAGCCCCTGCTCGCCGCAACTAGAGAAAGCCCGCGTTTAGCAATGAAGACCCAACACAGCCAAAAATAAATAATATTTTTAAACAAAGAAAAAGGATAAACAATTCAAATATTGGGTTTGTTTGAAATACACCAGGGAGAACAAAGAGTTGATAATGATGCTCTGAACTGAAGACGGAAAGTTGGCTGTGGGAATGAGGGAGGGATGGGGAAATTTAGGGATTTATTGGCAGTTTTAGGAAGGGCTAATCTGGAAATTAGTCTGTATTCTGGATTTGAGACCCTGCTCTCCAAACATTTGGAAAACTCAGGAGAAAACGAGTGCCCCCTGGGGAGAAAGGAGGGACTGGGACCCCACAGACCACAGCTCCTCCCACACACGAACCACGGAGACGGAATCACGATTTTCCCCTGATAACCCTCCCCATGGTCACCACACATGCTAGAGGAGTCGCGGGGCTGTGGGCGCAGAGCTGCCCAGAGAGGCTCCAGGCTTAAGTCACCGCCTGCAGTGACGGGACAGGACGCCCGGGGTCCCAGCTGCCGACCCAGCCCCGCCACTGCGACAGCCAGAGGGAATGAGGTCTGAACGGCGCCGCCTGCGATTTTGGGTCCGCAGACTCCTGAGTTTACCGCGCCGGGAGGCCCACGTCCCGCCACGGCCAGTTCAAACTGTCCCTCCTCCCTGTCCTGGGACACCTGGCCCAGCACACTCACCATTTCCCGGCTTTGGGCTCCTCCGGCGTCTTCCCATAGACTCCCGCGGCCCCTGCAGCACGTATTTACGCTGCAGCGGACACACCTGAGACACGTAAACGCAGACGAGATTCCAGGCAAAGCGTGGCCACGAGCGTCCACGCAGTTTGCAGAGCGTGGCCCACCCACTTTCCCCTGCTGCGCTCCTGATTGGACAGTTCGCAAGCACCCGCCCCCCCCTTTTTCCTGAGTGACAACGGGTCAGGAGGTCACATGATTGACCAGAACCAGTTTCCACAGGCGGGTGGGAGATTGTCCTTTCCAGCGACGTTTGTCTTTAAACCACACTTGTCACTGGCCCTAGAGGGACAGTGGCGTCTTCCTCAGATCTTTCAGAATGTGGGGACACAGGTGTGCTCAGGGAATTCCAGAGTAAGATTCCGGAACAACCGACGTCCTTATCCAAGCAAGAGGGGCGACCTGGTCAGGCCAACTGGGAAAAGAGGGTTTGCGGTCCTCCACGGGGCAATACTTGGCACAGGCTGTGAGGCCACACAGGATACTGTGACCCTTGTTTACAAACACACTGAAAAATGACCTCACCATGTGTAATAAAGAGTCTGGCTCCAAAAAAAAAAAAAAAAACTCAATGATAGCTGATATTCTAGAAGAATAACAATCTGAAAGAAATTCGGCAGATGAGAGAATCCAAAAACTCTAGCACTTTAGAACTGGAAAGGGGTCTTGGAGATTATCCAAGCCCATCTAGGGCATATGACAGACAGACAAGACCTAGAAGCCCAGGAGGATAAATTAAGTACAGTGCCCAAGGGCATGGCAGGACAGATCCAATCCTGCGTTGTGAGTCACCCTGCCCACTTAGGACGGCTTCCGTGGGTGGGCAGACAGTGTTGTAGGCGGGTGTCCACAGCTTCTGCCCACCCATTATCCTCTATTAACTCATTTGATTTGCAATTATCCTTTCCTCCCTCCCTTAGATTCCCAGGCCTAACCTCACCCTGCAGAGACGCCCCTCCTCAACGCAGGACTCAGTTTACCTGCTTACATTTCAGCTCTCTTTTCTCTTTTGGTTTCGAGTGTTCCTGGATGCTTTGGCTGAGAAGTTTCTGCTTCCTCCCCTGAGCCTGTAGACATCCCTCACAAGGCAAGGGAAGCAAGAAGTTCAAACACAGTGCTGTGTCTCGGGTTTGAGATTAAGCTTGGTGAGGAAACCTATTTGTAAGGTCACCCTCAAGGTACTTTCCAGAGTGGATGGTTTTGTTCTCAGCAACTTGTGCTTTTAAAGCCACAGAATCCCAGGTTCAGACGGGCCTTTGAGTCCATGTCTTGAGCTAATCTTGTGACACATGATTTACCTGGATAGCGTCCTTGCCCAGCGCTTGGTCCCAGCACCAGGAACAGTGACCCATTCACTTTCAGAAAATGCTGGCTCTTAGAAACGTCTTTACATGGAGCTAAAAATCTTTCCCTTGGAGGCTTCTATCAAGGAGCTGACAATGTTGACTCTTACCTGAGCCCTGTGCTCCTGGAAAACCGTCCCTTCTCCCCTTGTAATACTCCCTTATGAATAGTTTCTCCTTATTAATCCTGGATTTGTTTTTATTTGACAGGGCTACTGTGATCACCTCAGACACTCTTTTCATTCTCCCAACAGGGGCAATATTGCCCCCAACAGGACAAAACGTAGTTCTTAGGGAGGGGGCACAAAAATATCTTAACTCTTTTTCCCTAACCCATGAACTTGATGTATAGTATACATGTGGTATTAAAATTTCATGGTGAAGGTGGAGCAATTAGGATAAAAGTATCTGAAAAGGCTCTGTAGGGAGGTGATTATGAAAAAAAGGTTGAAAAACACTGGCCTGTACTGACTTTTCCACATGAGAATGCTTCCAAAAAAATTGTTTTTTATAGTAGTACAGTTGATGTACAACGTTATATAAGTTACAGGTGTACAATATAGTGATTCACAGTTTTTAAAGGTTATCCTCCGTTTATAGTTATTATAAAATAGTGGCTTTATTCCCAGTGTTGTACTACATATCCTTGTAGCTTATTTTATACATAATAGTTTGTACCTCTTAATCCTTTACCCCTATCTTGCCCACCGCTTCCCTCTCCCCACTGGTAACCACTAGTTTGTTCTCTATATCTGTGAGTCTGTTTTTCTTTTGTCATATTCACTGGTTTGTTGTATTTTCTTAGATTCCACCTATAGGTGACATCATGCAGTATTTGTCTCCGTCTGACTTATTTCACCTGGCATCATGCCCTCCAGGTCCATCCATATTTTTGTAAATGTTTTCACGCAACTGTCCTATCCCACACAGCCTTCTCATTTTCCAGAGAGCAAGGAGGTTCTCTGCCTTACTCCCCATTGCCGCTTCCAAGTCACTGTCTCATTTTTCCCCCTTTAAAACTCCCAGCCTGGGTCATGCATACGACATCGCATCCTCTTTTTTTTTTTTTTTTTTTTGTGGTACGCGGGCCTCTCACTGTTGTGGCCTCTTCCGTTGCGGAGCACAGGCTCCGGACGCGCAGGCTCAGCGGCCATGGCTCACGGGCCCAGCCGCTCCGCGGCATGTGGGATCTTCCCGGACCGGGGCACGAACCCGTGTCCCCTGCATCGGCAGTCGGACTCTCAACCACTGCGCCACCAGGAAAGCCCCGCATCCTCTTTGAAATCCTCATTTGCAGGCTCTTATTCCCCTGTGAGACAATGCTTAAAACTCTGCCCACTTGCTTGTTCTCCCTCCTGACATAATGCATGCAGTTTCTGCTCCTGTCTGGCACCCTGGAGCGCTCCCTGCCCCTCTCCTCTCCTCCTGCCGTTTTCTTTTTCCTGAATCACCCTTTCTCCTCTCTATTGAAGCTATGAACATGCACTAGAATCTCCCACCTATAACATCCCCTCCCTTGGCCCTCCACCCTCAGATCAGACCCCTCCTTGTTTTTAGCTTCTCTCTCTCCCTAGGGGATTTCATCCAGTCTCGTGGCCACTCATACAGTCTTTAGATCACATTCTAAATTTCCATCACCAGCACTGACTTTTACCCTAAATTCCAGACAGCTACCTGCCAGCTTGACGTATCCATTTGGAGAGACATCCAAATAGATGTCCCCAAATTAACAACTCTCCCTCATCTCTGCACCAGCTTCTTTAAGCCTACACTAGAATTGGGAGACTCTGCCCCCATCTCTCCTCTCCCCTGAGGCCCCTACTTTAAGCCACCCTCATGTAGCTGGACTATTGCAATGAACTCCTAGCTCTTTTCCTTGCACCAAATCTCTTTCCTTTCCCCACACAGTACTTAGAGGGATCTTTTCTTAAGGAAGAACAGCTGCATAAATAAGACTCTGACATGTTTCAATATAAAGTACTTTGATTACTTTTCATTGCCCTATGTTCACTGGAATGAAATCTGAACTCTTCACCATGGTCATATCACACTCTATGACATGATTTTCTTTCCTCCAACTTCTTTTTCACTCTTTCCTTCACACACTACACACCCTTTAGCCTCTGCTCTCTTGCCGGATCACCCTTCTCCTCTTTGGCTCTCGGTGTCTCTGACGCAAAAGCTTTTTCTCCTTGCTGGCTTCTCTCCATCTCTTACATGTCAGTGGGCCTGTCCCCAGTGCAGATAAGCCTTTCCTGGCCATCCTTTACCTGAAATAGACACTCTCCTCTACCTCCGGACCCATGTCTCATCACTCTGTTTACTTCAGCCACAGCAATGACCAGTTTCTAAATTTTTCTAACTTGGTTATATGTTTACATTCTAGATTAGAAGCTTCACGAGGGTAGGGCCCTTGTCCAGCTCATTCAGAAACCCTGGAACTGGGGATGGGTCTTGGCAAAGTGAAGTGAGCAGTAAATATTTCCCTGCAGGAATAAATCATTTGACTTAAGCTCATATTAGATTTGAGGGGCATTGTCCTCGTGTGTCCTCTAGTAATTCCTAATATTTTTTCACTAGCACAGCTAGTTCATTTATCTTTGTTTTCTTGCTAACTGAGTCAGAGCTGTTCTGCTTTCTAATCTAAATATAACATTGATAAAGAGGATCAATTTGGAAGGCAAAATGGAGTCCATTCCCTAATGGCCTAATTTCTTTGAATACGTGAGAACAATATATGAGTATGCATGTTCATATATGATATTCTGCTCACCAGTGAAGCTTCTGTTGTATGGTAGATGCTGTGTTATGCATTGGGATGTGTAAGATATGCATTTCTATAACTTATATATATAATTATGCATATAGAGAAATATAGATATAGATCAATGTCTCCATTAAATATGAATACAGATACTCTCCCAAGACCCAACTGTTCATCAGAATCAACAAAACGGGTCAGAATCTCAACCAAGCTAAACAAGCTAACAGGATTTGGAACGAGAAGAAAAGATGTGCAAAATGCGTTCTAATCTTGATTGCTCATCTCTCAGTCCCACATCACAGGGTTCTTGTAAGCTTTGGGTGAGATGCCCACATAAGCCTCTTGCCACACAGCCTGGCACAGAATATGTGTTCAGTAAAAGCTAGCTCTTTCCAAGGACGGTTTCTACTCATTGTATAATGGCCTTGCCTTTGTGACTGCTGGGTGAAAGGGCTTGGCCTCTGGAGGTCAAGGAGCTCTTATGGGGGCCTGGACGGTGGGACTGGGGCTGGACAGCTCCCCTCCACCACTTCCAGAGCTGGCGCTGCAACCCCTGCAGCAGCCAGCAGTGCCTGAGGCTCCTGATTTCTCCACATCCTTGCCAACTCTTCCTTTCTTCCTCCCTCCCTCCCTCCCTCCCTCCCTCTCTCCCTCTCTCTCTTCCTCTCCTTCTTTCTCCTTTCTTCTCTCTTTCTTTCTTTCTTTCTTTCTTTCTTCTTCCTCTCTTTCTCTCTTTCTTTCTTTCTTTCCAGTCAAACTAGTGGATGTGAATGGTGTCTCACCGTGACTGTGATTTGCATTTCCCTAATGACTGATGAAGATGTTGGGCAGCCAACCACTGCCCTACCTGGATGCAAATCCTGAATCTTCATTTCGTCCTCAACCTCAGCTTGCACTGTATAGGCCACATTTCCTTTTACCTCAAATTGATCTCCTAATTTCAACAGTTCTTAGCATCCTTTGTGCCTGTCCTTCATTGATGCTCTTGGACATGGTAAAATCCATGGTCTCTACCTGCCCGTGAGTCTATCTGAACTCCCCATTCTGGCCTTTGTGATCTGACCCATTTCACAATACCCCGTCTCTAGTTAGGACAAAAGTAGTGAAAGGTCTGGGAACAAAGGACAAAGCTGAGAAGGGAAGAAGCAGGCCACTGCCCAGAGTCCCAGAAGCAATTTCAGAGTTTCGGGGTGAAACTGATATGGACAGGATGATTCAGCCTCGGACCCCCTTCACATATTTCTTGTTAAATGTGAAAAGAAAATTACTGAAGAAAGAACTTCAGCCAAGCAGATCACAGGTCAGTGTTTCTCAGACCTGACTGAGCATTCGAATCACAGGCAACACTTTTCAAAATCCCAGTTGCTGTACCTCACCTCAGAGAATATGATTCACATGATCTGCCATGAGGCCAGTGAATCAGCATTTGTAAAAATCCCCCCTCCCCACACCTCCAGTGATTTCCATGAGCAGCGTGGGTTAAGAACCACCAGACTAAGGGGAACCCTGATTGTGGTCAGCAAAGAATAGGAAACCTAGGTGAGCAGAAGTTGCTTAAGTATGATAGCTGCGGTTTGAGAAGAGACATACCCTCAACCTCACAGAAAAATACAAGGGAAAACATCTGGCTCAAAAAAGCCATCAGGGGCTTCCCTGGTGGCGCAGTGGTTGAGAGTCCGCCTTCCGATGCAGGGGACACAGGTTCGTGTCCCGGTCTGGGAAGATCCCACATGCCGCGGAGCGGCTGGGCCCGTGAGCCATGGCCGCTGAGCCTGCGCGTCCGGAGCCTGTGCTCCGCAGCGGGAGAGGCCACGACAGTGAGAGGCCCGCGTATGCAAAAAAACAAAACAAAACAAACAAACAAACAAAAGCCATCAGTTACAATAGAACGTCATGTCCACTCTAGCCATTTTTCCTAGAATGTTTCCTCTTTAGAATAAGCCAGGAAAATTTTTATCTGAATTTTTATCTATTGCCTCACACCATCAGCCCACCGAATTATCTCTATTTTCTTGGCTTATTATTTGTTAATGTTTGGCATCATTCAATACATAAGGTGCTGCTGGTGACAGGAACGGGGCAGTTATTTACCTCAAGATGGAGTAATAAGTAATTAAAAATTACTAGATTGTTTTTTAAGTATCTGATCTATGCCATGTGTGGTTTTGAAATGGCTGATAATTCCAGGAAAAACTGAGACAGAATCCTGAATCACTTAGCATCCATTTTCCCAGGGTTGCCAGAAATGACTATTTTGGGTCTTGGGTCAATGAGTGCAATACATTTATGAGCAGAGTAGAAACTTATTTATAGATCTCTGTTAGTCCACTTCCCAGTACATGAGGCAGCATCTCTCTTTGGAGTGATCCTGTCTGTATGTCAGCAGTGAAAAGCAAACCTCTGTGTGCAAACCCTTGAGGAAAGAAACGTCTTCTAGTGATTCCCACGCTTTACCACTAGGGGCGCCAAAGAGCCAGTCATCCAGGTACAAAGCCAAGAGTCAACCAAAGAAATTGACGGACGTATTTCACGTAGAATTTGCCAAGTAATTCTGCAAAAGGCCATAAAATGTATGCAACTTCGTTTTTCCCGAATGGAGTGTTCTCTTTTCCCATGCTTTTTCCCACAGAGCCCAAGCACATGAAGGCTTAATGCCTTTCTGACATTTTAACAGAATTTCCATACATTTATCTGTTTAAATCTCTAGACTCTTTTAAGTAGTGAAAGAAAGGAAAATTAGGTAGTCTGAAGGAAAGTTCAATTCATTGCAACTTATCTGGGAGCTGTATGCGCCATTCCAGGTATGGAGAATCAGTCCTTCTCAGGGAACTAACGAGCCCTAGCTTCTGCATTAAATTGGTACCTGCCATTTATAATTATACACGGATGTATACATACCTGCATGCGGAGTGCATTATTTATATGTAAATAGTACATATACCCAGTTTTCCTAAAAAGCAATTCATTTGCTCCAGACTTTAAAATCTGTCTTCTTTACTCGTACTTTAAAAAAATATTTTATCAGAGCCCGAATTTATAGCTCTTTCTTCAATCAACAAGAGAGAGTAGCATGAAAATCCTTGAAGAGATATGTGATGCGAAAATAACATGACTGTTCAATAATCATATCTGCGTGACTGATCCCAAGCTTATGTCTGCCTCCAAATAGCAAGGGAAGGTCAAGTGTCCCCTTCCCTCCCCGCCAAAGGGTGTTAACGTGTTGGATTCTTTTTCCATTTTCCCTCTTCATCAGCACTGACATCCAGCTTCCATCATGGCTGTTAGGGCTACTGAGCTGAGCCACGTGACAGGGTGTGTAGACCCGCAATGGCTCAGATGAAAACAAAAGCATAAAGAAAAGAAATAGCTGCAGTTTCTGTGGGTGAGGAAGGTGGGGTCTGGAGTGAAGGCAAGCTCCCTCCACGGGAAAACTTGGGCGAGTCAGCACACCGACAGGAAGCTCCCACTCTCCGGATGGGAGAGATTTACACATCCCAAGAAGAGTTGTTTGTTTCGTTTATTCATTTGTCACTTGGTTTCCATTCCACTCTATTTAAAGGATACATACCACTCCTTCTCACCATATTTTTAAAACAATGTCTGCAAATATAGGGGGAAATGCTGGTCAGTGTTTGCTCCAGGGCTGTGTGTATGTATATATATCACCCTCTTCCTCTATGGGAGTTGTCATGTGATTGGCCTCAGCAAATACAGTGCATCCATCCAAATTTCCAGGCAAGTGTTTATTTGGGATGATTTTTCCCTGTCCACACACCATGTGGCCCATGTGAAATGGGGCTGTCATGGATATCATGCATTACAATGAAACGAGCAGAACTTTTCCAGAACTTATAGGTTCTAGGAAGGAGGTAGGAGGCCGAGAGATTTCACTGAGGAGGCCACTCAGCTTCCAGCTTGTTGAGTTTATGAAAACTGAAGGCAATCTGTCCTCTGCGAATGCATTGCGTATGAGCAGAGGAGGTGACTGAAAGGGCCACCAAAACATGCACACGTGTTTAATGGGAATATGGAATTCTCAAGTTAAATGAGAATATGGAATTTATTCTACATCTTAAAGTTTAGACTTTTAGATTCCCTTAAAAATTTAAGTGTATGAACTTAAAAATGGCCGACCACATAAACTGTATAAGCAACTAGCGAGAACCTGCTGTATAGCACAGGGAGCTCTACTCAGTGCTCTGTGGTGACCTACCTGGGAAGGAAACACGAAAAAGAGGGGATATATGTATACGTAGAGCTGATTCACTTCTCTGTACAGCAGAAACTAACGCAACACTGTAAAACAACTATACTCCAATAAAAATTAATTTAAAAAAATAAATAAAATGTAAAACAAAACCCAAAGATGGGTCATACAGGAGGTGGCGTCACTTATGGGGGGAATCTCCCCTTTCATATTGTAATTGCCTATCCAGTGACTGCAGTGATGCCATGAGTCACGCAAAGGAGGTTTCTATGTGCTGGGGGCTGAGGAGTGTTCTAGGGCGTTGTCTAGGCTTCTCAGTGAAGAATTTGTCCGTGAGGAGTGCAGCCAAAGTTGTGGATGAGCAAAAAAGAAGCACTGCCTGCCTTGGGATTAAATTTTGAGGCCCATGATTTAAGAAAGTAAATTAGTATCTTGTAAAACGGGGTTAATAATACCTACTTCAGAGGATTGCCATGAGGAGGAATACATTTTAAGACGTGGACATATGGTGTAAACTATAAATGGCTTTACAGGCATGAGACTATTATTACTATTTTAGTAGGAGTTCTGGAAGATATAGGTAATGTATTTCCAGGAATTGTTTCATTCCCCGGACTCATGAGATGTGTCAAAAGCCCAGTCTATCTCAAGCCTTATCCTGTGGACAGCCATCTTATCTCTTATTTGTGAGGACTCTCATTCTTAGAGGGTTGATTATGTGACCTAGTTTAGCAGAGGTCTGAGGACACTTAGAGAAATATGATTTTGACAAAATCCAGGAGGAAAACTCAGATGGGCATTTAAATCAGGAAACACAAACACACCAGAACCTTAAAAGTCCTTATGGAGTTTGGTTCATGATGGCAAATGAGGAATTGAATTACAGTCTCTGTCTTTCTTGGATCATTCTCAATTCTTCCTAATTATGGCCAATACACTGTCCTGAGAATCTGAAATCTAAAAAGACATTTTCAAAGACTTCCAAGCTAATAATGGCAATGATAAAATTTGTCTTGCATCTTCTTTTCTTCATATCCTTACAGTTTTTGTCACAAAAGATACAGTGCTCAATAGCTACACATTTAGAGAGAAATGAGCCCAAAGATAAAACACTTTTGAAATTGCATGATTCTTTTTTCTGTAAACACAAGCAAGAAAAGCAATTTCTTAGCCCAGTACAGTCAATATCTTCAAAAGATTTTCCAGTGTTTCAATGATGAAATGCTTTCTGCATATAAAACTCAAATTTAACAATTTCTAGTCATCATTTAAATGAGAAACTTGAGTATGTTAACAATTTAGAAGACGTTTACATAAAAAGAGATCATTTCGACTTGATAATTATCCAGTCCACAAGAAAATCATGGGACACTCCTCTGGGAAATACAGAGCAGAACAAATGGAAAGAAAAAGAAATAGAATACAATGGAAACTTGGAAAATGAAAAGAGGAAATCATGTCATTTGAAAAAGGATGAGTTGCCCTGATTCATGCAATAACTTTTGGCTAGTTGGTGAGAGAGAATTTTGTGCATGTTGGACCCAGGTACATATTTTTGGAAACAGTTTCAGAACTAAATATTTCTCCCTTGGGGTTCTTGAAACCTTAGGTGATATGGTGATAAAGTCAAAGCCCAGAGGTTAATGTCAAAGGGAGCAAATCCCTGAAAGTCATGGATCAGACCAGCACAAGCCTAGAAACAAAGGACAATTAGAACACAGATCAGACAGGCAAATGGGGTAGGTTTCCCGCAAACAGCAGTATGGAGACAGGAGTCCATCAACGTGTCTTGGACCAAATGGCCCATGAAGAACCTGAACTTATCCAAGTACAAAAATGAAAGTTTCTATTTTCTTCCAAAAACATCTACTAACTGGGCTCTGTTGACACCTCACTTGCATGCATTCTTCTGGAACGTTGGAAAACATTTATTCATTCATTCAGTTCCCAGCTCATTGGTGGCAAACACCACCACCAATGAGAGGGCTTCATTAGGAAGTCCTAATGAAAAGTTTTTTGACGAAGACATTTGAAAGCTGCCAGAATGGAGCCCAAAGAAACAATGGCATGCTCAGTATTGCAATTTCTGGAATTTGTTGTGAAATGGGATCTTTACGAATCTCTGCCAAACTTATCCTTCTGCTTAAGACTTTTCACTACTCTTTGTATATGTATTGCATCGTATGAAAAAAACTTTTGAAATTAAAATGAATAAAAAGTAGTTCTTCGGGCTTCCGTGGTGGCGCAGTGGTTGAGAGTCCGCCTGCCGATGCAGGGGACACGGGTCCGTGCCCCGGTCCGGGAAGATCCCACATGCCGCGGAGCGACTAGGCCCGTGAGCCATGGCCGCTGAGCCTGCGCGTCCGGAGCAACGGGAGAGGCCACAACAGTGAGAGGCCCGCGTACCGCAAAAAAAAAAAAAACAAAAACAAAACTAGTTCTTCAACCAGCCATGAGGGAAGATAGGTGGACAACGCTGGCAAAATGTGAATATGCGAAGAAGATCCATTTTGAAAAAAATTAAGGTTTAAAGACAAAAACTGTAATGTTATTCATTACTGTGCTAGACCAATATGAAGGAATACATTTTTCCCTTTTTTCAAGAAATGTATTAATATATTTAAAATATATTAAGCCATTACTTTTTACCTTTTTCGGCAATATTTTGTTAATTTTGTATTGCTTTTTTACTAGCATGATTATAGTTACAGAGATGAATGAAGCACTCTTCACTGTTTACATTTCTTTTCTGTCCATTATTATGTATTTGTTTCAGTCTGTGATAATTACTGAAATAATCTTATGATGGGGGTATGAAGAAACTCTCAAAGACCCTAGGTGGGCCTCTAGAGGCACCACTGCTTGAGCCCCTTCCTCAGCCACCCCCCACAAACTTGCATCCCACCCAGCCTCTCCATATCAATCAGGGAGGCTGAGGTGGAAATGCAGGCTTTGCGCCATTAAAGGTAGATCAACGACCACCGCCCCTCCCCCCCCACCACACACACACCTCTAATCATTCCTGGAGCTAGAATGTGGGGTAGTTAGTACCATTTGTTCTCAGAATTGCTTTTATCTTCAATTCTGGAAAACAGGAAAGATTTTGATCAACGCCCCCACACCACCACACATTTTTTTTAAAATATACTTTATTGGAGTATAACTGCGTCACAATAACTTGTCAGCCTCTGTCGCACAATAAAGTGAATCAGTCGTATGCATACATACATCCCCATATCCCCTCCCTCTTGAGCGTCCCTCCCACCCTCCCCATTCCACCCCTCTAGGTCGTCCCAAAGCCCCGAGCTGATCTCCCTGTGCTATGCGGCTGCTTCCCACTAGCTATCTATTTTACATTTGGTAGTGTATATATGTCCATGCCACTCTCTCACTTCGTCCCAGCTTACCCTCCCCCCTCCCCGTGTCCTCAAGTCCATTCTCTATGTCTACGTCTTTATTCCTGCCACAGGAATAAATGTGGCCCTGCCACTAGGTTCATCAGTACCATTTTTTTTTTTTTTTAGATTCCACATATATGCGTTAGCATACGGTATTTGTTTTTCTCTTTCTGACTTACTTCACTCTGTATGACAGACATTTTAAAACAAGCAGGAGATCAGTTCTTGAATCACTTCTTCTCTTGAACTTGATCGTACCAGATTGGCATTGCTTAATATGCATATAAAATAATTTTAGTTTAACGGGATAATTTTGAGCCTTTCCCGTAATAAAATTTTTTTTAAAAAAATTCTCAACTTTAAGTATCTTATATCACTTAAACTCATAGTTTTAAAATAGAATGGTAGAGAAATTTAAAATATGTGATCATACCCCTTTAATGCACAGGAGAAAAATTCACATGAATTATCATTTTTGCAGCTGCTGCAATACTGACAGTATTTGCCCGTAATGGAAACTTTGCTTCTATTCCCAGTTGAAAAAGACAAAAATGGTTCTGATATGCACAGCGTTATTTTGTTTGCAAAGATGTATACTTATTAAATTAGGTTTAAAAACTTGAGGCTGTGTGACATAAATCCTCTCTGCATTTGTTGTTCAGAGTTGCTCTCAGGCAAATCATTTTCCGATTTCTTCATCCGCTTTTGCTTCTCCAGGCTGCAAGTATGAGAGTTTGAGGGAGAATGAGTCTCTGTGTGGTTCCCTGCTGGGAAGAAGTCATCAATGCAGGACCACAAATGAGCAGCCCAGGCTGTGTTCCTTGGTTGATGAGCAAGAAGCCTGGGCAAATGGAAGCCAGCTTTTGTTTCCTTTTCCTCCTGATACTGGTTGGCGATTTAGGGTCTTGAGATCAGTGTGTATTTGATTTTTCTCTGTGTAAGCTAAGCCCTTCAGGTACAGCCCTCGGAATAACATTGCAGAAGGGGAAAGAGAAAAACAAGATCGTGAAGCTTAGGTGTCTTTTGCTTTGGAAGGGGATTTGTACCTTGCTTAGTGATTTCTTTATAATATACACTGCATGTAATGAGAAATGAAGGCTTTTAAATGTCTGCTCTCCATTTAAAGAGAATACTGGTTCTAGTTCACTGACACAGAGGCAGGAAAATTAGTAAGCTGAGTTCAATGAACATAACTGATGGCTTCCTGAGAAAATCTTTAAAATCATGCATCTTTTATCTTTTAACAAGAGAGGCTATCTAGATCTGATTTAAAAAAAAAAAAAATCCGAAATGTTTAAAGACTGAGACTTCAAAGGAATAAAGCTTAATCATAATGGTGACAGTACTGTCTTGATCTATACAGTAAGGCCTTTTAATTTGGGCTACACCACCAGCATTAGGCCATTTCCTTTTTAACATTCTTTGAAATAGTGATACTTCAATGAAATACACTGGGACCTGAAATAAACATTTTCCTGATTAATTAAGATTGGCTTCCTGTCACAGACCCCTTGGGTTGGGTGCCTCAAAACTTTTTTTTAATGCCTGTAGAGTTTGCCCAGAGTAAGGAAACAATTGTGAAACTCTAGGTGCTGAGTAGGAAGAGAATACTGGTTGTGCAAATTTTACTAATTTATGGTTAATGAAGTTGACTGAGCCTGTGACTGGATTTTGTTTGCCCAAAAAACTCGCCAATCCCATTCTTCTCAAAACGGACACTGGTCCTTTGGCCACAGGGCTGGGATGAGCTAATCCTCGTGCATTTTCCTTCTTGGCAACAGCATTGATCACAGTGTGTGTCTCTGTCCACGCAGGGCAACCACTTCCCTGGAATTGATAAACAGAGGGAAAAAAAGTTCTTTCTCTCTGCTAAATTAGGACTGCCGGGGGACAGGTTCCCTGCCACAAGGAGATCAACAGGAGAGCATGACCACAAGTAGAAAACTTGAAAGCCAGACGTGGAGAAAGAATCTGGCCCCGGTGATCTCCAGGTCTGTCTCTGGTTCCCAAAGCCCTGCCTTTAGGTCTGGTATCTACCAAGTAGCTCACCAAGCTACCTGAGCAGTGAATCAGCTAGCTCGCTCTCCCTCTCTCTCTCTCTCTTTTTTGCTTAAAAACCATTTGTTTCACTTATGGTTACCAGGGGGTAGGGGGCTGGAGGGACAAACTGGGAGATTAGGATTGACATAAACACACTACTATATATAAAATAGATAATCAACAAGCATCTACTATATAGCACAGGGAACTCTAGTCAATACTCCGTAATGGCCTACATGGGAAAAGAATCCAAAAAAGAGTGGATATATGTATATGTATAACTGATTCATTTTGCTGTACACCTGATACTAACACAATATCGTAAATCAACTATACTCCAATAAAAATTTTAAAAAAATCATTTGTTTCTGCAACTTGCAGCCTCAAAGCCCAGACTCATACATGTACCATTTTTCTGCATTCATTTTTCTTTTTTCAGTTTACATACAGGAAGACTCTTTTTTTGTTTTTCTGATGCGCAGTTATATCAGTTAAGTTAGCTTGAGGAAATGCATAGAGGCATGTAACAACCACTGTAGCCAGATACAGAACGATTCCATCACTCCCCAAAATGCCCTTATGCTGACCCTTTATAGTCACTCCCTGCACCCAAGCCCAGCCCCTGGGAACCAGCAACCTGTTCTCCATTCCAATAGTTTTGCCTTTTTCAGAACGTTATGTAAATGGAAGCATAGAATATGTAGTCTTTGGTGTATGGCTTCCTTCACTTAGCCCAGGGATTGGCAAACTTGTTCTGTAAAGGGCCAGGTAGGAAATATTTAACTTCGTGAGCCTTATGGTCTCTGTTGCAACTACTTAACTCTGATATAGTAGCATGGAAGCAGCCACAGACAATACATAAATGACTAGGTGTGGCCAGAGTTGGCCTGCAGATCAAATAGTTTGCTGATTCCTGACTTAGCATAATGCTTTTGAGTCTCCTCCATCGTGTTGCTGGTTTGTTCCTTTCGATTGTTGAGTAATATTCCATTGTATGAATGTGCTACAGTGTATTTATTCATTCAACAATCAAAAGACATTTGGATGGCTTCCAGTTTTTGGTAATTATGAGTAAAACTGCTATCAGCCTTTGCATGCAGGTTTTTGTATGAACTTCAGATTCATTTCTCTGGGGTAAAATATGCAGGTGTAAGATTCTGGGGCTGGATAGTTGTTGCATGTTTAGATTTTTTTTGTTTGGTTTTTTTGGGCTTTTTTTTTTTTTGCGGTACGCGGGCCTCTCACTGCTGTGGCCTCTCCCGTTGCGGAGTACAGGCTCTGGACGCGCAGGCTCAGCGGCCATGGCTCACGGGTCTAACCGCTCCACGGCATGTGCGATCTTCCCGGACCGGGGCATGAACCCATGTCATATCACCAGTGGTTTCCCATGACTGAAGGACAGAGTCTAAGCACCATAGCCTTGCACATCTTGGCTTCCCCTTAAACTTTTCTGGTCACTTTTCTTATTAACCCTGTTCTAGGCATTATAGTTTTTCAACATTCCTGAACACCTCAAGCCCTTTCAGAGCAGACTTTTCTCTTCTCTCTGGTTTCTGCTTCCTCTGCCCCTCTGTGGAGCCCATGGAGCAGGAAACCACTTACGAAGTTGCCATGGATGAGGTCACCTCATCTGTGATTTCTTTGCCCATTTTCTTCTTTTCTGTGCCTGTTTCTTTCCCACTAAACTATGAGCTCATAGAGAGTGGGGCTAGCTCTTAGTTGTCTGTGAATCCACGGTTCGCAGCACAGGGCTTGGGCCATACACAGGGAGGGCCTAACATTTTGTGAATGAATGAACTAATTGAAATGCAAAAAGTATTTCCAGGTATAATAGTTTTATGAAGGCTTACAGTTTGAAAACCCTTTCATATGTTAATACTTAACCTTTTATTTTCAAGCTCTCTGAAAAATACTAAATACTGCATTAATATATGTCAAAAGAATAATAAATTAACTAATGAATAAATTAGTGGACCATCGCGATAAAATAATGCAATACCTCCATGTGTATTTAATAATAACTTTTCTCACATTAAAATTTAATGCAGTCAGTTTCATGTGCAATTAACTCTTAACCTTTACTGACATTTAAATCTATAAGCTCACACATTTAATCTTTAAAATGAATGCAATGTAAAATGCTTAAAGTTTGTCTGAACAAAAAGGCACGAGCAAACACAGCTTGCCACGTTAGATATTGATTTCATCATTTCTGACCTGGGAATATAAAATCAATGTTTAATATGGCAGCCGACGCTGAATGCTGAAGGCTAGATGAGCTTCCTGTGTGTATTCATTCTGATGATAAGGGAAACAAAAGGGGTCCATCGTGAATTACGTCTGCGGCCAAGTTGATTAAACCTGCATGCGCAGTCACAGTGTGACTGAAATATCATCGGATCCATGATGGGTTACCCTTGCAGAGGCTGTTTGCCTTGAGGGGGCAGCAGACAGGCAGAGCCTCCGCAGTTCGGTGATTTTACTGCATATATACAATTTCCGACAAGTGCAACAGAAAATACTCCGAGTAAGGGCAGCCCCGGAAAGACAGCCAAGCCGTAAATGACAGATTGGCTGTTCTCAGAGATGCAAGGCACAGGGCAGTCGGATAAGCCTTAAGAAAGGAGCAATGGATGCCTGGCATTTCATTCCATTGTCAAAGCCAGACTAAAGAAAATCATGTCTCTGCTGGGTTTGTAAGCAGGCTAGGAAGGAAAAATACAAGCAAATATTCAAGAAGAGAAAACTGTAAAAGCACTCTTTTCACAGCTGACCCAAGTACCGTACTAAATTAGACGAGGAATTTAAGAGCTATAGAGGGAGGAACGACCACAGGGAAAGAAAATTCCATCTCAAGGTCGTTTGTGCTGGCCCACTTCCCTTCTCATTCAGCAGATATTAATAAGGATCTTGCTAGGATATATAGAGAATGTAAAGGGAACAGGTCACACCTGTGCTCAGGCAGCCTTATTTGGTTAAAAATACCCTTTATCGTTATGGATGTGATTGCAGTTGGAGGTTACAATGAAGAATGTCTGGTTCTTGCTTGAACACATTTTCCCACAGACTCCAGTGAATTCTATATTATACTAGATTCCATTATTATTATGTCATCTTAGAGACATTCACTTTGGGAGGTGTTTAGCATCTTTGGGGCCATCAGAATGTTGTTTGGGGAGTGATTTCTCCAAGTGCCTGAGCATTAGGATCTATTTCAGCAGAGGGTAAGAGTTAGGGTTGTTTTATTTATTTATATGTTCAAATTCGGCAATTTATTCCTATCTTAAGGCTTTTTGTTAATCTGGTATTCTCCCAGGCCATTTTAGAAATCTCTATGAGGCATGCCCACTAAAAACTGAATTATATTTCCTCAGCAGCTAGATAAGGTATTAATTCTAGGTGTCAGTTACTTACAAAGTTTTTTCAGCTTTTATTCTAATATAATCATAAAATAAACATGGATCCAGATGCTCATAGGCTAAAATACCTGCCAAAGAGAAACTGGGGGGACAATTTTCCTTTTGTGGGACGCTCTGTGTTTGTGGGTCTTCAGAACACATGGATGTAAACATATGAACATAATCACTTCACAAGTTGAACTGAAGGAGGAAATGTCAGCAAATGAATACAATGCATTCTGGGGGTCTTTTGCTAATTTAAAATAATTCTCTGAAATATTATTCTAGGCTTCTTAATGACAAGTGACCTTTATTGGTCTTGACTATATTTTCTCAATTATTTGGCATTTTGAACAAATACCTCACTTTCCATTATGTTACATGTGTTTAATTCAATTCAGTAAACATTTAAAAGCTTCTACTTATACTCTTTTTACCTGAGAAATGTATATCCCAAGGGCCGTGTGCTGGAAAATCTAGCTAGGGCAGTTTCTGGAATCTAAATGTTACACAGGAGTCAATTTAAACATTTTTTCATGAAAATTACTAATACTATATGATAGATTCGAATGTAAAATTTACTTGAATTTTTAAGACAAAGCACAAAGAAATTTCATCCTAAAGCAGTCTTGGAGGCATATACTCCTCTGCTATAAGTGGTACATGGGAGAAAATGTGAGAACATTCTATGCAAGATAAGTGATTAGTCACGTAGCACTGAGAAGTACAAACAGTCTAGCCATGTTCCTCTTACTCATTGAGCTTACAATTAGGAGGCAGAAAATACATTCGCAATGAACACAAACAGAAGCTGTGAAAAGACACAAGGGAAAGATCAATTCTGACTAATATAGGTGCCATGTGGGTGTGAAAGTTTGGAAAGGGCCTGGAAATCCTAGCAGAATTCCAACAGGTAGAATGGGGAGGAGGGCGTTCCAGGTGGCGGGATCAGCCTGTGCAAAGGCCCAGCGGCATGAACCAGGATGGAGGATTTAGGAACAAGAAACCCTGTTGTGTGGCTAGAATATAAGTACAGGACACAAGAAAGAAGATTTATCAAAAGTTGTGCTTAAGTATAAACCAATATCCAGTCTTTAAAGGACTCTTCCTGCGAAGAATTAACTTTGTAAAGTGAAAATTATGACCCCATTTATCTGCATAAAGATTGGATTTTTAAATTCGTTTAGATTGGGGCACAGCTGCATAGTATCATCTTTTAGAATAGGTTAGGGGAGCATGTTTTTCTTCATTTACCCACAGAGAGATTTTTTTTTTTAATTTCCACATACAGTTATGTAGTGCCTACCATTGTCAAGCACAGTGCTAGAGCCAACTGGCAAAGAATGCCTCTCCCCTCTAAAAAAAGGTAGAAAACCTTCTCTGAAAGAAGACTGAACAGGTGTGCTGTCTTCCTTTTACCAACACATCCTAGCTGAGGCCTGAATTTAAGTGCATGAGAAAAACCAGTCACCATGAGGCCACCAATTACAGACAATAGTTCCCAATATTCTCACAAACTTGGAAGAAAACAAATAAATCACGTCATTTAACTCAATACCTGTATTTCCTCCCCAAGAGTTGGAGGATTCCCATAGCGGCCTCCCCTTCCTTCCTCTTCCCCTCACTCAGAAGTGTAGCTTTGGTTTTCTATGAATAATACTGAGAAATTTTATACACTGTGAAAAGGCAGAAATAATGACCACATTTAAAACTTTTCATCAGAGTGAAAAGAACAGCTGTTGAGATGGAAAATTACTTCAGTGCCAAGAAGAATACTAACACTGACCCACTTTAAGATCATAGAATGACATAGAAAGCAAAATTAATTGGGACCTTGTCAGAAAAATTTCGTGCTGCCTGAGGCAGATCGAGAGGGATGAGGTAGAAAGACTGACCAAGCCAAAGCGCAGTGTGCCGTGTGGTGAGCCCTTGTTACGGCCACTACTGCCAGCGTCTGTGTACCAGCTCTCTGGCATCAGGAACTGAATTTTCCCAGTGCTCTCAATGCTATCAGGCTTGAGTGATACAAAAAACAAAAAGCAAAAAAAAAAAAAAACCTTTTATGTGTCAATGTCAGTTTTTTAATCTTGAGATCAATGGTCAGCAAAATCCCTGGTCATACATTTCCGCCACAGGAGCATCCCCTCTGCCACCAGGATCCTGGGAAGGATCAGAAGGCTGCTTGGCGAGCGTAGAATTGGAACAAAGGAATTTGGGAGTCAGAAAGCTGAATCACACAGGTCTCAGCTCAGCCCCACAAAGGCAATGCCTGCCCTCTGTTGCACGAGACGAAGTGCCATAGTGATGGGCGGGTGGGTTTGGGAGTCAGTCAGATCTGGGTTTGAGCTCAGAGGGGCCGTTTACCAACAATCACCCCTGGAGAGTTAGGCAGCCTCTCTTAAAGTTGCAGTTCCATCTGTGAAACGTCACGTAGTTAATAGCAAAAGCTATCCCTGAGTGAGCACCCCGTGGACCAGGCTGTGGGGCCAGCTCTCTGCAGACTTCTCTCAGCCGACAACAGCCCTCCAAGGTGACTGATGAGGAAACCAAGGCACCGCTGCTCCCTGCAGAAATAGTGACGGACCAGCCCCACTGTGATACCTTGTAACTGTTCCATTTCATGGTGAAGGGCTTGCTCCTTCTGCAGCTTTCTCCTGGCTCCCAGAGGAAGAGTGAGAAAACTGCCCTCTGATCCCTTGACTCCTGGGGGCGGGGTGGGGTGTTTGGGGTCTGGGAGGGAAGCGGGAACTCTAGTTCTGTGATGCAGAGGGAGGAGGGCCAGTGGCGTCTTCCAATCTAGCTTGGGGCTCCTTTTCTCCTAAAATATCTAAAATCAAACACACATCACACAGTGACATATCATTTGATTCCCGTCCCACCCTCCAAATCTCCATCTGGCCCATGAGAGTGATTCATATTTCTTTCATTTAAATATTTTACCCTTAGTTTGTGTAATACTTCTGACTTCAATTTGTTGAGTGCATTCACACCTCCCACCTCTGTGGTGTATACTTAAGCCTCCACTCACTGGCCAGCCCTGAAAGAGGTTGTGTCCAAAGCTACCTTCTCCTTGGCTTCCTCCCCTGGCTATGGAAGAGCCTTGGGTACAGTTATATTTCATCCACTTAACCCAACCACAGGAATTCTTTACCAACTGTCCAGAATATCAGCCTTAGCCAGATCATGTGTTTTTCTCCCATGGGCAGTATGGAAAGAACACTCTCAAGGTCCTTAGAAACGTGTATCACACATCCAGAGAAGAATAAACCTGGCCAAGGTGGTATTTAGTCAAGAGAGTTTCTAACCTGGTCTTCCCACCCAGGTTATCAGAATCTTAAGGATAATTACCAATCATTGTAAAATATAGGTTTTTATTATTATTCAGGTGTGGCAAGGTCAACAGATCAAGAGACATCTGCCATAGAAGAGCTAGTCTGTTATATTTGCAGATCCCAAGAGGAGGGGGCGGGGCATGCCATGCCATGGGGGTCCACACGGGGAAGGACCAGGTTTAGTCAGGAGGCAGAGGGAGCGAGGGGAGAATGTGAGCAACGGCCTTTATTGTAGTTCCTGTGAGAAGAAACGGGAGTAAACTGGTTTAGGATTGACTAGTTTGAATAGTATCAGCAGACCCTGGGACACAGCAGCTAACCCTGGTTGTCTGGTACCTGACCTTGGGGTGATCAGGGCAGGTGGATAGTGGCCCAAAGTGTGAGAACCTGACAAAGGAGGTGTTCGAGGGATGTGGGCTCTGGATTGGCTAGTCTCCTTAGGAGAGCTGCGCTCACAGGTGAGTCGTTTGCTATCTGCGGGCAGCCCCTCCAGTGTCAGCAAGGTCTCAGGGTGTCAAAGCATCAGAAGTAAGAGGCACAGTTAATACACCAATCGAGATCAATCAGATATAGACGTTAATACTAGAGAAGCTCATTAACTCAACCCTTAATAAAGATCACAAAAGGAGTAACTGAGAATAACTTCATGAAGACCATATGGAATGAGAATTATAAACACATTTACTCTAAATTAGCTCGGGCATAATCCTTCACTACAAACTACAAGCACTCTGCACCGTGGTATTTATAATCTCCAATGTCGTGTCACTACGAATTCCTAGAACCCTTAGCAGCATGGCTAAAGGAAGTTTTTAGTTTTTTGTCTTCTTCACCTCAGTCCTGATATTTCCTCATCTGCTGACCCCCTCTCTTATGATCTCATCAGCCTGTAGATGCTCTTTTTTTTTTTTTTTTTTTTTTTGCGGTACGCGGACCTCTCACCGCTGTGGCCTCTCCCGTTGCGGAGCACAGGCTCCGGACGCGCAGGCTCAGCAGCCATGGCTCACGGGCCCAGCCGCTCCGCGGCATGTGGGATCTTCCCTGACCGGGGCACGAACCCGTGTCTCCTGCACTGGCAGGCGGACTCTCAACCACTGCGCCACCAGGGGAGTCCCTTCCGTAAGAATTTTTTATGTTCTGGGTTTGCATCACTTACAGTAGAGAACAATACCATTTCCTGCTGTTGTGCCCTTGTTTGGAGCAGTTGGTCAGAGCTAATTCTCACCTCTGTACTGTCTCACAATCCTTTCAGGGCACCTCTGTTCCATGGAGGAAGGTTGTCTGGTCACAGCATCCCTGGGAGAGGGCAGCTTTCAATGTGGCACCTCCCTGGTGACTGAAATCTCAAAGGCCAGGTAGCAAAGTCGGGGAAAAGGGAATTAAGATTTGTCAGGTGATTATAATATGACAAGGTCCAAATTGGGTGTTTTATATGTAATCTTATCTTTTAATCTGGAAAGCAGTTATCAATATCTCACATCTTGACCCCTGCACTCCTACCACTTGCTAAGTGACTCAAACAACTAGGGAACACTAGAGATAACTGGTCTCCTGAATAAGCTGGCCCTCTAAAACACCACCTTGTTTTGAGCCATAATTTTGGAGTGCTAATTTAGCCTCTAGGGTTGTCGATCCAAGCTTCTCCTACATCCATGTGGATTTGGACACTACACTTTCTGGCAGAATGTTCAAAGTGGCTTGGTAACAATAATTCCAGCTTTGCTATAATACACAGGTTAATTACATCCTTGGGACTGTGCCAAAGTTTGGCTTCATTTCCAAAGGGACTGTGTTTATCTACAGTGATTAAATTAAGTATTCATTGACATTTTTGAAAAATGTCCCAGCACTATTTCAAAACCTTCCTAATCCAGATAGATCAATCCTCTTGTGTACAAACCATCAATATTTCCACAGGATAGTTTCCATATGGATCACCCCCACGTTAACCTATTAAAACAGCATTTAAAATGAAATATTTAGCTTAAATGGAGAGGTGTTAAAAACAAAGACCAGCTGTTGTGTCTATGAACTTGGTAAAGAAACAGCTGGAATCAATATAGCATTTGGACACATGGCTGAAGAAGTGCTTTTTGTGTGAGGAATATGCCCTTGGGGGAAAAGAACCTTTGCATTTGTGTGCAACTGAAGTGGAAAATAGAAGGGAACCTTGAAAGCCAGGGACTATCTTCAGTTACAGGACAGAAGTGAAGAGTGAAAGCTTTAAATATTATTGATTACAAGGCAGCCATGGTAAACCATGGCATTTTAATTAAATCCTGCACACTGGCGGTGAAAGCCCAGTCCCAACTTGGTGCTAAGTTTTAGGAACTGAGTATTAATAGAACCTCTAAGGGTATCTAAGTGGCCTGTACATAGTAGATTTGTGCTGTCCAGGGTGGTAGCACTAGCCATGTATGGCTGTTTACGTTTAAATTAGTTTAAATGAGTAAAAGTTGAAAATTCACTCCCTTGGTCTTTCTAGGCACATTTCAAGTGCTCAGTAATCACAGGTGGCCACTGCATTGAATAGTACAGATATGGAATATTTCCCTCATGGCGGAGAGTTTCTTTAAACAGCACTGTATTAGACATTCCATAAATCAATAAAATTCAATAAATAAATTGAATGAACAAATGAATGCCCCAAATTTGAAAGGGGATAAAAGGTACCACTTTTATAAAAAGTTGAACCAGTCCTCTTAAAGAAGATATAATATTTATGTGGGAGGAAAACAGCCCTGTGGTGAAGCGATAGAACCACCTTTTAAGAGTATAATGTCATGATTCCATCAGACATGGCTTAGACTTGTGACAAATGCCTCCTCTGAAATCTTCGGTAAAGTCTGTTTTATTCAAGAAGGCTTGTGTGGGTAGGGACTTTTCTGAGTTGCTCAGTGAAGGGGCTGTATTTCATAGGAGGGTGAGCAGGATATAGAACAGAAGCCAGACATACGGAAGGAGGAGGCAGGAAGTTGAGGGGGTCATATATCCACCCAGAACAGACAGGAACGTTAGGGACAGTTTTGAAATTCCACAGGCCAGAAACTGGGCTCAAGCCAATTTTGCCTCTAATTAAATTACCCTGGCTGGTGTCTAAACTGCCCTTTAATATACCTACATCAGTGGTTGTCAGGCCAAATCTGGTCCACCATCTGTATCTGTGAAGCCTACCAGCTAAGAATTTGTTTTTAAACACTTTTCAGTGATTGTAAAAATAAAAAGAATTTTTTCATGACATATGAGAATAATACGTAATTCAAATTTCAATGTTCATAAAAAGTTTTGTTGAAACACAGCCGTGTCATTTGTTTACATATATATTGTCTATTGCTGGTTTCATGCTCCAATGGCAGAGTCGAGTGGTTGCAATAGAGACCCCAGGGCTCGCAACGCTTAAAATACTTATGCTCTGGCCCTTTATGGAAGAAGTTTCCCAACCCCTGTACTGTATGCTCAATAGTGAGAAAAGGGATCTACCAGATATCACAAAACACTGAGTCCAGGAATGGGTTGCACTAAAACATGCCTGCCTCAAGAGAAACCAGAACAAGAGAAGTTTTTAAAAGATTAGAGATGGTGAGAGGGGTAGAGAATTACTTAACTGGAAAAGACCTCCCCATCAAATGTAAACTGCTAGAGTTTTATTCATAATGATAGCAGGAAATTGGACAGATAAACAGAAGACTGTGTGACCAATTAATCAGCTAAGCTTTCTGAGGACCCCTTCAACGTCAGGCAAATGTCCATCTGTGATACAGCAGAGAGTCCAGCACCAGACCTGTAGCTCGTTCGGTCAACAAATGCCTATTTAGTGCCTCCCATGGGAAGGCCTTGTGCTAAAGTCAATGGGAGGGAAGGATGGGAAGCCTAAATGTCGGCCCTTATTCTCCAAAAAATATGTAATCTCCTTGGGGAGATAAAACATATTAGATTATTGGTGATAATCAAGTGGCAAATGGGAAATTCTGGGAACAAGTTATGAACCCATTCAGAAAGGAATGAGCTGCAAATCGGCAGAAGTAGTCAAGAAAGTCCTCCTAAAGAAGGAAGGAAGGAGTTGGGTTGGAGCTTGAAAGCTGTTTGGGCAGAGGGGAGGGGAAGAAAGGCATTCTGGATGGGGTAATGGACAAGCAATGGCTTGGCATTGAGTGGGAGAAAGGTACTCTCCAGAAAATGGGGAGATCTGCCAGGCTGAAGCAGGTGGGTCTGATGGGGAGAAGCTGCAGACAGAGAGGAAGAGGGCAGGGACAGGGGTTTGGGAAGGTTTTTGAAAGCCAGGATGAAGGGTTTGCCAGATTGACAATGGAGAAACATAGTGTGCCTATGTAAGGAGAAAGGATAAGAAATTGGTATTTTTCAAAGCTATAGCACAGAGAAGAGTCATAAGCACAAAGAAAACAGACAAGTCTGATGATATTCTAGTAGGAGAGAGGTAAGCAGTAAGACTGCGCACCTTAGATTTTACAAGCTGGGAAAGAGTCCTAACAGACACATCATCTAGAGCTTCTGAAGACAAAATACAACAGGAGTCCAGGAATAAAGATGGAAACTGTACAGCCAGCACTGTGAATTCAGGCACATCATGGCATGGCCAACTGCTGGCCACGTAGCCAATGGCTTTATTTGCACAAGGATCTGATGAGCTTCTAAAAAAGATAATGAGTAGAAGCATTGGCATAAACAACTGGCTCCTTAGAAGGCGTCCTAATTAACTGGGGAGACAGAGATGCCTCTTACCCTCTTGAACAAGGGATGAGAATAAAAAGGGAAAGTGGCTCAAGACGGGAGAGATTCAGAAGACATTTGGTAAAACCATCAACCCCGAATGGGGAAAGGAGAGACATTCTGAGTGGAGCCCTGAGTAATATTCATATTATCTCCTGACACAGCCTTCACAGAGCTTCTCTCCAAATTCCTGGAGAGAAAAGAGTGGAGAAAGTGGAATGCTCAAGAGTGAGTCAAAAAAAAAAAAAAAATCTCTACTATTAGGGAAGCTGTTGAAAGCACACAGCATAGTCACCATCTTTTTTTTTCCCCATCTTTTTTCTTGACCATTTTAGTGTGGCAACAATTAGAGTGAAATCATGGCTATGACACCGACCTTAGTGGCTGATAGGTGGCCACATTCTCACTGGTAATGTTGAGAAACAGTATTCAGAGCCATGAAACTTGGAGAAGACCATCATACCATCATAAGGGGTGCTCAGTACACATATGAAGGTCCATGACCCCGTCTAGGAAAATGATAAATAGAGCCTGAGGACTTCCAAGTTCAGAGATTTCACTAAAATGGCTAATAGCAGATGCTACTGTTCTTACACTGCCCTTAAGAACCAAGATTTTTACCATTTAGTTTGGTGACCAAACCTAAAAATCTTGGTTCACACAATAAAACAAAATTATCTTCTATAGATGGAAGACTAATAATTTTGTTAGTTTTATCAACAGATTTAGCATTTTATATGGTTTTTACTAGGAGTCACTGAGTCCCAGGGGTGCTGGGACTTTGGGTGTCCCAAAGTGAGCCCTGATTTGAGCAGATCAGACTGGCTTGGGATGAATGACCCAAAGGCCAGGTTCATCTAATATGGAGGTTCTTGTCAACACTGACCATAAATGCACTTATTGTTTGCATGAGAACAAAATGACTGGAAAAAATAAATAAATAAAAATTATTCCACAATTAAGACGGCTTCATGTAGGTATGAAATAGAAGATAATCAATTATCAGATTGACCTGGCACACTTGAGGAAACAAGCTTGTTAAAAAAATTAGCAAAAACTTTAAACCACTATTCTCTGATGACCAGAATTAATTGTCTCTATGTATAAGTAGATTTAGTGTGATGGTGAGAAAACATAGACTATATAGTTTTATATTTAAGAAGGTGTCCAAAACATCTAAACCTTCTGCTAATTAATCTACAACTGCATGACTAACTAGAATCAACAGGAATTGACAGCACTGAAATTGAAACATGTTTCTAGACTAATTTCTGTAAAATAAGGTGATTATACTGCTAAATGAACTAAATTCAATGAAAACTAAAGGGATATAATGATCTAATTTCACATGATTTGTTTCTAACCACAGAAAGGGAAGGTAAATGGTTAAACCTGAAAATAAAATGTAACTGGTTTATTGTAAAAGCTCTTACATTTTCTATTTAAAAAATAACTTCCAGATTAAATTCTTCCTGTTACATTTTAATGTGATTCTTTAGGCAATTAGAATTGATTATAAAGCTCTAGGAAACTCTTCCAAAAGTAAAGGAAAAACAAAACTTCAAAAGGAAAGACAAACTGCCAACTCAGAAAAAATTGTTTGTGTACCTTTCAAATGAAAATAAAACATTTAAATGTCTGGTTTCCTTAAAAGGTTATTTTAAAAATCATGAAGTGCAGGTCCGTTCCTGCAGTGAATACTAATGAATGATGAATAGTTATTCTGGTGCTTTCTCCAACTCCATAAATTCAACAATGGTGCAATGTCAAATTAAAATAATATTTTACTCATCTACTGGGAGCACCACCTCCTGAGCCCTAATTAGAGGGTGATGCATAAGACATTTTTTGCTATCATATTTGGAGCCAAGATGCTGCCCAGGGCATACACATTCAAATGAAAAGGAGAACTTATTTTGGGTAATAATTAATCTTGATTATTAAATGTCTCTCTCTTCTCTGCTTAAAATTGAATCGCTCTGAGAGAAATTTTTATTGTTTTATTTTTTATTTATATTGGAGTATAGTTGATTTACCATGTTGTGTTAGTTTCAGGTGTACAGCAAAATGATTCTGTTATACATGTTTATTTTAAAGAAGTGTTTATTTTAAAGCAGAAAATCAGGAAAATGAAGGTAAATACAACCAAGTTCACTGTTTATGGGGTAAAGATATACTTATAGATGGAATTTAAATGTAAAGCACAGATAATTTTTTTAATTTTTGGCTGTGTTGGGTCTTCTTTGCTGTGAGCAGGCTTTCTCTAGTTGCAGTGAGCGGGGGCTACTCTTCGTTGCGGTGCATGGGCTTATCATTGCAGTGGCTTCTCTTGTTGCAGAGCACAGGCTCTAGGCGCACAGGCTTCAGTAGTTGTGGCGCATGGGCTTAGTTGCTCCGCGGCATGTGAGATCTTCCCAGACCAGGGCTCGAACCCATGTCCCCTGCATTGGCAGGTGGATTCTTAACCACTGTGCCACCAGGGAAGCCCTTAAAATGTGTTTGAATTTAAATGACTACCTATTTAAAAAAAGTAGATACAGTTACAGGTCAACATATATGAACCCCATGGTAATCATATATCAAAAACCTACAATATACACACAAAGACTAGAAAGAAAGGAACACAGGAATACTACTAAAGAAAATCATCAAACCACAAAGGAAGAAAACAAAAAGAAGAAAAATGAACAGAGAAGACTACAAAAACAACCGGAAAACAAGTAATAAAATGGCAATAAGTACTTACCTATCAATAATTACTTTAAATGTTAATGGACAAAATGCTCCAATCAAAAGACAAAGGGTGGCAGATTGGATTAAAAAAAAAAAGACTCTTCTATTTGCTGTCTACAAGAGACTCACTTCAGTGCTAAAGACACACACAGACTGAAAGTGAGGGGATGGAAAAAGAGATTTCATGCAAACGGAAGTGCCAAGAAAGCAGGGGTAGCAATACTCAGATCAGACAAAATCAACTTTAAAACAAAGGCAATAACAAAAGACAAAGTAGTGCATTATACAATGATGAAGAGATCAATACAAGAAGAGGATATCACACTCATTAACATATATGCACCCCATACAGGGTCACCTAAATATGTAAAGCAAATACTAACAGACATAAAGGGAGAAATTGACAGGAATACGACAATAGTAGGAGTCTTTAACACCCCACTTACATAAATGGACAGAACATCTGATCAGAAAATCAATAAAGCAACAGTAGTCTTAAATGATACAATAGACCAATTAGAATTAATAGATACCTACAGGACATGACACCTAAAAACACCAGAACACACATTCTTTTCCATGCATGTGGAATGTTCTCCTGGATGGATCACATGCTAGTTCACAAAGCAAGTGACAACAAATTCTAGAGAATAGAAATTACATCAAGCATTTTTTCCAACCACGATAATATGAAACTAGAAATCCATTACAGAAAGAAAAATGGGAAAAGCACAAATATGTGGAGGATAAATAACATGCTACTAAAAAACCAATGGGTCAGTGAAGAAATCAAAGAGAACGCAGAAAATACCTTGAGATGAATGAAAATGGAAACACGACACTCCAAAATCTATGGGATGTAGCAAAAGCAATTCTAAGAGGGAAGTTTATAGCAATACAGGCCTTCCTCAAAAAACAAGAAAAATCTCATATAAATAGACTAGCCTAACACCTACAGGAGTTAGAGAAAGAAGAACAAAGCCCAAGGTTGGCAGAAGGAAGGAAATAATAAAGATCAGAGAGGAAATAAAAAGAGACGAAAAAAAAACCATCTCTCTGTAGCTCATGGACTGAGAAGCACTAAAAAATTACAAGAACTTGATGGAGCCCCACTCCTACTTCCACTCCCGGTTTCTAATGCACTAAAGAACTACACCTGGGAGTGAAATATGGAGAGGTAACAGGAGGCCTGGGGCACAGAAAGTTTCCAACACGTTGTGTGGCATGAACGGCCAACTGAGAAGCTATTAGTTATGTAAGATAATGGGTAGGTTTAACTCCATATACTTGCTGTTAATGAGATAGCACTAAATTGAAGACACTCTTAATGACCACAGTTTGAAAAAGAGTCACCCTGTCTCCATCACTTATTTCCAACTTTCTTCTCTGCTTTCCTTCTGTAAAAATTTTCATAGAGCCTCTAACACCTCTGATCTTCATTTTCTCCAGTTTTCTTCTTATTCCTGGGTTCCCCATGCTTCAGTTGGCTCTTATAAGATTTTTGCTGAAGGATTCTTCTTTTCAAGTGGTTTACCTGCTTCCAGGAGAGTCCTTAAAATCACACCTGCTACTACAAGTCCACTTGCCCCAACTTAGATTTTTTTTCTCTAGTGACTCCCTGTAAGTGTTCATGGGTCCTGTTCCATTTCTAGTGACTATCTCCCAATTTCAGCAATTCTTTCTTATATTTTTTCAGCATATAAATAATTAAGGAGCTCACCCCAAATTTCCAAAATATCAAATCCATAGGATATACTTGAGTGTTTGTTTGATCTGACATTTCTCTTTTTTTTTTTTTTTTTTGCGGTACGCGGGCCTTTCACAGTTGTGGCCTCTCCTGTTGCGGAGCACAGGCTCCGGACGCACAGGCTCAGCGGCCATGGCTCACGGGCCCAGCTGCTCGGCGGCATGTGGGATCTTCCCGGACCGGGGCACGAGCCCACGTTCCCTGCATTGGCAGGCGGACTCTCAACCACTGCGCCACCAGGGAAGCCCTGATCTGGCATTTCTTTGAGACTCTTCTCTCTTGCAGCTTTCCATCCAATGCTTTCTCCTGGCTTTCCTACTTCTCCGGGTGGTCCTTCATTTTCTGTTCTCCAGGACTTCCTACACTATCTCCTCACAGCCACTGTGCTGTCCGATGGTGAATTTAAGCACCTGGGTGTTTCACCTGCTCCTCAGACTCACGGTATCCAAAAGCAGCCTCATTATCTCCCGTTTTGTTAAACTGCATCCATCCACCAAGCCAAAAAATGTGGGTGTCACCCTCCCTCTCCCCAACTGCTAATGAGACATCTCCATGGCCATGAGCCTAGTCCAAGCCCATATCATCCCAGAATTAACTTTCTAATTGGTCTCTCAGCCTCTATTCTTCCCATTATCACCCTTCCCCACACCCAATCTTCTCTTACTGCCAACTCTGTAATTTTCTGAAAATGCAAATATGATTCTTTGACACTCTCGCTTTCAACGCTTCAGTGCCTTCTAGTCTCTACAGCAGTGCTTCTCAAACTTCAATGTGATTC
Source organism: Monodon monoceros (assembly GCF_005190385.1). Taxonomy (NCBI): domain Eukaryota; kingdom Metazoa; phylum Chordata; class Mammalia; order Artiodactyla; family Monodontidae; genus Monodon; species Monodon monoceros. Next base: position 14,074,077 of record NW_021703771.1, on the reverse strand, counting down.
TGAATCACCTGGGGGCTTGTTAAAATGTGACTTTGGGGCTTCCCTGGTGGCGCAGTGGTTCAGAGTCCGCCTGCTGAGGCAGGGGACGCGGGTTCGTGCCCTGGTCCGGGAAGATCCCACATGCCGCGGAGCGGCTGGGCCCGTGAGCCGTGGCCGCTGAGCCTGTGCGTCCGGAGCCTGTGCTCCACAATGGGAGAGGCCACAACAGTGAGAGGCCCGCATACCGTAAAAAAAAAAAAAAAAAAAAAAAAAATGTGATTTTGATGGGGTCGGAGTATAGCTGGCTCCCCTTGCTGCTGCAGCCTTTTGGACCACACTTTGAGTAGCAAGAGTTCCAAGTTCATGTCCAAATCCCATAGCCCCTGACAGTCTGGTTTCTGCTTAACATTACATCTGCAATTCCTGACATTGCCCAGGAATTACCTGTCAAACCTCTGGGGCTCCAAACCTTCATTCCACCTCAATCCAGGGACCCTCACGGTTTTCTAGCCACATTTCCCATTTCTTTTGCCAGCCAGTGAAATAAGCACCAGCTGAGGATTACCCCATATTCAAAAGATAAAATCAAATTTCCATAATAGCAAGGCAATACGTGTTTTACAGGCTCTTTAGTGTGAAATGGTTCAATAATATCACATTTGTTTCAAATTTCTGAACAATTCACCTTTGGGTCTTTACCATGGTAATCTTTTTTTCTTAATGAAAATCTCACTAAAATTTTCATGAGGCCAGTGGTAAGAGGACAAAACTATATTGAGTCTTATGAAAAATATATTATACATCTTCCTCCAGATACTGTCTTTTAATATTTTCATGAGATTATCAACTGCTTATCTTCATTCTAGCTTTATAGCTTCTTTTTCTTTTATCGTTAGAAGTGGCTAATAAAAAGGTAGATTAAAATACATTCGGCTGTTTGACCAGAGTTGAACAAAATTTCCTAACACCCTGAATACTGGGAAGCAATGTTTGCTTTTTAAAATTTTTATTGGAATATAGTTGATTTACAATGTTGTGTTAGTTTTAATTGTACAGCAAAATGATTCAGATATATATATATTTTTTTCAGATTCTTTTCCATTATAGAGTATTACAAGATATTAAGTATAGTTCCCTGTGCTTTACAGTAGGTCTTTATTAGTTATCTATTTTATATATATAGTAGTGTGTATATGTTAATCACAATCTCCTAATTTATGTGAGAGAAAATCAACCTCCTTGTTCCTTGAGCCAGTACAGAACCGACTGTAGAAGAAACACCTCTCACCACATATATGGTTGAACTATTAGGTTCAGCCTCCTCTCCCACCATGTCCAGCAACACAACCCAACATATTATTAGTCATGCAAACTGCTGAGCTATTTTTACACATTCCTGTACTTTTGCATATGCTATTTGCTCTGCTTAAAATTCCCTTTCTTACCTCTGTAGCTAACTCATCTGATCTTTCAGAACTAGGTCAAACGTCACCTGGATTAGGAAGCCTGCGCTGCTGATGGCCTCAGCTGAGACAGCTTCTTACTGAGTTACCTACGAGGACCGCCATTTGTAACGTGGAAAATCTGATTTATTTGCATGACCCCCGTTCCCACCCCATTAGAGGCAGGGACCTTATATCTCCTGTGCCCGGCTGTAAGAGTGTTGAATTACGACGTGGTGTTTGTGGTGGGCAGAAGAATGCCCTCTCCTCTCAAAGATGTACATATCCTAACCCCCCGCACCTGCTTTCCATTGGTAAAAGGGACTATGCAGATGGAACTCATGATCTTGGAATGGAGTTTATCCTAGATTGTTATCTGGGTGGGGCCAATGTAATCACAAGGATCCTTCTCAGAGGAAGGATGTAGGGTCAGAGTTGGAGAAGGAGATGTGAGGTGAAAACAGGTTGAGTGATGCAGTCTGGAGCTAAGGCCTCTGGAGGCGGAAAAAGGCAAGGAAATGGATTTTCTCCAAAACTGAAAGGAATGCATCCCTGCCAACACCTTGATTTTGGCGGCTGAGACCCATTTAAGCACTTCTGACCTCCTGAACTCTTATATTTATGTTGTTCTAAGCCACTATATTTGGGTGATTTGCTACAGCAGCAAAAGGAAACTAATACAGTGCTCAACCACTGCTCTTTTGCAGAATACAGGAAGAGGAAAATGCCTCGGGGCTCACCTCCTGACCTGACCAAGATACATTTCACACCCATAGTTGTTCCGCCCCCACCCCCCACCCCCACCCCCCGCATGGCCTTCTGTTGGCCCAGCTGGGTCAGGGCTGGGAGGGGATATGGAAGGGGCTCCCTACGCTATCACTCCACCAAAACTCAAAGTCCTGCATCACGAAGTATTTTCTATCAACTACTGGTGCGAGGCCCAGCGGTTGGTGCCGTGGGGAATCTTATTAGGTCTATAGTTTAAGATTCTCGAGAACTCCTTGAGAACGAGTACTGCAACAAGGTAAATTCAAGCAAAACACCTCTGGCGATCCTCCGCCCTCCACCGGGTCTCTCCACGCTCCCCTTCTCCCCCAGGAAGACGGGACCGCCTACCTCCTTGGAGAACCCAGGTTTCCCCACCCACTTCGGTAACCTTCTGAGATACTGCAAAATTTCCCCCTCCCAAAGCCTTCATTTCCAATGTAACGTATGTAAATATATACTGAAAAAGACCTTTTTGGAAAGGTAGATTTCCTTTTCACAGTTATCTCCATAGGTCTTTGAATTGCTATGGCGACGGTTAAGATGCTACACGAAGTCCACTCTGTAACTTGCAATCAGCCGTCGGGCCTCTAGGTGTCGCCACCACCCAAGTCCTGTTATCAGAGGGGGGCCGGCCCTGCACCTACGTGCTAGACGTTCACTATTGTTTCAAATTATACAGGAAAAAAAATACGCATATAATATACATTGTATATATAATATGTATTATATATACAATGTATATATTTGTTCCTATATTATATATATATATTTTCTTGGCCTAGATTTCATATATATGTAAAGAACATTGGCTTTTTCCTCCATTCCATTCCAGCTCTAGTTTTCTGTGCAAAATTCAAGCTAAGAGAGTAAATGATGTACCTGGCTACTTTTAAATTTTATTCTTTTATTCTGTTTTCCACATCAGCACTGGAAAATCCTGGACTTTCTTTGGCTACCAGAATATTCATTAAAGATGCACCGAGTTCCACAGACACACACACAAAATTCTTCTCATACAACATGGTGTCAGTGTTTTCTCTTCCTCTGGATTCGCATGCAGTTTTGGAGACTATTGTGAGTTGGTTTTCAAAGAAAGTGGAAAGCAGCAAACATGGAAGTGAGGACGCATTTAGAGTTCCGGAAACACGCTGAAATTTCACTAGTTAATCACTAACATTTGGTTCTTCCCCATTCTGAACTTTTACAACTTATAAATGTACATATATGGTATTTGGAATCTGAAATAAGAATGCTGGGTGGGAGAATTCAGAAGGGTTCACAAGGGTCGAAAGTCTGCTCTCCAATTCTGCTCCTCTGTGATCTTATGAAGTTTTTCTCTCAGCTGCCTATTCAGAAGATGTGTCCGTCTTGATTTCAAAACATATGACAAACTTTTACAAAAATCATCAGTTCAGTTGTTCAACTTTTTCTCTTTATGCTAGAGCCGCCTCCTTTGTTCCTGTGTCCTTATATATGCCCTAGCATGGCTATGGCTTCTGCAGCTCTACCTGTCACTCTCTCCCCATGATTCTCCTTGGTCCTGGCTCTGTAGCTATTGCACTTTACTTCTTATGTCTGCTGTAGGTCACATTTCATAGGGTAGGCCAAGTCTTAAATTGAATAACTGGAAAGAACATTCTGTTTAAAGATATTCCTTGCCTCTCTTTTTTTTTTTTAACTAAGATTTGGTAGAGCTAAAAATTGAGACAAATCTCCACTAAGATATATATGTATGCATGTGTTTGCATATACACACATACACATACACATAAATAAATGGGAACTTTCTAAGTCTTACATTTCAAATTTAGATAGTCATTTTCTGACAGCTTTGAATATAACCAAAGCTATTGTTAGGCAAAGAACTTTGACTGTAATCAAGGTTATTGTAAGACAAGAGAACATGCTGTTTTTATCATCCACCCCCTTGCTCTACCCAAGAAAAATACTGAACAGCAGTGAGCTCGTATTAAGGGCTATATCTAGTTACTGCTAAACTGGCAGGTTCCTGTCAGGCTTCTAAAAACAATTCGCATTGATTTTTTGACTTTGGAGCTAAAATTAATAAGGAGACCAGGAAGGCCACGGTTTTTCCTTGAACAGAGAAACAACCCAAAGGCTATGTTAGTGAATGAATTGGCTGTGCTAATGAAGGGTTGTTGTTGTTGTTGTTTTAAGTATGTATATAAAAGAATAGCAATCAAATTGAAAAAGTAGGGCAAACTATTTTATATAGGATGGATAAATAACAACGTCCCACTGTATAGCACAGGGAACTATGTTCCATATCCTGTGATAAACCATAATGGAAAAGAATATGAAAAAGAATGTGTATATATATATCTGAATAACACAGCATTGTAAGTCAACTATACTTCAATAAAATAAATTTTTTAAAAAATTGAGGGCTTCCCTGGTGGCGCAGTGGTTGAGAGTCCGCCTGCCGATGCAGGGGACACGGGTTCCTGCCCTGGTCTGGGAAGATCCCACATGCCGCAGAGCAGCTGGGCCCTTGAGCCATGGCCGCTGAGCCTGCGCGTCCGGAGCCTGTGCTCCGCAACGGGAGAGGCCGAGACAGTGAGAGGCCCGCGCACTGCAAAAAAAAAAAAAAAAAAAAAATTGAGAAAGTGGGTAGTTACACAATAAAAGTAAGTATCAAATTTTGGTCTGCTTCCATTGTAAGCCAGCAGTGACCCTTCCACTTGGCTACTGGGGAAATTAGAATGTTTCCTTAACTAATACTTTTGTAAAATAATAAAGTCCCCAACCTCCCTGGCATACATATTAACAGTTGACAAGTCTGGGCTTGTGGGTCAGGGTAATTAATTACCGGAACTAACACCGACGTTACCATTGATTTACAGACACCTGTGAAATCTAAACCATAGAAACTAAGAATTAAAAGCGTGCAGAGGCTGTCCAGGGCAGCTCCTCTGCACCACAGAAACCTTTTCTACAAGTGGGCTTGGTGGCACGACAGTGACATCAACACCATAAGCTCCTAAAATGACAGAGCCACACTAGAAGTTACTTTTCTATTCCCAACAAAGTCCAGAAGGGTGCTGGTACTCTGAATATCTATTTGTTACTCTTGATTTAGTAAACATGTGTTGATGGCACACAAACGCCTCCGATGCCGTTGAGAAATCAAAACAGAAAACAAGCATTCCAGCGGCACGCCGAGAAAGGCACTGGGAAGGAACAGAGAATCCTGGACTAGTCATCTTGTGAAGCCAATTACTTTCTCAGTAAAATTAATTTTTCTTTCACTTCAAGCTCACTTAAAAGTTAATAAAGAAGCCTAGCTGGCTGGATCATCTATCTCTTCATTTACCCATGCATTTAATCACTAGCCACCATAGATTGAGAGTCTGGGAAAGCACCTAATCATTGGATTTAATTGGTTCTGGCGCCTACCGTTTCCTAATAACCTTTTCTGCCTTGTCTTCCATTAGAGGTAGATCTTTTAGGGTGAGTAAATAGGTCAGACTTCACAGGTTTTTTTTTTTTCAATTTTCTGTTTGCCACAGGAGTAAATTAAAATCAAAAAGAGCTAATAGCTCTGTTCTTTATGGAAGTATTTGGTTCTTGGTATTTATTGTTTGGGAATTCAAGAGAAATTCTAGCGCTAGGCTAAGATTCACAGGTTGGTGAATATCCCCTAAGGAACAGATTACATGAAGAGTCATTTCTAGAAGCTTTGAATATATTCCTCGGCATCATGCTTTTTCCTTTAAATTTCAACAGCTTTATAAAACTGAGAACCACAAAGTAAGGCTGACTGGAAGTCAAGGTTACATCCTGAGCGTTGCATCTTCCCCTAACGTTTAGATTTGTGACAAGACACTCACCACCTTAGTTAGCAACTTAGTTGCTAGCTTCCCACGATGGATACTTGTTAGCCAGGCATCCCTACTGCTTGTAATGCAAATTTTCACTTCAACTACCTACACTTCACAAAACATGGCTCATCCTTTGCTCTTAATGAACATGGCTAATTCCAGATGAAAAGTCACTAAGTGAATCCTCTTATGATATGTGGCAGCTATCACTTTATTGTGTCTTACCTCCAAATTCATGCGCGAGCGCCCGTTCTGTAATGATGGACAGAACTCCTTTAAGCATCTTTCCTTCACAGTGAGCACGATGTTGCGTTCTCAGTAGAGAGTGCTGGAGGGACACTGCAGGACCAAGGGGATGCTCCTGTGGGGCTGCTGCGAGGTGGGTCAGTGGTGTCGGTCTGATGGTGCTGCTTTAACTCGGGCCCCCAGAACACCTGGTGCCTCGGGGACCTTGTAGCTCTGGCCTGGCCTGGTGATGACCAACCTCCCTGCAAGCGCCCTTGACATAGACACACATGCTTCAGGCCTCCTGCCAGCACTGGCACCTCATCTCCATCTGCAAGCACCTGCTGGGCAGGGCTCACCTGGTCCCGCCTACACTCCGGGGTGGGGGTCGGGAGGGTGGGGTGGGGTTTGCTTCCTGTTGCCAAGCAACCGTAGAGCAGCGCTGCCCAGGGGGAACCGTGAACCTCTCAGCCAGCCAGTAGGCTGTAACTACAGCAAACCCTGAAGCCCGGCCACCCTTCCTCCCAAGTTTGTCCTTCCTTGGGTATTCTCCTTCAGCCCCAGGGTAAAATATAGTTTTCTTATTTCTTATATTAAACCCTTTCATCAAAGTTTAATAATTCTTGATATTTAACTTCCCCTGTTTAAATCACCATGGGGTGTGTATCTCCTGATCGGTCACAGCCTAATACAATACGTTTCCCACTTAGCAACCAGTAGTTGTCAGCAGAAAAGACATAAGGCATCAAAGTTACCAGTGATACCATAAGAAAAAAACTAGACTTTTCAGTACATGGCCATATAATTAATTATCAAACAGACTACTGAACACACACTGACAAACCATGTATTTCATTTGACTGTAGGGTCAGCTTTTATCTAACAAATTTACTGTATCGAAGTAAAGAGGACATATAAATAATTCCTCTCTCATAATACAAAGCTGACCCAGACCAAATAGTATAAGATAAGAAACACCCCAAAAAAGCAGCTTCTGAGATACTAAATAGTATACACTTATGCTCACGGGTAAGGTACAAAGAGTACTACATCACACAAACGTAAATATCAATACAGGTACCAATGTAGTTATCAAAAAACTCCACACGTTGGTCCTAATACAAGATAAGAGATATGGATCTGGTTTTTATAACATATTTGGGTTTAACTGGTGATTGGTGATTATGCCATTTCTGAAATAGGAAAGGGTTTACCCTGTCCTTTCTCAGAGGTTTACAGGTAAAAGATACAAACCAAGGTACAAAGAACAAAACAACCAAAAAAACCCACGACTTATTAGCAGAGTTCTTGGGCTTCGGCTGGACAGTTTATTCGGTGACTTATGTCACCACACAAAGGATGCTGTTCCAACCAGCAGAAAATTAAAATGTAAATTATAACAATAGCATATTGAAAATACTACCCAGTAAAGGGCCGTTTGCAATGAGAATGACTAATAAAGTTTTCAGTAACACTGGAGGAAACTTAAAATCCATTCTCTGTTAAAATGCCCCTATTTTAGGAAGATAGCTGTCTCCCTGGGTAGACACTACTATCACCCAAATTCCCCTTTCATCCACTTGTCATTTTGTCTGCATTACCTGATTCCAGTAATACCTGTCCATCCTCACTGCAGATGTAACTGTTTACATTTTGGGGCTCGGGTAAAGCTGTCCCTAGAGAAGTGGGTCACTCTGGAATGGTCTAAGAGGGAGCCTGGTCCCTAAAGGAGTCAACGATAGGGAACTGGTTTCCTGCTGTCGTCATTCAGAAACTGCCCACAAGTCTGAATGCTGTGGTCATTCTACCTGCTAAATATGTAACCACTAAAAGTTCTGTTTGCCCAGTCAACTTGACTAGGATGGGAAACCTGTCAGTATTCGGTTTCTCATTTATGACTGGGATCCAGTAGAATAAATATTTCTTAGGCCTGTAAAACAGTACAGGAAGGGAAGAAGCAGCCGGAGTCCTTCCTTCTGGTTGCCAATCTGGAGAGTAAAAACATTGCCGTTGTCATCACTCTGTTCCCCCGTTCATGTTGCTTAGGCTACGGCTAGGAGCGGATTGTGTAAGAGTGGTTTATCCCCAAAGACAGGCAGGGAGAGAGAAAAGGACGAGTCTGGACTAGGGAAACAGTGTCGATGCTGAATTGGTGGTGTTTCTGCCCCGGCTCCCCACCTCAGAGTCATCTCTGAGCCTAGCTGTGGACTGTCCTAGAGCCCATGTATTTTAACCTAGTGATATTAGCACATGACGTGAAATGGATTGACAGGGAGAAAATTAAGAGAAAAGTATCATCCCAACTGAACAGATGGGAAAATAGTATCAATAAGCTAAATCAAATTAGCATGAAAAATGCATCTATCATTTATCTCAAGTTGTTCCACCCATTCCCAAAGGCTAAATCCTTCTTAGGTGTGGTAGCTCATTAAAATGACAAATAAAGAGCCCCAAAGCAGCATGCAAAAGCAGCTACAGGAAACACAGATGGTTGGCATCTTTTGGTTGGCAAAGGCTGTACTACAATCACTCTTTTATTTCAGGGAAGGGTCCCAAACTAAATAATTCAAAGAAACATTCTACCACTTAATGAGTACTATTGCCACCAATTGTTTTCATGATAAAAATAATACAGGCCTTCCCCCCCCAAACTATTTGGCTAAGAGAGTAGCAAAAAGAAAATGGTTAAAAACCCTGGGCAGGGAAAGGAAGCTATTTTCCCTTAATATTCACATTCTGTTTTAATCTTTGGCAATGAGACCAGAATGAAACTTTTAAAAGCATATTATCCATATAGTCTTTCGAGCTCAAATGAGTTTTACAGATACAGAGAACTAACATTCTAGGAAATCTAGGACAAAATCCTATTAATATTCATCACTGTCCTTTAGATTATAGATGGTATCTGTGTGATTCATTAAGGTCCCTCTTTTTTTAAAAAAAGAACAAACAGATAAAGGCCACCATGACTTAGTTGGACCGATTCAACAGGGGACATCAACTTTACGTGACAATACAGGAACGAGAGGTTGGACACAGAGAGATGTCTCATGTTACAACGCAGACACATTACTCTTCTTATTCCAGGAAAAAAACTCTCCCCCTTCGCGACAAAAATGCTTCAAGCTAGGGGGACAAAAAGCAAAATGAGAAAAGCATTTATCCTTGGCATCAGTATTAGAAAATTATATTCCAGAAGAGGTTCACATTTCCTTTCATATAACAATTAAAAAAAGGAGATATTTTGCCAAAATCCAAAAAAGCATTTAAAGGTATTTCTTTCTCTACTGGAAATTCAGGTAAAGAGGCTGGAACAGAACAGAACTGTCCAAGAGAACTAGAACACAAGCCATATACATAATTGAAAATTTTCTAGTGGCCACATTAAAAGAAGACAAAATTGGTTTTTAATATTTAATTTAACCCAAAATATTATCACTTAAAACATAACCAATATAAAAGTTAATAGATAGTTTACAGTTTTCATACTAAGTCTTCAAAATCTGGAACATATTTCACACTCATGGCACATCACAAAGTCAGTGAGCCGCGTTTCAAGTGTCCAATAATTCTATGTGGCTTGCTGGTACCACGCTGAGCAGCGCTGTTCTGTACTACAGAGCTTTCATTTCCATTACACTAATGATGATAGATATTTGCACTAGAGCTTTTTCAGCGGAAAGTTTGGTTACAGTGAGTTTTATCATTATAGAACCCCAAAGGATGTATATTGCAAGAGTATGGACCGCTGTTTTAATAAAAAGGTCTAAATCTTTGTGCCATTCATTATAAGCAGTACCAAGTTTTCAGTTAACATGCTTTCAAATGTCAGGGTCCTTGGTCTATTAAAAATGCTGTCCCCTGATTAGCAGGGGCCTCAGAAAAGAAGACTGCATTGTAGTTTCCTGTTCTTATACCTGTCAACCAGTTTACACACATGAAAACATGCTACTACCACAACATACTGGGTTATAGTCACATGATGGTCACATTTCATTCAGATTAAGAATTAGTCAATTATGAGTATAGGTTCAGTCCAGTCTCCTATAACTCAAATAAATCATTATGCGGGGGGTGGGTGGTGAAGTAGAAAAGAACAGCTTTATTGCTTTGCCAGGCAAAGGGGGCCACAGCGGGCTAATGCTCTCAAAACCGTGTGTTCTGCAAATTAATCATTTTTTAAATGTCCTTTTAAGTGTAACATCATTTTGGCCTATCGTTGTAAGCCTATTCTATGTTAACATAGTAAGGAAATGTGCGTATATAAACGTGCAGTCTATATAAAGATTTCCTTCTGGTTTAATTCTGTAGCAGAAAACCAAATCATGACATTAATTTCCTACCAAATAACTGGAATTGATGAGCCTTGAAATCTCTTCAGAGAAGGAACCCTTTGAGAGCACAGAGAGGTTTCCAAGGTATATCTTCTCTTGGCTGATATGCTGACAAGGTGAAAATTAGCATACAATAAAAACACACAATATCTGTGTTTAATTTTATTTTCTCCAAATAGAATAAAGTTTCACATGCTTTTTTTCATAGTTCTGGAAATAGTTTCAGAAGATTTCCACTCCAAATATGGTTTCTCTCTAATAGGTGAGCATTAACCAGGAAAAGGTTAAGTATAAAGAACTTTTAAAAATTAATAATTGAAAAAAAAAATATTCACTTATTTAAAAACAAAAAAATTGAAAACACACCACCATAGAAAAAATGGTAAAAGACACAAAGGGGGATTTCCAGGAAGAAACAGTAATTCCCATAGTAAAAACATGTTCATCTTATTAGCAATCAAATATATGCAAAATGAAACCACAACGAGATACACACCTCAGCTTGACAAAACTTTGAGTCTGATGATCTTAAATGTCGGTGAACATTGAGAGTACCAGAAATTCTAGTACACCAGTGGAGTGTCAGTTGGTACCATTACTTTGGAAAACAGTTTGGCCTTATCTGTTCAGGTTGACGATGTGCTTTATTGCACGTGTGACACAGCAATTCTACTCAAGGTATACATCTACTTGTGTATGTGCACCAGAAATCACATAGAAGAATGTTTGTAGCAACATTTCCTTTCTCTATTTCAAAGAAAGATGTATTTCCATATTCAGCAACAGGAGAAGGGAAAAATTGTGATATACGACAAAATAACACTTAGCAGTGAAAATAAACAAGCTAGGGCACTTGTTTCAAAATGATTATGCCCAAATGCAATGACCATAAAAAGAAGGTGACAGAAGAACAGAGTTTAATTCCATTTATTAGTTTTTAAGGATATGTACACAAAGGTAAAATAATAAAGGACAGGAAGGCTATGATCAACATGGCGTTCAGGACGGGCTCCCGCTATCAAACAGGGACGAGACAGGGTCAGGGAGGGAGCACACAGAGCCCCAAAGGAAAGGCAGGCAGCTGGTGGCAGACACACGGGGGTGTGTTTATTTTTCTTTATATGTCAGTGTATATATTATATACGTGTGTGTGTACATATTTATTCCATTGCATGTATGAAATCATTTTAAAAATTGGACTGGTTGAAACATACAAAGAAAAAGACTATACAGCACGTTTCAGATGACAAACCATCGCTTGGAACACTGTGAACTTACCTGTTTCTCAAGTCACTGCCACTGTCACTGCTGCTAATGCTTCTCCGTTTCTCTCCTCTTTGAGGGTGGAGACTATTGTCCTGCTCAGACAGTCCCTGTCACATTCTAGGGGTTCAACACATGCCGATTAATGGGATGACCAAACTAACCTGGCCTGTATTTCTAGAAAACTAGGAAAACTTTGAAAATCTGGGTTACAAGTGGGCGGGGATTACTTGGCTTCTTTGGCTTCACAATTTAGCGCATTTCTGGAAACTGACGGCCTGTTCTCTTTATCTCCTCCTTCACCCTCCCTCATCTTGGTGTTTAAGTTAGAAATAGTTCAGCGATGGGCTTAACCTCAGATGCTGCCTTCAGAGGTGTCTGCAGCAAAGGCAGCCCTGCTATTAAGGGTTGTGGCTACACTGTACTTTTCTCCTGCACGAAATTAGGGAAGGGAATCCACAGCCCATCGCTTCATTGTACTCAGGAAGCCACCATCATCTATTTGAACCAACCAGGGGATGAGTGATTTAACGCCATCCTTCGTCCTGGTCACTGTCTGAGATGATCCTGCAGTCACCTCCAACACACACACACACACACACACACACAAGTGTGTCTCCTCAAGTACTCAAATGATCCATCTGCATTTTTACAACAAATCTGCAGCTTTCAGGTATGGGGTTCACGATGGGAGCAGAAATACAGCATCCCAGCTAAACAAGAAGGTTTCAACCAAACACAGAAGCAAAATTAGAAAAGGTGTAAGAAATGGTCGGGAACAAGCACTCCATTTTCAGAATATGTGTTTTCTGTAATTTATTCCTCTTTAATGCTGAATATAAAATCTGAGATTTCACCAATGCCTTTAGAGACAAATAAATGCATACAAATGGAAATCTAAACACAATAATTTTGCAGATCAAAGTGGGCTCTGACACTTCAGAAAAGATGTAAGCATTTCTAGAAAAAGCAAAACCCTATACAGCAAAATCAAATTAAAAAACAAAACAAAACAAACCAGAAAGAGGCTTTGGTACCTTTCAACAAGGAAGGACAAAAATAAGTTTAGTTCTTTATTAAATTCATGTAATATAAAAACATCTATGTGGGAGTGTTGAATAAATCTATAAAACAGAAACAAATCTAAAATATATTAGAGCCTGAGAGAAAAAAAAAATCCTCCTTTTCTCCTTTGTGATTTTAATAGAATACCAGAATGTGGAAAAACAAGTACTTCCCCAACTAAATTTTCTTCTGGTCTGCATATACCTAGCAGGATGGCACTCTCTGTATTTTATCTCATTTTAAAATGGGATAATTTGATTTTTAGCAGCACATTTTCTTTGCCCCAACAAGCCTACTACAGGAAATAAAAATTCTGTCTTAAAATGCTTTTGATATTACATCTATGTCTGCAATTCCCATCCACTTCTTTCCTAGATTTTTAAGACTATGATTATTCAGATCTAAAGGCAGCTAGTTAAAGAAGGGATGAAGGGCTTCCCTGGTGGCGCGCTGGTTGAGATTCCCCCTGCCGATGCTGGGGACAGGGGTTCGTGTCCCGGTCCGGGAGGATCCCACATGCCGCGGAGCGGCTATGCCCGTGAGCCATGGACGCTGAGCCTGCGCGTCCGGAGCCTGCGCTCCGCAACGGGAGAGGCCACAACGGTGAGAGGCCCACGTACCGTAAAAAAACAAAACAAAACAAAACAAAACAAAAAAAGAAGGGATGAAGAAAACCATTACAGGTTTGGAATTCAGCTGGTAAAACACAAGTAAGGACACAGTGCGGTCCCAGAGGGCAATACCTTAGGACTCTGCAGAGCCTGGGTACTGAGGGAAATGCCACACAATGTGTTTCTAGCTTGCTCATAACAAGTACAATACCAGGTGAAGCTGGTCTCTCCTATTTCTTTGCTGCTCCAAAAAAAAAAAAAGTGGGGTGGGGTAGATGATCTGTAACTGTGGTAAATAATTTAGCACTCCTATTCATCTAGTCTGTTTAGGACAACCATACTGGGCCTACTACAACCAGAGTAATTCAGAAGTTTTGAGACAAACAATTCTGAGTAGCTTTCTTGGTCTAGCAGGTATTGAATTGATCCTACAACCCCAAGACTCAATCTTACCAAGTTGCTTCTCGGTAGTCACTGGCAAGAGTAGACAAAATGTAAGTTAGACCATTGCAATGTTAACTTTTAAAAACTGCTGTATCTTAAAAAGAAATTCTAAGTCTTCTTAGACTTTAACACGATATCCAGTTCAAAAACATTTCCTGGTTAGTCCCTGGGATTTAGCAAGTGGAATTTGACCTGGATCGTATTTAATGCCAACTAAGCAGTCATAGCCGTGATTTTACAGCAGCTTTCCTTGCAGAGAAAATTGTGGATTATGTATCTGTTCCAGTCATGTAGGAATCAGTGGCATGCTTTCCTTCTGGTTGTAGTCCTGGGATGCAAATCTCAGGCTGGGATGTCAGCTTTAGCATTCAACAGGTTCTTTACAATAGTCCACATTTAGCAAGTTGGAGGGAGAGAGAACACAGGTGACAGGGACTAAATTCTTCTGTTTTTTCCATTTCTTACAAACTTCCTGCTCAGAATCAAAAGGGCAGGTCCACCATCAGGACACTGAGAATAGCAGAAGATCTTAGGCAGCACTCTGAATTTATTCTATTCAAGACTATTCCCAGGTTTGGCAACTAAAAACTCTAAAAAAATGTGAGCAGGGACAAGGATGCAGAAAAGAAGCCTTTGCCCTAATGAAGTCGACGGGTTCAGTGTTTGTCAGCACCCACTCCAAAGGAAGGAGAGATTTCACATGCCAAGTACAATTCAGAGTGAGTCTCTGACAGCCCCTTTCTCGTATGTACTCTGTTCTGAAAAATCACTGGTGTTCATATATGGAATGAGAACATGTATCTATGTTACTCTGAAAATCCGGAACTGTGCACTGGCCAGAAATATGAGCTGGCAGTGTCAGAGGACCAATGAAAAGTAACACAGGAAAAAAATTAAAGTGTGCAGCAATATTAGTATCTTTTAATATGCCTCATCAAGGGTTCACAAAATATATCTAGCTGAGATCTTCCTTTCTCGAGAAATACAATCCCTTTGCAAAATATATAAGCAGCTATTAGTTGGGGGAGCTGCGTTTAAAAATATACGTGCACTTACGCATAATAAGTTGCTAGAGCTGAAATGCCTTCAGGTACGAGTGAGATAATGTCCCTATGAATTAACTATCAGTGCACCTCTTTAAATATATCTTTTAAGTCATCTTACACATTAGGTGAAACTTTTCCTTTGTAAGAGATAAAGAAGCATTTTTTTTTCCAAATAGCAATTCTTTTCATCCCTGTCACTTGGTTCTGATCACACATTGTTGCAACAGTGATTTCTGGAAACATCTGTAGGGGTTTGGAGGATTTATGGGGGTAAGAATTTCCATTACCGAAAGGAGGCTAGAACACCTAACTTTTTCTACAGTTATGACAAAGCACTGGAATAGTGATGCTCGTGAATCTGCAGCAAAGATCTTTAGCCCTTTGTCAACCAACATTGCTTTTTTTTCCTTTCTGATCAGAATATTCTAAGAGCCTGGCAGACTAATTTCAAGGACACCACCTAGGCAGCCTGAAGAGAAGCAGGTCTGAGCAATCCTGGCATCAACTACAACCCAGGGCAGATCCAGTATTTTCTCTCTGATGGTGCCACCTGCTTATCACTCAGTTATTCAGGAGGCACACCTTTAACAGGTGACAGTACCTCCGGGTGAGTGAGGCAACTGCAGGCAATTCTGAAAACAAGGAAAAAACCCACCATGGTCCTGATTTGGTTTAAAGCACTCATGCAATCCCATTAGACCCACGTCTTCCCAAAACACCTTTTCCATGGCAAGCAAAGTTACTGATAATGCACGTGGCTTCTGTCACAGTGATGCATTAGGTAAGCAGGTGTGTGCTGAGTACCAGGGGCGCTCCAAAATGCATCTCCGTCCTCTTCCGCTTGTCTTCGCTAAGGTTCTGCCTATTTATTTAAAAAAAAAAAAAAAAAGCCAGTTATTGCATTGTGTGGGCAAGAAATTTCACCCTGGCGGTGATATTTTAAATGTCAGGAACAGAGATGTTGGAAATCACCGCCATGTGATGGGTGAGAGCAAATAAATCCTGGGTTCAGGGATCAGAGCCCAGAGTTAAGTCACACCCACCTGACCTGCCAAATATAAAAGTGGAAAGAAAGCCACATGTTTTCAACAACTGAGGAAACTCCTCTGAGGTACTGTTCCACTCACACCTGGGTGAGTGGCGTGGCCGGGGGTTACCTTACTCAGGGGCCCTGCGGAGGGTGACCTGAGGGGACGAACGGCACTGGAATGGCCCATACCTGTTGGTAAATAGCTGATACCCCTCTCCTCCAAGTGCTACCATGATCCAGCCACTGGATGGCTGACCCCTGGCATCGGCTGGGAGTGGGCCTCTGAGACCTGCTCCCCAGCTGGTCAGTGCTCAAGGTTTACTGGTGGTTGCGTATTTTCAATATCACCCCTGAATGGCAGGGATCCGAAAGCAGAAACTTCCATTTCAGGCTCTGCTTTGAATCTGTTACGATAAGAAGACTGATGATTTTCTACCTGAAAAGTATTGGTGAAAAGGCCTTCTTTTCTTTTCGGTAGGTACCACGCTGGGCTCCAGCTGGCCACAGAAGGATGTGGGACCCCCTCCACCCCCCACCAGGGCTGCAACAATTCAAATTCTGGAGAAAAGTGGGAAATCTGTATTTTAAGTATCAGCAACCCACCTGAAGTCTTTAAAAAAGAGTCCGTGCAGGACAAACACATCCAGAACCAATGTGGCCTGCAGGCCGCTCTTCCGTGGTCTCCTACCCGCCTCTGCCCCATCCACTTTGGAGAACTGCCCAGGGTCTAGAGTTGGGTCTGTGAATGTTCTTTTCCTACGGACCTTCTCTCCCCTCACTGTGCGAGAGCAATTAGATGCTAATGGAGTCTTTATACGTCCCCTGGCGGGCTTGCTCGCTTGGTCTTTCGTGTGTGTACTGCAGAGAGGGTAGGAAAGGAGACAGGAAAGGGGGCTCCATCTTTTGGTACATTACACCCGTGAATGCTCCGTCTAGGCCTTAGAGGGTAGACTGTATAATCAATTACTACCAAGGTACAAAATGACTAACTAGAAAGGGGGAAAATGCTGACTCGCTCTTAAAGATATTTGCACTTCTTTCCTACGGAGGTGAAGTATGAGTTGCTATTAACCCTTAAGGCCCTGAATGGCTCACGAGAGGGAATGGCACACACACTGGCACCGTGGCCTTCCACTCTGGTTCCGTGGGCCCCTGCTCTTGTCTGACTGACTCAGGTGCCTGAAAGCGGGGGGCTGAATGGGTGGAGGTGCCTAGCGCCCTCACTGACCATGGAATGGTCTCCTGCAATCAAGCAAACCTCAATGGCATCAAGACCAACTCCCATGACCGTTAAGTCATGTGAGAATGCATATCCTACAGGTCATAGGTTTCCTGAGAAATTTCTAAGAGAATAAATATTTTCAAAGAGTAAAAAAGTCAGCCCGAAGCCTCTCAAAGGAACCTACATCTTCAGGGAAAATGAGAACAAAGATGGCAAGCACGCAGTATTTTTCAAAGGTTCTTGCACAGACGCTGGTGTCCGCTGGATTTATGCATCCGTTAGACTGCTCCTACCCCAGTTTATTCCAGTTCTCTGAAGATAAATCTGGATGGTTTACATGTCTTTGCACGAAACATGTTACAAAAATACTTTCATTTTCCTAAGTATTCCAGTGTTCCATCTTTATAAAGATAGTTTTAAGAGCCTTTAAGGGTTTTCTGTGTGGGTTTTGTCTCTGTTTAAAACATGTGCACAGAAACCACCCACAAGCATCTGTGGACTTACTGATGTATAACAAAGCATGATTTCACATCGGCGAGGAACTACAGGTGCTGTTGTATAATTTTTATTATTGATAGTCTCTGTCTTCCTCCTACAAGTGTTCCAGAAACGGCACAAATCCTGGGTAGCCTCAAAAGACCTATCACTTACAGATATCAAAGTTCCCAGCAATGTACTTTCATTTCAATTCAGTGTTACAAAGAGAAGCTTTAGAATTCAGTTTCAATTTGAAATACAGTCAAAACCTCAATTGCTATGTATATAAAGATTGCAAGGAAATACACCAAAGATGTTTATGTGGTTTTCTCTGGTGACTTTTTATTTTCTACTTTGTACTTTTTTGCATTTTCCCAATTTTTCTACATGAGCCTAGGCTACTTTCATAATCAGAAAAAAATAGTATTTCTGAAGTGGAAATAACAATCAAAATACTGCCTTATTTAATAAAGAAATGTTATTTTTTATTTTGAAAGTGAATCCATGTGCTTCACAAAGTTACCATAATATATATCATCTATAGCTCTAAATATTAGAAAAGTTTGAGCCTTTTACATTTGCTAAAAGACATATGACATAATAAAGTGGCTTCAAAAACACTCTGATTAGTTTAGGAATTGCCCTTTTTTTCAAGGTTGACCATTTGTTATTGAAAACCACGTCCCTTCCAATGTAAACGACTTAAGTTGCAGACGACCTTAAAAACATGGCTTTGATTCTATTTCAAAAAATGTAAAGTAATGTGAACTTGCACTTTAAAATAAAAAGCACCTACTGTTTTTTGCTACCTTAAATTTTTCTTGGAAGAAGGAGATATAAATTATAAACTGAATTTTAAATAAAGATAAACTCTAATATACAGCAACAATTGAAAATGGGAAAGAAAAAAAACTGGCTTCCTTGTGTGTCTTTATTTACCCTGAGCAGTCCTAACTGTGTATTTGAGAAAGCAAAAACTGAAAATTTAGGAGACTAGATATGCACTCCTTCAACCTCAATCCCTAAGAACAACTCAAGAAAGATACATTTTACAACAAGAAAAGATTGACCTACCTTTGATGCCAACTGTGATTTGAGGCCTAAGAATGAAAAGACTGTGTTGCTTTCCTTGGATTCAAAGAAACTGTCATAATCCTAGAAAAAAGAGGAGGAGAAAATAAACAAAAGCAAACGATTGTCTTTGTATTTGGTGCTGTTGACAAAGTCTCTATGTAGATAAAAAAATGTACCACTACTCCATCCAGGCCAGGGAAAAGCTACATAAATCTACTGGATTTGCTCTGTTTAAGCCTCAACATTTGAGCATGATGATGAAGGTAACAACTTTTTAATCCAAAGTCTGTGGCAGGATTAAAATGTAAAACATTGAGGACAGAAACCGAATCACAGAACATGCTCCCTCGAGTGTCAAACTAACATTTCTTTGTGTGGAGTCACTCTGACCTAAGGTTTTACTTAAGCATTTCAATCTGGAAGGCTGCCTCCCAATTCCACTCTTGATACTTTGTTACCTAGGGCTTAAAACAAAACAAAAAAATCACTGTGTAAACAGAAAAGCCATAAAGGTCTCCGTGTGTCAAAGTTGAGCGCTTCTATTCTGCTTTTGAAGTTTTCCACATTCCTTGAGACTGTCTTCAGAGAGAATAAAAAGATCAAACAGAAACTAGAGGGAACTATATTCTCTATAACATTTATCTTTACGTCACAGGATCACTTTTCTCCTCCTTCTTTCAGGAGAGAAGCCATTAAGGAATTCTGGCCAACGTGTTCATCAGTTGTTTTCTTTTCAAAAGCTTGCACGTGTTAATACTATTGGACATAGTTGCTAAGGCGGTGTGAAGCAGTCTTAAAATTGGAGAGAAATCCCTTGGATAATTTTAGGCAGAGGGTAAATATCACAGGCAGACAATGATCAGAATCACCTGTAGGCAACTGCTTTGTGCTTAGCGCCAGATCATCAGCACATCCTTTAATCCCAGCTACCGCCCACCAGGTTAGAGACTCGCGCAGAGCAAAGAAATACGGTACCCAAGTTTGACAGCTGATAGGCACCAAAGCTGAGATTTGGGCCCAAGTTTCACTGGTGTTGAAATCAATGCTTTTTGTAGGCTATGATGCTTCTTGCCCAAGAGGAAACCAGGTATGGGGTACCCTGTATATCAGAGTCACTGAGCCCTCACGAACCCACTGCTGAGCTGGGTCAATAGCATGACAAATACTTTTGAAACCTGTTTAGGAATCTAAACGAGAGTGGATGACTTAGAGTGGAGATCTGCTTCTTGCAAAGCAGGCCTCAGCTGAAGAAAAATCTTTGAATTATTTGACTCTGTGTAGAGATTCTCTTGTCCAAGTGCTTTAGCAAGTTGAGCCTCGTGTGGTTTGAAGGCAGCTTGATTGCAGTTCCCGGTCATCTCAGCCTCAGGCCTTGCGGGCACTGCTCCCGATCCTGAAGCGGTCACTCCTGCTGTCATTTCGGGTCAGCCCTGAGGCCAGTCACCTGCAAAGGGAGGCCTTCCTTGACCATGCCGAGAAGAAGCAACACATCTGAAGGGGGTGGGGGGGCTCAGCAAATACCTCCTTGGAAAATGGCATTTTAGGCTGAAATGTGAAGAATGAATAGAATTGACCAAGTAAAGGGTTGGGATAGGAGCCTCTGAGACGGGGAAACAGCACTGGGGAAGAGCAGAGCTGGCAGATGTGACCGGGATCAGCAATGTACCAGACTCTGTAAACCAAAAAAACGATTTTGAATTTTATCTTAAGTACAAAAGGAAATCACGGACGGGTTCTGAGCAAGGGAGCAGAATGACCTATTTCCTTTAAGAAAATCTCCACATTGACTGCGTGGGGAATGGCTCAGAGAGAGGGCAGCAAGAAGAGAAGCAGGGACAAGGGTTAGGAGTGCACTGGGGGAATTCAGATAAGAGACGGAGGCAGCCTGAACCAGAGCCACTGTCATAAATACAGGATAGGACAGACTGGAGATATATTTTGGAGGATTGATCATACTCAATTGTGTAATTGGTGTAGAGGGTTAGGGAGAATTAAGAATTAAAGCAGCTCTCGGGCTTCTCTCGGGATTCCCTGGTGGCGCAGTGGTTGACAGTCCGTCTGCCGATACAGGGGACACGGGTTCGTGCCCCGGTCCGGGAAGATCCCACATGCTGCGGAGCGGCTGGGCCCGTGAGCCACGGCCGCTGAGCCTGCACGTCCGGAGCCTGTGCTCCGCAACGGGAGAGGCCACAACAGTGAGAGGCCCGCGTACCGCCCCCCCCCGCCAAAAAAAAAAGAATTAAAGCAGCTCTCGTACAACTCATCATCAAAAAACAAACAACCCAATTAAAAAGAGGTCAGAAGACCTGAATAAAACTTTTTCCAAAGAAGACATACAGACGGCCAACAGACACATGAAAAGATGTCGGGCAACGTCGCTAATCATCAGGGAAAGGCAAATGGAAACCACAATGAGAGATCACCTCACGCCTGTCAGAATGGCCATCATCTAAAAGACCACAAATAACAAATGTGGTCGAGGGTGTGGAGGAAAGGAGCCCTCATGCACTCTTGTGGGAATGTAAATTAGTGCAGCCACTGTGCAGGACAGTGTGAAGAGTCCTCAGAAAACTAAAAATAGAACTACCATATCACCCAGCAATTCCACTCCTGGGCATATATCCGAAGAAAACGAAAACATTAATTCAAAAAGATTTATGCACCCCAATGTTCACTGCAGCATTATTTACAACAGCCAAGATATGGCAGCAACTTAAGTGTCCATATCAACAGATGAATGGATAAAGAAGATGTGGTATGTATACACCATGGAATATTACTCAGCCATAAAAAAGAATGACATTTTTTCCATTGGACTTGCAGGGTATTATGCTTAATGAAATAAGACAGAGAAAGACAAATACTGTATGATATCACTTATATGTGGAATCTAAAAAATAAAACAAACTAGTGATTATAGCAGAAAAGAAACAGACTCACAGACATAGAGAAAAAACTAGTTGTTACCAGTGGGGAGAGGGAAGGGGGAGGGGTAAGGTAGGGGTAGGGGATAAAGAGGTACAAACTACTATGTATTATAAAATAAATAAGCTACAAGGATATATTGTACAGCACAGGGAATATAGCCAATATTTTATAATAGCTATAAATGGAGCATAACCTTTAAAAATTGTGAATCACTACGTTGTACACCTGAAACATTGTAAAAACTATACCGCAATTAAAAATTTTTTGGAAAAAAAATTTAAAGCAGCTCTGAGCTTTGTGACTTGATGGGAAAGACCAGAGAAAAAGCAGGTTTGAGGATAAGGTTGGAGTTGAGTTTTAAAATGTTAAGTTTGAGAAACTGTATGAGACACTGAGTGAAGACGATCTCAGTGGGGCAGTTGGAGGTTCCGACTGACTCTAGGTATTACAGATTTCATAGAAACTTATGGAAAATTGTATAACTTTTAATAAGAAAAACTATGTCTCAATTTGATGTAGAATTTTAGGCAAAATCCCATGAACTGAAAATGTTACCACTATTCTTTGTAACAAAGACAGTTCCAAATAATTGAGTAGCATTTCATTGACCTGGGCTCAAGAAATAACCCTGTTTGACCCACACTTTCTCTATCTGATCGTTTGTTGCTTATATTCAATGTGGTAACAAAAGGAAGACAGCTGAATTACAGCCAGCTTATCTCACCCTTTTAGATATCCACCATATGAAAACTGGTGTACCTGTTTCTCTCTACACCATATTCTGCCACTACTCGGTCTAAATTCTTTCCCTAGGGAATCTCAATCGCAGCCACGGCTCTAATTAAACTCAGATCCCCAGCTCTGATTCTCCTCTCAATTCTGGTTCCATGTAAGCAACTAACCGTTCATAACAGACTATTAAACATAATGGGTCTAAATCGCAATTCATGCTTTTCCTTCCACCCCTTCCACAAGCTGGACCTCTCAGAAGACTGGCACCACCATCGAACGGGCTCTACCAGGCAGAAATCAAGCAGCATAGGACTCCTCTCTTCCCTCAACCAATAACTATCTCACATATCCCTTCAACCTCTCTGTTTTTCTACATCAGTCTCATTGCCCTAATCCAAGCTAGATATCTGCAACGGCACCTCAACATACCAACCCCTCTCCAGTCTACCCTATCTCCCCCCAACCCCCGAATCATGCTCAAGTGAGGACAGACTGATCCTTTAAAAATGCAAATTTGATCATATCATCCTCTTCTTAAGTCCTTTCCTTCAAGACTTCTCATTGCTCCTTGGGGGAGAAGAGGGGCCTTGAACTTCTACCTGCACCAACCACTGTCTGGGTCACAGCCTCACTTCCGGGAAACTGAGTGGTACATACACTCAGTCAACTACAGATGAGATGTCCAGCAATCTACTAGCTGAGTTATGACCTTGACCAACTCCTTTAACCTCCTCAGACTGCTTCTTCCTTTCTGTTATCAGATACGACCAAAGTCCCTTGAAGTTCCAGAATTCTAAAAAATAATGGAGCATTCAGTGGAGTTGCTCTTAAAGGGGCTGTTAGCTGTGTCCAGATGTGAAGTCCAGCCTATGTATTCCAGTCCCTAGTGATACCTGTTTGAAGAGCTTACCTCTCTCTGAACAGGAAACAGGTTTAACCAAATAGGAAAGGGAAAGGGCAAAAGTGAGAGAAAAAAAACTAAGGACTAGTCAACAAAATGTCGTCCCTGTTCTTGAATTCTGAAAGGGCTTTACCTATTTCTATCTGATAGATAATCTCTGATGTCAGTGTGAAAACGCAAGAATGAAAAAACTAATAATATAAGAAATAAAAAATGAGAAACAGTGCCTGACTCAATGTCTATAAATGCAGTGTGAATTTTACTTTAAAGACAGAAGTGCTGGGACTTCCCTGATGGTCCAGTGGTTAAGACTCCACACTCCCAATGCAGGGGGCATGGGTTCGAGCCCTGGTGCGGGAACTAAGATCTTGCATGCCGTGCGGCGAGGCCAAAAAAAAACAGAAACAAAAACAAAACAACAAAAAAGGAAGTGCTAACATGAAAATACAGTGCATGCAAAAGATCAAAAGGCAAGTTACGAGACTTAATATGTATAATTCAGGTTGCAGTGTTTATATTAAAAACCTTAATCTCAAAATGATTACAATTCTCCAAATCACAAAGCTAGAAATAAGGTCAACTTTCACAAGCGAGCTTCATACATATAAAACAAAACAGAGAATACATACGTGTAGAGAAAATTTGTAAACAATCCATTTAACCACACTGAACCAAAACTGTTCTCATAAATGTTAGTCACCAACAAAGGTATTTAGAAATGTCAGATATTAAGAAATCTCAGAATGGCAACATTTCTTATTTATATAAAAAATTCTCTTGAACTGTATTTCTGTCATAAAAGTTATAACCATTATTTTTAGTTTATGAACCTTTAACTCAGGGCCACATCACCGTGGCTGGGGGACTTCTTACCGAATATTAAACTGGATGCTCCCAACAGTTTAGAAATTGTCACCCAAGGTAATTAACTCCCAAAGTGACAAACATAAAATTTGGTAATTAACTTTAAAAGCAATCATTTTTAAAAGTCAACGTGAGAATAGTACCTGACACACACCAGGCAAACTGGGGGATGAGTTGTGTCTGCTAATTAATGACCGACATGCCATGTTTTAGGTAATCTCATGCTAATAATGTAATCTGATTAAATCCTATTTCTACTCTATTACTTACTGATTTAAAGAATTATGTAAAATGTTTACTTTCTGACATACAAAAGCTTTTGAATGGCCTGATGAATCTCAAATTGTAAGAAGTTAAATCATCTTCTTTGTCATGTTGACGCAAAGAGTAGATGATTGATAATTTAAAATCTAGAAGTTCTGAATGCCCTCTTTTAGAGGTAATAAACTAAATACTATGATGTGAAATAATATGAGTAACATAGTATTAGAAATCTTAAAATCACTTTCTATTAAGATAGAAGTTCTCTTATATTCTGGCCTTAGACATTCCCCAATAAAAGAGAAAGATCTGCTTCCTTATCAAATTCATTTCAGTTATCAGGCTTATATTTTAAAAGAAACAAACCACACTAGAGCTCATACTGCAAAAGTTAAAAGCACTGTATTTTAAAAACTCACTATAAAGTTTCTAAATGGGCTTGTTGAATTCCTTATAGTCAAAGACACTCTCTCTGAAGTGTTTGCAAATACATGTCTGCAAATTGAACACTGTAAGACAATCAACTGATATAACGATCAGTTAATATCACCTTTGGAGGAGAGTACAAATACATAAAGCATATTCAAGAAAAAAAATCATTCAGTTTCAGAAGCTGGAACATTTTTAACTACATTTAAAACAAAGGCTGAAAAATTCACTTTGTTTCTAGTGCCAAATGAAAAGAAAAAATTCTGGGTTACAAAGATATCAGCATAACTGAGCACTGTTACTAATGGAATATTTATCTAAATGCTACAATTTTAAGAAGAATAAAGCAAGCTAAATAGCTGTTAAAAAGAAAAAGGAAAAAAAAAAGGCTTCCATTACCTACACTTCTGTTTGCGTTTAAGTGAAAACCAATGTTAGAGACATTTATAAGCTCATGATAAAATCTACAACAGGTAGAGCTCACAGTAGTCTCATTCTTCCACAGAGCTTACTTAAGGACATTACCCGTTCCTACGGTTAGACTATTATGGACTGGACAAGCATTTGAGACAAAGGCCTTAAAGTTCTTTGCCCTTTTCGCGTTCCCTCAGAGAACAGCGAGGAAAACCCACAGTGGCCACTCTGAAAAGCTGCATCGCTTCCCACGCTAAGTCGATAACAAGTGACAGACCCATATTATTTCTACATGCCAAGGGCCTTTCCAAACAGAAGGTTGCAGGGAACAAAAACAACACGTGGCCCGCAAGGAAATGGTGGCAGCAAGCACTTCTAAACGAGCCAAAGCAAATTTGGTTTACCCCAAAGGAGAAATTAAAGAAAAAAATTCCTCCTAAGACTACAAGAGCTACCGCTGCTGCTGTAAATGGGCAGAGACTCCTTCCTCCTGAAATTTCTTTCAAGCCTGAGGGTAGCCTCTGAGCAGAATTTTTTGATTCAGTGGTTAAGGACCATTAATGCTATATTCCATCTTGTGAAATCTTGATAGAGGAGGAAAAAATATTTGACAGCTCCAATCCCGGTAGGATATATAAGATGTAGCTGTCTAAAACAGCTTCATTCAGCAATTTTTAGGCCAAATACCAAAAATATGAGTAAGTCCAAAGCTGAAGATTTAAAATTCCTAACACATTCAACATTTCTGACCATTCTGATACGAGATGGCAGAGCAAGCAAATACATCTACCCAAGCACCCACTGAAATTGGATGGGAAACAATTTTGTGCTAAACACAGGAAAAGCAACCAGCAATAAAAGTTTAAGAAATACTCAGAGGAGTAAGTGAAAAGGCTAAAATCAATTAAGAAAATCTCATAAATATTTGTGTCGTTCTTCAAGCCATAGGAATTTAGTAATATAGGATTATACACCTTCCTCTGTGACCACTCACACAGCTAAGCAGTTCTGTAGAGAATATTTATATGTTTATAACAATATAAATGTGGTATATTTACATAGTATACAATAGTTATTATAATTACAGATGAGTATGTGACTGTTATAAACTTTAGCAATGCAGTGTGTGCGTGCACACGTGTGTAAGTCAAAACGGGGGAGAAATGAGAGAAGCTATAAGAATGCTAGTTTCCCCTCTTCCAAAGAAAAAAGTAAATACTATCTAATTTAAAATCAAGGAATATAGGGCTTCCCTGGTGGCGCAGTGGTTGAGAGTCCGCCTGCCGATGCAGGGGACGCGGGTTCGTGCCCCGGTCCGGGAAGATCCCACACGCTGCGGAGCGGCTGGGCCCGTGAGCCATGGCCGCTGAGCCTGCGCCTCCGGAGCCTGTGCTCCGCAACGGGAGAGGCCACAGCAGTGAGAGGCCTGCGTACTGCAAAAATAAATAAATCAATCAAGGAATACAGATATTAGTCTATGAAACACAGAGTGGTGGTAACTTAAAACCACAAAGCAGAAACTCATAAAAGAGGCTACATCTTGGGAATCTGGGGGAGACTGACTTTTCACTTTGGACCCTCCCGTCAACAGACTTTATTGTCTTAACATTGATATTAACATGGCCTTAGTGTTTTAACAGTTTTGTTTTCTTTTCATTAACTTAAACTGTGTAAGGCTCAGAAAAGAGGAAAATTTTAACAAAAGGGAAACCGCCAGTTTGGGTATTAGTTAAGATACACTGTTAAACATGCAATTGGGGTGCCCTGAAATTGTCTGGACGAATACTGACATATTGAATATTTCAATATTCAGAGCACAAACCATAGTTTTCATGACAGACATGTCCTAGGGATTCATCACTGTAGAATACTGAGACAAGCATCTCAGTAAGGTGAACATGGGAGATTAAACATTTATAGACAGAAGAATAAAAACTAGGGTTATATAGAAGAGATAAGACTGCAAAGAATATCTAATTAAATTGCTATGCTTCTGGGCATCCAGCAATTAGCGATAAAGAGAATTGATATCTCCGCTCCCCACCACCCTTTCCTAGTATCTGTGAGGATGCCGCATGAGATCACGTATAGTAAAACATCTGAAGGAGAAGATTCTCCTTGATTAGATAACTGATCTTTTAGACAGAAAACCTTGGAATCCAGATTTTCAAATTCAGATCACAAGTTTCCTGAGAAAATTCTACCTGTGGGGTAGGCAAGCTTCTAATAGAGGTGATTTACCGAAAAGATTTCATTGTAAAATTTAGAAGAAGGTTCAATAAGCTTGCTTTTGAGAGATCTGGCTTTGAGTTTTATTAATAAACAAGAACGGAAACGCTCAGAACCTTGACAAGGCGAGACCCAACAGAATGGGTTAGCTACCTGCTTGGCTGAAAGTACGTGGAGCTATTCACCCACTTCTAGAACCAATTTTTGTTAAGTATGTTCTGTGTTCCCAACTTTCTGATAGGTACCAGATACTAAGACAAATATGCCACGTAGCCTGCTGAGGGTAAGTACAAGGAACTCAGAGACCAGCTGAAGGCAAAGGCATGAAAAAACATTCTGTGAACTAAAGGTCATAATAGGAGTAATGACACGCAGGTTTGCTGGGCATGGGGGAGGGGGAGGAATAACCAGAGTCCTAGTTAATTAGAGAGAGTCAATAGCAAGGCTCAGTGTGAACTGAGCTTTGAAAGGGAAACAAAGACAGAATTATGTAGGAGGTAAAACTTACAGGATTTGGTGGCCAAGGGAGTATCGAGATGAGGAAAATGGGTGTGGGGTGACTTTCAGGGCTTTGCCTTGAACCTACATAAATAACATCCCTACTTTAGAGACAGACCACATCTCCTATGGATAATGAAAATTTTTGACTTTAACTTTCCTTTTTATTTTTCTTATGGACTCTAAACAAAGTTCTGTTAATTACTGCAGACAGCTGGACTTCAACATAGGTAGGTGATGATTAAGTTAGTTCTGATAATCCACCCAGGGAAGTAAGAGGCAACCTCTAAAAAATTAGTTTACAATGACATGGAAGCTATTTTTGTTGGGAGAACAAAGCAGGGCACAAAATGGTATATACACTATGATCATTTGTGAATTTTGGTAGTCGTGGAGAGTCCCGGAACCAATCCCCTAATCCCCTGCAGATACCAAGGGTATGTGTATGTATGTGTGTGTGTTGCGCGTGTAATCTTTTTTTTTTTTTTTGCGGTACGCGGGCCTCTCACTGCTGTGGCCTCTCCCGTTGCGGAGCAACAGGCTCCGGACGCGCAGGCTCAGCGGCCATGGCTCACAGGCCCAGCCGCTCTGCGGCACGCGGGATCCTCCCGGACCGGGGCACGAACCCGTGTCCCCTGCATCGGCAGGCGGACCCTCAACCACTGCGCCACCAGGGAAGCCCTGTGTGTGTAATGTTGTTAAAAATAAAGTTATATGTATGAGGCAGGGATTTGTAAAACTAATAATTAAGGGAGTTGGTTCTTCAGCTTCACAGAAGATCCCCAAACACACTTAAAATATATTATCCAGGGACAATCTTCTCAAGAGTCTTACATAAACACTACACTTGGGAACAATACAACTGCATACATTTAGGTATACTTGTGGTGTGCTTCCGAACCTCTACCAATGGTTAGAAAATGCTAACACATCTTGTTTCCTTTCATACCTAAGAAAGAAAAGGAGAGGATACTCCACAAAGAACCACTGCTGGTCATTTAGCTTTTCTGTGCCTCATGAAGATTAGTCTTAACCTGTCTGTCGTCTACTTTCAGGCTCCATTAACCTACGTAATATGGGGAAAGGCTGCCATAGCTGGCCCCCAAATCATTACTTAAACAAAACTAGTCAGTAGCTTTAATGTAATCTTACTTGGTAATCTTATTTGGCTAGCAATACACCCAATGCTTGGGTACAAATTTAACATTCTACAAGTATCATCTAAAAGTGCAAAAAAAAAGTAATTCAATAGTTTTAAAATATAAATAATTTTATAAGTTGCCTCATGGAAAATAATCAAATGGTTATTTTTCTATAAAAGTCTGCCTTCTGTCTCTCAGCTGAACTGTCCTCTCTTCATTAGACAGGGCTTTACATGAGTAGCTCCAGCCACACATTCTACCTCACTTCACCTCTCTCCCCACCTTCACCCAGAGCCCAGTTCTAAGTATTGGCCAAACGTGCACCAGCTCATCTTGATTATCTGAATGGTCATTGGGTTCTTCCCCCTTGATGGCAAATCCACAAACTGGTTAATGTGACCCCAGTCAAATAAAATTTGGCTGCATTCCCATTTCTAACTACAAGTTTTTTTTTTTAATAAAATGAAAGAATTAATAAATTCATTCAGCAAAGTTGCAGGACAAAAAAACAACACATAAAAATCACTTGTGTCTCTATACACTAATAATACACGATTGGAAAAGGAAATTAGGAAAATAATTCTATTTACAATAGCACCAAAAATGCCCACAAAACTTAGGAGTAAACCTAACCAAGGAGGTAAAAGACTTGTACACTAAAAACTACAGAACATTGCTGAAAGAAATGAACGGAGACACAAAAAATGAAGACACCCACGTTCATAGACTGGAGACTTAATATTGCTATGATGTCAATGCTACCCAAAGCAATCTAAAGATCCAACATATTCCCTATCAAAACCCTAATGGCATTTTTTGCAGAAATAGAAAAAAACACCCAAAACTCCTAAAATTCACACAGAATCTCAAGGGACCTCAAATAGCCAAAACAAGTTTGAAGAAGGACGAAGTTAAAGAAATCATACTTCCTAATTTCAAAACACATTACAAAGCGACAGTAATAAAAACTGTGGTACTGGCACAGACCAGTGCAACAGAATAGAGTCCAAAAAAATATAAACCCTCACATATATGGTCAAATGATCATGAACAAAGGTGCCAAGACCACTCAATGGGGAAAGCACCGTCTCATCAACAAACGGTAACAGGAAACCTAGATATCCACACTCAGAAGAATGAAGTTGCACCCTTATCTTATACCATACACAAAAATTAACTAAAAATGAATTAAAGACCTAAACCTAAGACCCCAAACTACAAAACTGCTATAAGAAAACCTAGGGGAAAAGCTTCATGACACTGTATTTGGCAAGTAATGATTTCCTGGATATGACTTCAAAAGCACAGGCAACAAAGACAGACAAATGGGACTACATTAAACTTAAAAACTCTTGTTCATCAAAAGATATAATCAACAGAGTGAAAGGCAACCTAAGAATGGGAGAAAATACCTGCAAAATACATATCTGATAAGAGGTTAGTATTCAGAATATACAAAGAACTCTTACAACTCAACAGCAAAAAGCCAAATAACCCAATTGAAAACTGGGCAAAGGACTTGAATAGACATTTCTCCAAAGATTATATACAAGCTCAACAACACTGATCATCAAAGAAATGCAAATCAAAGCCACAGTGAGATATCACCTCATGCCCATTAGCATGGCTACTCTCAAAACAAAACAAAAACAGAAAATAACAAGTGTTGGCAGGGATGTGGAGAAGTTAGAACTCTTGTACACTACTGATGGGTTTATAAAATGGTGTAACCACTATGGAAAACGGTACAGCAGTTCCTCAAAAAATTACCAGCAGAACTACCATATAAGGCAGTACATACCCCCAAGAACTGAAAACAGGATCTTGAAGAGATATTTGCAAACTCATGTTCATAGCATGGCTATTCACAATAGACAAGGGGTAGAAGCAACCCAGAGTCCATCAATGGATGAGTGGAAAAACAAAATGTGATATATACGTACAATGGAGATCTTAAAAAGGAAGGAAATCTTGTCACATGCTTCAGTGCTATAGGCTAGACGTTTGTATCCCCCCAAAATTCATACAGTGAAATGCTGATGCCCAAAGACCTTTGGGAGGGGAGTAGGTCATGACAGCAGAGCCCTCATGGATGAGATTAATGCCTTTCATAAAACAGGTCTGGGACTTCCCTGGTGGCGCAGTGATTAAGAATCCACCTGCCAATGCAGGGGACATGGGTTCAATCCCTGGTCCAGGAAGATCCCACATGCTGTGGAGCAACTAAGCCAGTGCGCCACAACTACTGAGCCTGTGCTCTAGGGCCTGCAAGCCACAACTACTGAGCCCATGAGCCACAACTACTGAAGCCCATGTACCTAGAGCCCGTGCTCCGCAACAAGAGAAGCCCCCGCAAGGAGAAGCCAGTGCACCACAACGAAGAGTAGCCCCTGCTCGCTGCAACTAGAGAAATCCCACGCACAGCAATGAAGACCCAACGCGGCCAAAAAAAAAAGAGGACTGAGAGAGCTCCCCTGCCCCCTTCACCATGTGACGATACTCCAGGAAGTTGGCAATCTGCAACCTAGAAGAGGGCCTTCACCTGAACCCAACCCTAGTGTAACCCTGATCTTGGACTTAACTCTGAGAAATACATTTCTATTGTTTGTAAGTTACCCAGTCTGTGGTATTTTGTTATAGCAGCCTGAACGGACTAAGACATACAAGATTGATGCACCTTGAGGGCATGATGCCAAGTGAAGTAAGACAGTCACAAAGGACAAATACTGGGACTCCCTTGGTGGTCCAGTGGTTAAGACTCCGCACTTCCACTGCAAGGGGCACGGGTTTGATCCCTGGTTGGGGAACTAAGATCCCGAACGCCTCGCAGCGTGGCCAAAAAACAAAAACAAAACAAAGAAAACAAAGGACAAATACTACATGATTTCACTTTTATGAGGTCTCTAAAGTAGTCAAATTCATAGATATAGAAAGTAGAACGATGGTTATCGGGGGAGTGGGGTGGGGGGAGGGGACAAACGAGTTATTTAATGTGTATAGAGTCTCAGTTCTGCAAGATGAAAAAGTTCTGGGGACCTGTTTTACAGCAATGTGAATACACTTAACATTACTCAACCGTACACTTAATAGTGGTTAAGATGATAAATTTTATGATGTATGTTTTTACCACAATAAAAAAATTTCAATAAAAAATATAAAGAAATCCAAATTTTTTTTTTCCTTCTGAATGGGGAGGGAGAAAAGAAATGGGAGGAAATGTTTTCCTTTTGTGTAGATATGTGTGTTTTTATTTCTAGTGCATTCCACACATGCCAGTTCCACAGAGAGAGAGAACAGAGTTTAAACCTTGAACGTGAGGATCTGAGCTTTCTAAAATGAGAAAAGCCTGTAGGCGTTGGGATGTTGACCTTTAGGAACCCATTTCCAGAGAAGAATCGTGCTTATGGTAGGACACTTCAGGGAAACAGCAAGAACAACCAGTCTGCCCCAAGAAGGGTTCTTGCCTACAAACAACTGAAATAGACACTGGCAACTTAAAAGGAAAAGACTGTATGAAGGTATAGCGGGGAGCTCACAGAATCCACGTTAAGCCTGGAGGACCAGTTCAGAAAATAGGAGGAATTTCCATGTCTGGGGAACCAAGAACACACCTAGGCCACACCCCAGGATCAGCCTCCTTAGGACACCAGCCGTATGGTGTCCAGCCACCAGGCTCTGCCTGGCCCCATCACCCCTGGACACTCACTGAGCCACCTCCAACTGATGCTGTGTTTCGGCATCATTTCCTCAGTGTCCAAATCTGGGGTGGGAAGAACTGATTGGGCACGCCAGGGAGCTTCTATTCGGTGGGGAATTCCTCCCAATAGGCAGGATTTTCATGTGCTAAAGGAGAGAGAGAAGGCAGTTGTCCACACTGGTTAGCAAGCAGCTCAGCAGCTGTGTATGTCTCACATGCCTAGCTCATCCAGTTTAAAACGAAGTAATAAGTTTCCAGCCAATTCCAGGAAACAGGAGAATCTTCATGCTTACTGGATCCTGTCACTTGCAATATGGCAGATTTCCACAGGTTATCCAACCAGATACGACCACTCATAAACCATTACCGGGCACTGCAAGGTGCACAGAAGCAGGTGGGATGCACGAGGCCATGGTTCATTGCCCTCAGATGTTTTTGCTTTTGTCAAGATCGAATTTATTTGACCTTGGTAAGAGCAGACACTGTCTTCAAAACTCCTGCCAGAACAGACTATAAAGACAGAATGAATACACCAGCACTGCTGTCACAACTGCTACGGGACTGACACTGCTCAAGCAGCCATTTACCTAGCACAGTTTAATCAATATGGACGCCTCTAGCCAGCTCCCAGTCTACCTGAAAAAACTTCCATAGACTCTATAAGGCAAAGATACACAGAGATTTAGAAAGTCATAAAGAGGTGGAAATAAAGGGAAGGAATTAACTTTATTTCACATCACGTTCTTTTTTATTCATTGAATACATTCTTCTACTCAAAGGGCTCTGAAGACTTCGGCTTTTATGGTGATAGAGCAAAGATGTCTCTGCGTCCTTCCTCTTGAGAGGTCTATCAAACAACAAGGACTAAAAAAAAAACCAGCAACAACTCCACTTTTAAAATAAACTTAGGAGATGTCAACAGCCCTGAACCATGTATGCAGGAAGTGGGTAGAGCAATGGAGAGGGAAGTCAAGAGCAGAGGATGGTCAAACCTCAGTGTCTGCAGAGGTAGCATCAACAAGAAATAAGCTGCATTATTATATAATAAAGGTTATTATTTTTGTGGAATTTTTTTACATCATGATCTCATATTAGGGAAAGTATATGGTTACCAAGAGTGTATTCCATTCATGATTACAGAGTCTAGAAAATGTACTTTTGTGCCTGCAGACCAAAATAAGATAATAGATGAAGATGTGTGTAAACTGTACAGTTCAAAATAAAGCTATCAGTCAAACAGTGCTAGAAAACTTAAAACAAAAATCCATTGGTTCTCTGTTCCTCAGACTTGGCGGCTGTGAAAATGCCTTTATTCTGGTCTTACAGTTGAATGGTAGTTTGGGTGGGTATAGAGTTTTAGGAGTACTTTAGAAACAGTGACAAATATCCTGGGAAGTGAGATAGATATTACCGTCCTTTGCTAAAGATGAGAAAATTGAGATATAAAGAGATATGTGACTTTCCAAAGGTGTCAAGCCAACATAAAGTAGTACTAGAACTCAAATCTGTGTCTTAGTGCCAGGTTCGGTTTTCTCTTCATGACATGTAAAAACGCTGGGCACGATCTTTATGGCTTTATGTTTCAGCATTTCATTCTGCCTCATGTTCTTGGAGAACTGTTTCACTGTTATCCCTTTTCTCCACCCTAACGAGCACCCAGTTATTTATTTCACCTTGAGCACCTCTGCACTGTAGCCCCTTCCCCTTCTCCTGGCCATCCTTAAAGGACTGCAGTTCAGGTCTCACAATAAACACTGACTTACATACTTAAAGCTACGGCAGAAAGCAAATCCTAACGACTCATTAGAGAGACATTTCTCAATGTTTTTTTCTTAACCTAAGAAGTGAGAAGGAAAATAATTAGTCGAAAGCGGCTTCATCTTCTCAATGCCACCTGCAGCAGGAAGGCATCTGATGTATTTTAGTTGTTCATAACGATCCAGTTGGCTCATGATCATAAAAAAGTGAAACTCTGGTTTATAATCAGCCATTAGCAGTTTTTTTACACTACAGAGAGATAAAGATTCAAGAATAATTACCGCTTCCCCTCTGCCCCCCCAAAATGTATTAATAAAAAAATACGCTTTCAAATGTAGAACACAGTAAACACACAGGTACGCAGCTTCCCTTCCCACCCCCTTTTCCCAAAGCAAACAGAAAGGCACGGTCTGTGACCTTGGACTCATACACCCTCTCGAATTCACCCTCTGTTAGACTTGTGGAACTGACTAGGTACTAGGTAAGGAGGTCAGTCTGCATTGAAAAAAACCCAACTGCACTTCAGATAATTCTGTTTTCTTTTTGTTTTTTGTTTTTTTTTTTTTGCGGTACGTGGGCCTCTCACTGTTGTGGCCTCTCCCGTTGTGGAGCACAGGATCCGGACGCGCAGGCTCAGTGGCCACGGCTCACGGGCCCAGCCACTCCGTGGCATGTGGGATCTTCCCGGACCGGGACACGAACCCGTGTCCCCTGCGTCAGCAGGCAGACTCTCAACCACTGCGCCACTGGGGAAGCCCCAGATGACTCTGTTTTGAATCAGGCAAAGAAATGATGTGATAACAATCATTTGATACTTACTCCACAGTATCGGTTACCATTAAATATCTGAGGTGGCAGAGGGTTGCCCTGGGCAGGCTTCTTCTCCAGGGGGATGTTCTTGTACATCCACTGCCTCTGCTCTTCTGACATCGTGATGTCCACCTCCTCAAACTCTATCTTGTTGGCTTCCAGAAATCTAACCACATCCTGCTGCTGCTTCTTTATCTGCAGAGAGAAGACAAACACATAAGGAGAAATGCTCCTCCAAAACCATGTGGAAATATTTCCAATTTGAACTAGATTTGAGTGTTCATCGTCAGAGGCCACTGAGCTAAAAAAAAAGAGGTGATTTTTGCAGACGGCACGCACTGTCCACTCCCTGGTGATCCAGCAGACGTCTCAGCAAGTGCTGACACAGTGATTTCTCCAAGAATTCTGGGGCACAACTCTGCCAGTCTGGGAGGGACAGACGAGGTCTGAGGTGGGAGATTCACTTAGTCCTCAGGGGGCCATAACTACCCACTCCCAGCCCCGCAGTTGACATTTACAGTCACGAAAGCCCTGTCTGTCCCCAACCAATTGAAAACCACAGACAGCCCATCTGAGATGTCGACACTTCATTGATTCCTGGGAGCGGCAACAGTTTTATTCCCCTCAGCAGCCTCTTTCAGATATGCCACAGCTGTAGCCACTGTCATGAGAGCATCCTTTCATCAATTCACAAGAGTAAAACGTTCTCCACTTCCAAGGGGAGAGTAAACAACAAGCACCATCCTACTTTGAACTCTCTTTCTTAACCCTTCTTGTTCCCCTGATGTTTCATCTTTCCTTCTCCAGTCACTAGGGGTCAGGTATGCTCTTGAAGAGCTGCAAACACATCTGCAGGTTTTCCAGATGTTACCAATCTTCTTAACTGAAGGTACGTATGAACTCATTGAGATGCGGTGACAAGATTCAGGTATCTTAACCACAGCATGTAAAACCTGAGAAAACAAGTGTGCTTTTTCTGAACGATCCTGGGAAATCTGCAAAAACAACAAACTTAAGTGGTGAAGTAAATGTTATAATGGCCAAAGAAAAGAATCATTTTGAGAAGTGAAAGCAGCTAGAAAGACCTCTGGACAAAGAAAATAAAATGCTGAAGAACAAACTTTCACAGACGGATTGTCCCAACCAATCTCCTCCACCCCACCTCAATCCGACTGCTCCCCAAAAGCCTCAGTGACATGTGTCTCTGATCACTGGGTTCAAGTCTATGAATGACTAATGACGCGATGGCACACTTAGTATGGACAGAAATAAAAGGCTGGCAAGAAAGGACATCTTTTAAGCACAGTAATATTATAAAAGGAGAGAATTACTGTATGGTTGTAAATCCAAGTTGAAAATGATATTATCTCCATTTCTTGAATTAAGCCACTTCTCATGTCTGAAAAAGTCAACTTTTTCTCCTCACTCATAGAATTTCAGAACATATATTATTTTGTAACTTCGGTATGCAAAGAAGTATCATCCATCCTACTTAATTTTCCCTTACAACTCTACCAGGTAGAGTTTATCGACCCTGAGGTTGAAAGCGTTCACCTATTTTGATCCAAGTCCTAGTGTGTGTTCTTATCAAGACAATCATGTCACTGTCCTAAAATCCTTCTATTTTTTTTTTTTTTCCCGGTACGCAGGCCTCTCACTGTTGTGGCCTCTCCCGTTGCGGAGCACAGGGTCCGGACGCACAGGCTCAGCGGCCATGGCTCATGGGCCCAGCCACTCCGCGGCATGTGGGATCTTCCCGGACCGGGGCACGAACCCGCATCCCCTGCATCGGCAGGCGGACTCTCAACCACTGCGCCACCAGGGAAGCCCCCTAAAATCCTTCATTAGTGGGTCCCCACTGGCTTTTGTAAAGCAAACAAAAAGTTACCTACAATCCTACTATCCAGACAGCCACTGCCAAAATTTAAATAGAGGAAAGAGTCTGGATTTAATGTCCATATATGGAGCTCTACATACCCAGCACATTTCAACTGTTCGTGAGCATGATCAAAAATGGGACTTATCCATAGTCAAACCTTGGTTTTCCATATATAATGTACAGACATATAACGTCCACCACGACTCCAAAATGTGTGTACTTAAAGGCTCAATATGAGGATAAATCAAGACATGTACACAGCTTCTTTACTCCCCCTCCTGGCCTTAACACACACTTACCTCCTGGCCATAAACACACAGGGACAACATACACATACACACACACACAGGGTATTTATTGCCGGACTATAATCCCCTACAGCTCACCTGGTCTTTCCTTTCACACAATCATACCTGGTAAAAAACTGCACCTTGCCCCTTTCACTGAACAATAAATGTATCATGACCACTGCCCTCTGTCATTGAAAATTTTTCAGAAGTATGAATTTTAATATCTTCCTGGCAATTCCATCATGTAGATGCACAGTTAACTATTACTCTATTGTTGAATACTTGGCATGCTTGTAGGTTTCACCACTAGAAATAATATCTTCTTTATATATCTTTGATGGTATCGCTCAAGACTACTTTAGGACAAAGCCCTGTGAATGAAGCCCAGGTGAAAGGGCAGAGCTATTTCTCAGACTCCTGAAGGACTCAGGGTAAAAACTGTCTTTCATCAAGGCCGCCTCAATTTACATTACCATTAGTCTAAGAGTGTCCGTGTCTCAACACCCCTCCTCCTTATAGCCAATATTTGAAAGTTACATCGTAGAATATTAAAATTCAAATGACGTGAGGTGATGGATGTTAATAAACTAATTGTGGTAATCGATTCACAATATATACATACATCAAATCATTATGCTGTACACCTTAAACTTATACAAGTGTTGTATGTCAATTATATCTTAATAAAACTGGGAAAAAATGGTCGCTGTTTTAAGAAAAAACGTCAAATGCATCATTATACCCTATCAACGCGCAGGAAGCAAAGGACAGTTCCTCACCGACACTGGTGATGGCTGATGGTAGCGTGAGGAGTGAAATGTAACTAATTATATCTGTATTTTAAGAGGAAAGCAGGAGAGGCATGACCAGCTTTGTGTTTCAAAGAGATCACTTTAATACTATGCAGCTTAAAAAGAAAAAGGGAGAAATTCTGTAAGTACTGTTAACACTGCTATGAAAAGGTCTCCAAGATGTATACATGGAAAAAAAAAAAGCAGAACTGTGTGTAGGCTAGGCACATTAAAAAAAAAAAATAAGGAGAAAAGTAGGAACACTTTTGTATTTAGTTGTATTTTCATTTTTTAGAAAAATGCTTGAAGGTTTATACAAGAAACTAACAAAAGCGGTTGCCTGGGGGGTGAGTGGGAACTGGAGGATGGGGACAAAGTGACAGCAAGAGTTTTCACTCTATGTTTGTAAACCTTTTGGAAAAGTGTGAATGTGTCAACATTCAAAAGATTAAAGAGAAG
Source organism: Monodon monoceros (assembly GCF_005190385.1). Taxonomy (NCBI): domain Eukaryota; kingdom Metazoa; phylum Chordata; class Mammalia; order Artiodactyla; family Monodontidae; genus Monodon; species Monodon monoceros. The sequence goes on along the minus strand of NW_021703771.1, from coordinate 14,035,173 downwards.
AAATTTAAGAGAGAAAGAAAGCCTCCCATAGAAAACAACCTGGAGGGGGGCAGTAGTCCATGGCCATAGAGACCAGGGGCATTTCGTATAAATCAACAGGACATGAAGCTGGACTTGGAGCGTTTTGTCACTTGCTGGCCTCCCTGACTCCTTACACTTAGAAGAAAGGCCAGATGATTAAAAAGAAAAGAAAAAAAAAAAAGAGCTACAAATCCTTGTTCCCCCACTTATTTACTGGGTGAGTTTGAGCAAGCTACTTAATCTCTCTATGCCTCAGTTTTTCCATCTTTAAAATGGGAATAATAGTATTACCTGCTTTATTGGATTATTGTGAGGGTTATAGATAAATTATGTGTAGCTTACAATATTTATTGCCTGGCACATAACAGTGCTGTATAACGTCTTTATTATTGTTGAATTTGTTATTTGACATCACATTAAAAAAAATCTTTCAGAATGCAGTGTCAGAGAAAAGTTCACTTTTTTGAGACAAGGTGAATCAAATTATCATATTTTGCTCTGCTTTTGTTGAAGTTTAGAAATAAATTTAGCACATGTTCAAAATTTTTAAAAATTAAAAAAAAAAAAAGAGCTAAGGCCACAGAAAATTAATACGATAGCAGGTCACCCAAATAAACAAAGGGGAGAAATTGCACTCCAGAGAAGGAAGTTTCAAGGGGATGTTTGTGACATTAGCCTCAGGAAGGAAGATGAGTCATGGCAGCAGGGCTGTTTTGAGATTTCCCAGGTGACCAGGGCTGGAACTGTGGAAGCCCAGGAATGAGCGGCAGGGACAGACCAGCGCAGGAGGTGGGACCTGGGAGAAGCCAGGGTCGTAGGTAACGGAAGGGCTTCCCTCGTGGCAAGAGGAAGCCGTCAAGGGCACTGCACAGGCGGGCATAAACCCAGGGTTCAGATAACAATAACATATACCGTCACTTCCTTGACACAAAGAGTTTTATTTACGTTTCAAGCGTTCTGAAACAAAATGCACCTTGCAATCAATATCAAAAGAAGTCTGGGGAGAGAAATTTGTGGAAGAGAAGTAAATTGTGGGGCGACAGTCAAGGCCTTCACCCATGTCGATTTAGCCATGCGTGACGGTACCTGTAACTCACGTGACTGTTTTTTTTCCTTCAAACACACTTAGAAGCCATGGCAGATAACGCTATTTATCCAGTAGCCCATCTCCCTTTCTTTCTTAATAACCGAAGCCTGATTTTGTTTTAGAAAGCAATGTGCTCAGCTATAAAAACTTGTTGAGCCAGCTGCTCTGCAGCTACGGGTGATCACAGTGCTGGCCAGTGAGATGTGAGGCGTCTGCTCCTTGGGAAGGCTCCACCTAATGAATGAAAAGACAAAGCCCATTTTGCACCTGGTCACTCTTCTCCCTTCTCTCTTGCAGAAATGCACCCGTGGTGCCCGGAGGTGCAGAAAGCATTTGGCAATTGTGAAAACCAACACCATATGCAAGAATGGCGGTGGTCAAGCAGAATGACAGGAACCTGGGTTCTTGATGACATCTTACAGCTGCCACACGAGTCTTGTGCAGCCCACTCTAAACCTTATTAGACAAATAAAACCCTAATTAGTTAAGCCACTTTTTAGCAACTCTTCTAGAGCTTGCATCCCAATGCAATGCTACCTGGAAAACTCTTAATTGCTACATAAAATGTCTTCGGCAATACTGTAGTAGGATGGATCGAAAATAAAAGCTATTATTGCACAGCAGGGCCTAAAAATAAAAGCTGTAAGCCATAAATTTCATATAAGTGAAATGAGGATCTGTCACTGGATAAACAGATGAATTTTCATTCCTTTTCTTTGTGAAGCAACAGCAAAGCTGTTGGACCTAAAACAGGCAAATATCTACAAAAGCATGAGTTGCATTCCACCTTATCTTTCAAACGTACACCATTACACGTCATCCAAAGCAATTAAGGGGAAAGGACACTGTTAAATCTCTTGGGCTCTATCGCAGGGAGGCCCACAGGCCAATTCTAGCCCAGTAACTGTGTTTTTATGGCCCACAGCCAAATATAGCCTTTATCTTTTTAAATGGTTGGGGGGAAAAGAAATCAAAAGAATGATAGTATTTCATGACATAAAAATTCTATGAGATACAAATTTCCGTGTCCATAAGTAAAGTTGCATTGGAAGACAACTACATCCATTCATTTACATGTTCTCCCTGGATGCTTTCCGTCCTAGAGAAATTAGCATAATTGAGTCATTGTAACAGAGGCTGTACCGTTCCCAAAGCCTAAAGTATTTAACAGCTGCCCTTTTCAGAAAAAGTTTGCCAACTCTACGCTAGATCACAGATCTTCATTTCCGGCTCAAAGCTCACTTTCTCAGTGAGGCCTTGCCTGACTATGTGATTTTACACTTTTACCAGCCTCCCTCCCCCAAAACTCCCTATTCCCTTTCAATGCTTTATTTTACCATAGCACATAGCATCTGACATACTGTCGTTTTACACATTTGTTTGTTCACCTCGTCCTACTAGAACACAAATTCCACAAGGGCAGGGGATTTTTTTTGTGTGTGTGTGGTACACGGGCCTCTCACTGTTGTGGCCTCTCCCGCTGCGGAGCACAGGCTCCGGACGCGCAGGCTCAGCGGCCATGGCTCACGGGCCCAGCCGCTCCGCGGCATGTGGGATCTTCCCGGACCGGGGCACGAACCCGTGTCCCTTGCATCGGCTGGCAGATTCCCAACGACTGCGCCACCAGGGAAGCCCTCCTGTTGTTTTTGAGCCACCCAGTCTGTGGTATTTTCTTATAGCAGCCCAAATGGACTAAAACAATAAACCGTTACCCTTTCAACTCCGGGGCCCTGCAGGACCCAGATCTGCTGAAGCCCCAAGCCCTGACGAACCGGCCCCAGTGATAAGCTGTCTGGGCTGGTGCCACTCAATCTGCTGATGTAGCATGAACACTCAACGACCCACGCAAATCTTAGTGAAGACACTGGTAGCTTTCCCTGGCAACCTCCTGGCTCCAGGCATCCCTAGGGACTGGATCAGAGGCCAGGCTAACTAAATTATACTGCACTTGACTTACACTTACCCCCTATTCTCAGGCACTGACTGCAAGTAAACTTGCACTTCTCTACTCTCTCTCCACGTAGGATTAGTTCTTTCCCAGAAGGCTGCCAGTTAACTTATGTAATTAAGCAGCCCCTGCCAGATTCTTCCAGACGCTTCCAGACGTGTCTAATCGTGTTTGAATTCCGGGGTGAACACAGCGGAGGCTGTACCCTGGGACCTTGGGAGTCTCTAGTAAACAAAGACATTATCAATTTGAATAAGATAGGGCTTGTTTTTTTTTCTAACTGAGATTTAACGTGAGCAATTGTGGGAAAGCAAGTGTAAAGACAAAGCACAAAAAAAGAATGAAATAATGCCATTTGCAGCAACATGGATGGATCTAGAGATTATCATACTAAGTGAAGTAAGTCAAACAGAGACAAATATCTTATGATATCACTTATATGTGGAATCTAAAAAAAATGATACAAATGAACTTATGTACAAAACAGAAAGAGACTCAGACATAGAAAACTTATGGTTACCAAAGGGGAAAGGGAAAGGTGGCAGGGAGGGATAAATTATGAAGTAACATAACATACATCTATATATAAAATACATAAACAGCAAGGACCTACTGTATAGCACAGAGAACTCTACTCAATATTTTGTAATAACCTATATGGGGAAAGAATCTGAAAAAGAAAACATATATATTATATATATAATACATATACACACACACACACACACACACACACACACACACACATATATGTATATCTTGAGTCGCTTTGCTGTACACCTGAAACTAACACAACATTGTAAATCAGCTATACTTCAATTAAAAAAAAAAAAAAAGACAAAGCACAGATGGCAGACAACAAGAAAAACTGGAAAAAAAGAAAAGTATGTATTTTAGAGTTAGACTGTCCTGGTTTTAACCCTGGCCCTGTCAGTCGAGTAGCCTTGGAGATATTACTAAGCTTCTCTTTTGGCCTTAGTTTCCAAATCTGTGAAATGGACCCAGAATCTTTTTTCACAGGTTTATTGGGAGGATTAAATAAGAAAAGAGCTAAACCATAATAGGCACTGCTCAGTTGTTTCATTCATTCAAGCATGTTTTCTTTCTTTGCCCTAGATGTGGCCTTCTGCAAAAAATATAAAGTAACTTCATTGAACTTTCAAAGGCTTTAGGTATTGGATGTAACAGTTCTTCATTTCACCTCCTTTCACACTTCAAATACACAGTTTTCTTTCTTCTGACTTGAGGCAGATGTAAGGCTGATTTAGGGCCTTTTATGTCTGTCACAAGGAAAAAATCAAAGGCAGGCAGAGGAAAGAGGACAGAGAGCATAGATTTTCTTATAACTTTCTAAGACTTACAGAGGAGGCGCTGGACTAGACTAGGAGGGGTAGGGGGCCCAAAGACAACTCCTCCTTCCAAATAAAAAGGGAAGAAAGGTCTGATGATCTTTTCTGGGTCAAAGACACACGAACTTCCAAGCAATTGAGTAGGGTACCTCGAAGATCTATCATTCCATGGCAAATTCTTTAACTAATAAATACCACACTGTTGGACTTACTAGGCGTCACATTCTCATAAAGAGGATGTAAATGGCAGGCGATAGACTAGTTGCCCCAAGCTATTCACTACGTCTCCTGTGAAGACTAGAAAGTGAAAGCCCTGTGTTCCCAGCCACCCTTGCAGCTGGGAAGTCACTGACCCAGAGCCCACTGCTAAGCTGGGGGCCAAAGTCCAATGGGTGGAGCTTCTGCACGAGGCTCTGCTCTCCTGCTGAAGCTAATGGATCAATACCAGGGCCCTTTGTCCCTGCCCTTCCTCCCTCTTCTTGCTTGGAACCTTGGTGTGAGGGCTGGAGGTGCAGGGGCTGCCTTTCCACCATGAGGCAGCAAGCATCAGGAAAAGGCCAAGAGATCCCAGAAATACAGGCCCTGGACAAATCAGTCTCCAGACTTAACCTGGAGAGACCCAAACACCTCTGTTCATTTAAATTCACGTTACTCAGGTTCTCTCTTACCTGCAAATGGACACACGCCTCCCCTAAAACACCCACCCGATATGTTTCCTTTCTGGGAAGCAGGACGGGGTGTAGAAGAAACCCCAACAAGCCATTGGCTCACTGGCAACATTCAAATGCTGTTTAACTCAACATGAGATTACACGTAAAGTGCTGTGTCTCTGGTGTCTATTTCAGTCTGTCTTACTAGAAAGCAAATACCAGGCTTCCAAGCCGAAGATAACAATGAGAGAGGCTGTCTTGCAAGAGATTGAAACTTGAGTTTTAGGGAATCAGAGTGTCAGAAAGAGCAACTGTGAACTACAGGGCAATTTTTGAAAGAATCATTATTATATGTTGTAAATTAAAGCAATACAATTTCAGTGATGGAAAACATTGTGCTTTTTTTGTCTGTGTATCATTAGCACAGCCCCTGGTACTTACTAGGCACTCCATATGTTTGTATTAAACAAATAAACATTATTGAGCTTGAATAAATACTTTTAACATATTTTCTTTTTAACCAGTAAATACTTTGGATCCTGTTTTCTTAACCAACTTGCATTGGCTTCTTTTTTCCATGTTTATAATGTTAAGTCGTCTTTTCAATTAAAAAATAATAATAATATCATCCCGAAGTTAATTATTTTTTATATTACCTTCCAAGGATTCAACGTTCAGAAACAGACTTTATATGGTTGCCATAGTAACATACACATTTTTGGGTAGAATGTTTCGGTTGTATTACAAATATTTTCTGCTTTTATAATCTTCATAGTTATCTTATTGCATGCATGGATTCTATTAAGTACTTAACTCTAATGTTTAGAACATTATCCAACCATTGGAAATTTAAGTATATTCTAGATATATTTTTCTTTTATAAGAAAAGAAAGCTGTTTCAAACGGGCTGACATTTTTCATGATGACAAATGATATCAATAGTAAGCTACCTAACAGATATTAAAACACACAGAGATGCTCACACATACACACACACCTTCTTTCTTGATTTCTCCCTTCAAAGTAAAGATGAAACTTTATCAGGTAACTATTTCACAAAATGGATTTTAGGAAATGTTCGGTATTATGATTTTGTTACTGAAAACAATGTTTGTTGTCTGTAAAAGTTGTCACTACGAAAACCTAGAAACATAATTTTCTAATCTACTAAAAATCTTTCAAATGAAAAATTCCAGTGAGTTTTTTTAATGTAAAAATCTAACATCTTTCAATTCGTTTTCAGGAACAACTAATTGACATCAGGGAAGAGAGTAGGATTTTAACTACAAAATTTTTACCACTTTTGCGTTATTGATGGATGGGACCAGAAAAATGATTATCACTGTCCTTTAATTCTAATGATGCTTATCCTCCATTTGCATATCCTTTATAATCTGCTTTCTCTTGATACTAATACTCTGAAGACATCACATACTTCCACATCTTCAACTGTCACCTCTATGGAGACATATCTAAAATTTGCATTTCAAAATTGGCCTCTTTCACAAGGCCCAATCCAGAGTGCCAAAGCCTTTCTGGAAATGTATGCTTAAACGTCCCACCATCACCTCAGACTTCACTGCTAAAACAAAACAACAATACAAGGTTTTGACAAGGTTTTGTTGTCATAAGATCAACCTAGCAATCTACCTCCTTCTCCTAACCTCCCTGTTTCTGTTAACAGTACATCACTGTGTTGATGGCTCAGCATGACCACAGACCTGCCTGTGAGTCCAACACTTAACACTGTTCCAAAAATAACCTACCTAAGGAAAGCCTTTACACACACACACTCACACACACACACACACACTCTCTCTCTCTCTCTCCCTCCCTCTCTCTCCCCCTCTGTTTTAGATGAAGAGCCTCTCCTATCTCAGTTTGGTAGGCACTGGAATTGTGGCTCTGATGTCCTCGAGGGGCCCTGGTTCACCTGTGACTTTTTCCATGACAGTTAGAACATCTGATGACGATGTCAAGGGCAGCGGCCTGACCCCCAGAGGGGCCACTTCACTTTGATTTGTGTTCTAGCGCTGGACAACCAGCAAGGGATGGATCTGTCACCTCAGGCAAGTTACTTCTTCTGTCAAAGCCTCAGTTGCCTCATCGGTGAAAGGCAGATCAGAATTTAGGGCAGACGGTGGTGACGAAAATTAAATGACGTAATGTTCTTAGTGCACGGCACGTAGGAAAAGAGCTCAACACACATTAGTCACTATTATCATTACACTTTTAATTCTAAGGCCACAGACCTCATCGGCTATTCTGTTCTTTGGCAAGCTTACTCTCCTGCCAATCACTGAGGACACCTGGGCCCAGTACAACGCCATTCCCTCAGTGAGTCACTCATTTGTTCACTCTAGAAGGACATTCTGAGGGTCGAGCAGGTGCCAGGCACTGTGCTAGGTTTAGTGGGTACACACCTGCCTCTGCCTTCCTTCAGCTCGCGCCCAAGAAAGCTGGGAGTTACAGGGAGTCAAAGTACTGACAGTGCCCAAACTATAAAACTAGGTAACGCAGAGAGGATTGATAAAAAGAAATGTTCACAGATTGAGATATGGGGAAGTCATTCTGGCTTTCCCATGAGTTACATTGAATTTTATGCTGACTAAAATAGACTGTGGCCTATCAAACATACATTGTACATCGGTTTTAATTATTAGAGGACACATTGATTAAAAGTAAAGAATGTCCGTGTTAAAAATAGAGATTAAGGGCTTCCCTGGTGGCGCAGGGGTTGAGAGTCCACCTGCCGATGCAGGGGACGCGGGTTCGTGCCCCGGTCCGGGGAGGATGTAAAGGGAGGATAAGGCTCCCTTCCCAGGGGCCAAGGCCATGCTGACTTGCTGGGTACTGGCTGGAATGTTCTTCTTCTGAAATCTTGAAGAAATGTAACCCTGACTAGTTTCATGTTCTTTGTTCTGACAAGATATAAACTGTGCTGGAAACCTTGCTTCTGCAGAGCAGTTTCTCAGTCACCTGGGAAGCTGGCTTCCGGCTAGTCCTCAGTTTGGCTCAAATAAAACTCTTTTCTGTTCTTACGATTGATTGTTGATTATTTCCATTGACAGGATCCACTCTCTGGGAACATACCCTTTGGTAAAAATGGGCTTCCCTTTAGAGATGAGCATGATTGCTATCACGCTAGCACATATTCTGCGAGGCTGTATCCTCATGCCAACCCTGTCGTCCTCCCATCCTGCGAGGCAGGCTAGGGCAGCCTACAAGTGATGAGGGCAGGACGGGGTCTCCTCAGGCACACGCTGCACAGAGCTCGTCACAGCAGAATGCGCCTCAACTGCCCAGGCCAGACTCACCAAACCCAGGAACAGACAGGCGCTGTCCCTTGCTGTGTGTTCACAAGAGTAACCTTTTTGACTTACCCGTCTCTGCTGCATACAAGGACTGAGAAAAAGAATGTTAGAGTTGGGCTTCCCTGGTGGCGCAGTGGTTGAGAGTCCGCCTGCCGATGCAGGGGACACGGGTTCGTGCCCCGGTCCGGGAGGATCCCACGTGCCACGGAGCTGAGCCTGCGTGGCCGGAGCCTGTGCTCCGCAACGGGAGAGGCCACAGCAGTGAGAGGCCCGTGTACCACAAAAAAAAAGAATGCTAGAGTTAAAACTAGAAAGTGCGGGTGGGGGGGAGGGAAGGACCGGGAGTTTGGGGTTAGTAGATGCAAACTATTATATATGGAATGGATAAACAACAAGGTCTTACTGTAGCACAGGGAACTCTATTCAGTAACCTGTGATGAGCCATAATGGAAAAGAATATGAAAAAGAATGTATATATATATATATATATATGTATAACTGAATCACTGTGCTGTACAAGCAGAAATTAACACAACACTGTAAATCAACTATACTTCAATAAGATAAATTAAAAAAAAACAAACTAGAAAGTGGAACAGGGAGAACCACAGATGTCAGACAAGTAAAGAGGAATTAACAAATGTCCCCATGGCTGTCCTCTGGGACTAAAAGACCTACTGTACAGCACAGGGAACTATACTCAATACCTTGTAATAACTTATAATGGAAAAGAATCTGAGAAAGAATATATATATGTATAACTGAATCATTTTGCGGTACACTTGACACATACACAATATTATAAATTAACTATACTCCAATATATAAATAAGTAAACAAGTAAATAAAGAAAAAAGGAAAAAAGAAATTGACTGGGTCTTTACATAATGGCTTCTGTTAACTAAATCATCTCCATATGGTCCACACTTCCTGTCCAAGTTCTATTTATTCTTCAAGGTTCAGCCCCAAAGCCCACACTGCGATCAACTATGCCTACCCAGTGGTTCTCAGTTGGGGCAATTTTGTCCCCCCCCCCCCCCAGGAAACAGCTGTCAATGTCTGCAGACATTTTTGGTTGTCACAGTTGGCAGGTACAACTGGCATCTAGTGGGCAGAGGCCAGGGATGCTGCTAAACACCCCGTGATGTACAGGACAGCCCCCCAGAATGTCAACAGTGCTGATGCTGAGAAACCCTGACTTATACCAGCCACAGCCCTCCCAGATCCTCTTTTCATCAAACTCCCATTATCCCCACGGGTCACCACCATTTAATGATATACAGCCTGGCGCTGTTGATAACAGTTGCGAGTACCTGTGCCTCTTTCCCCAACTTAACTGTAAATTCCTCTGGCGGATGAAGACCATGTGTGTATCACATCTGTGTCCCCACCGGGACTCAGCAGGGTGGCTCCGAAGAGCTGCTCGTCACATACCTGCTAGTTGACTTGTCTCCTTTCCCACCTGCTTGATGCAATATAAACGGCTTTAACTAATTTCTCTATCAACTCATGCAATAAATTGCTTTTACTCTGCATTTTGAAAAAAACAAAAATGAAAACAAAACAACTTGTATTACTTGGCAATGCGAAGCCATAAAAAACATGAGCAAAAACCTGGAATGAAAGATGTGGGTGGTTTGATGTTTCTGTTTTTACACTCCCTGTCAAGATTACATGTTTACTTCCTTCAAGGAAAAAGTCAGCCAAGTATAAAATATGAACTTAAAATGCCGCTCTTTTGCAAGACTATCTATGAAAATTACATACTGCTGTTCACACGCATGCTTCCTGTTAATTAGAGGATAGTTTGTAGAAAAACCTGCTCCAGCAAAACTTGCTGTAATAGTCCAAATCCTCTGCAGTAATGAGGAAATCCTGCTGAGGATGGTATTTTCCACCAAGAACGACAGGACTGCAGCCAAAAGCCATGCTTTTATCAATGGCCGGAGGTGCTGCCCTGCAACAGTGTGTTTGGAGTATGTTCTTCCCAGTTCTACGCCAGTCCATACTCAGATGTGCGAGAAGAGATCCTAAGAGGTGATCTAGAAACTATATCTATTTACATTTGACAAATAATATGGGGACAGCAGATTGTTCTCACAATTACATTTTTAGGGGGATCATATAATGAATTAGTATTTCCATAGTGGGTGCACACTGATGCCTCAGAGAAAGTCTGGGCCTTTTCACCCGCATCCCATGGACCGGTCCCGTCAGCTTTCTCTTCCCTCCTTGGGCTACTGAGCCAGGCCGGTCAGTGCGCCTTGGGTGCTCAAAATTCCCATTCAGCTGGACACTCCATTCTGTTTAGATGCCACACAACCGCCCCTAGGAGCTTTCAAAGCTAGCTCGAATCTCTGCAAGCTCTCACCCTTCCTACAGAGGACCCTGATTCCTGCAGCCCAGATAAGACAGTCTGTCTTGAAGAGTGTCTCCGCCTCAGATTCCTTGTTATCTTCAGCTGTGTCATTTCTGCATTCCGTCTGGACTCCAAAGAGTCAGTGGAGAAGTTAACAAAGAATGAGAAATTAACACCACATCGTAAAGCAACTATACTTCAATGAAAAAAATATTAAAACTGAAAAAGAAAAAAAAGGAATTAGAGAGAGAGCAGAGAGACGCAGCACAAAGAAAAACCGAAGTCTCTGAAAGGTCAAGGAGGCACGGTTCACTCAACAGGTTTTACAAGACCTTGTGGAGACCTCGCGAGGCTGTAAACGCTGCCCTAGTAACTAGGGTAATGTAAGTGACAAATCAAGGGCTCCAGTGTGATGCAGTGCATAGTCGTTGGGGAAGGGGGTGGAGACAGGGCTTGTCAACAAGTAACTTCCATAGAAAACTGGCAGTGACACAGGAGCGCCCACAGGGCCAGGGCAGCCCAAAGGCAGGTGCTCCGTGGGGAAGGTGCCCGGGACGGGCTATAAACACTGTGGCTGATGTGGAAGCAAGGAAGAGAAGCACAGCATGAGAAACATAGAAAGAATATAAAATAAACGGCTCCTAAGATGATGAGGAAAAAGAATCTACAGCTGTAATATAGAAAGGCAGAGAGAAGGAAAAGTGGCAGGCCACATGGGCACAGAGTGAAGAGCAAGTAAGTTACTTTCTCCTGGGATTGGAGAGTGAGGTCTTCCATATAACTGAAACTTGGCCCTCTAAGCACAGATTTATTATTATCTTGTTTTAAGCTATTTTTATTTTAGAAATCTTTCTGAAATGCACCACATGTGTTCCTGCATTGTTCAGCAGGGTACATCAAACCAAAATGTGCCGAAGCCGATCTGATCTGTTCTGGACAAGGTATCATCCTTCCGGCCCATTTTTGTCCTTTGATGTGGTGCACTGACATTCTCAGAGCCCACTTACAAGAGCCCGCTGTTTTATTTTATGCCAAGCAGAGCCCAAAGCTGTGCTTCTGGAATTCTCCATTTCTGCTTTCAGAAGGTGGCTGTCCCTTCTCAGAGCTTCGCCTGGTGATCCCTCAGCGGGGCCCAAGGCTGCAGGGGCCTACTGCATGCCCAGTCTTCTGGGTGAGGCCCTGAGGTCAGCTCCCTGACCCCTGCTCCACTGAAGGGAGAACAGCTGACTGCCTCTCAGAGGTCTCCCTGCTTCCTCCCAAATGAAGGTTCTAGAATTATGATATCTGGATAAGAGACGTAATACTGTAATAAAATTATCCCTAATAACGTAGATTCTCCATGCCACTTATTTACAAAGCAGCGAAATAAATCATGGCCCTCGCAGCCTTTCTGTTTTCCAATCAGACTTTCGTCTACTACATACTCCACTCCAGTCCCGCCTTGGCATGGTCACCAACTTTTATTAGCTTTTGTTTTTGATGTGGAAGCTACAGATACAATATTTCTTCTCCACGTGTTCAATAAATACAACATGCCAAGCTCTCTAACAGGAAACGTGGGGCAGTGTGAGATAAGATGAATAGGACCTGACCGCAACGAGCTTAGAACTTGGCATGCAAACCACCTGGGTACAAAAATTGTAACCAAGGGTGAAATGCGCTGGGTGCCAGGAAAGCAGTTCCACATCCTGGAGGGCTGTGGAAACAGCATCCTCCCAGTTTGGAGGGCAAAGGACGGATGTCTTCATTGGGAAATATTATTGGCATGGGCTTCAAAGAAGGGAGGGGACTCTGACCAGTTTCAATGCAAGGTTGGCACAATCAAGGCAAAGAAAGCAGCATGAGAAAACGCACAGAAGGCGTTTTAAACCAGGGGTTTAAGAAAGGCCTGGGGCTTCCCTGGTGGTGCAGCGGTTGGGAGTCCACCTGCCGATGCAGGGGACATGGGTTCGGGCCCCGGTCCGGGAGGATCCCACGTGCCGCAGGGCGGCTGGGCCTGTGGGCCATGGCCGCTGAGCCTGCGCGTCTGGAGCCTGTGCTCTGTAACGGGAGGGGCCACAACAGTGAGAGGCCCATGTACGCAAAAAAAAAAAAAGGCCTGGTGTGTGTATACAGTGGTCTAGAGAATAGTGAAAGAAAATGCTGTGAAGGTAGGTCAGATTCGGATCAGAGGGCCCAAGATGCAAGGCCAAAAGGTGAGGCCCCCAAGGTAGAAGCTCTCAGCAGCCAGTGAGGTTTTCCTACACTCTCTGAACCTAACATGCAGACTTAATCTTGTTAGAAGGAGGACGCTGTTTTCCCTCCTTTAATGGAAAAGGAATTTAAAAAGGTGAATAATTAATCATCTCATCTCAGTTAATTATCTCTTAGAACCAAGCTCACTTTTAAAATATCACTATGGAACTCACTATAGAGCATGCATGTGTCATGCTCTCACTCGACAGGAAATGCACGCCAGTGGAAAAGGAATCATCTAGTCTACAACAAAAGGCAGCATGGGTACACAAATCAAATTCATTTCTTTGACAAAAAGAGAACAGGGGGGCTTCCCTGGTGGCGCAGTGGTTAAGAATCCACCTGCCAATGCAGGGGACATGGGTTTGAGCCCTGGTCTGGGAAGATCCCACATGCCGTGGAGCAACTAAGCCCGTGCGCCACAACTACTGAGCCTGCGCTCTAGAGCCCGCGAGCCGCAACTACTGAGCCCGTGTGCCACAGCTACTGAAGCCCGCGCACCTAGAGCCCATGCTCCACAACGAGAAGCCACCGCAGTGAGAAGCCCGCGCACCGCAACGAAGAGTAGCCCCTGATCGCTGCAACTAGAGAAAGCCCGTGCGCAGCAACGAAGGCCCAATGCAGCCAAAAATAAATAAATAAATAAACTTATTAAAAAAATAAAAGAGAGAACAGGAAAGATGACATCTGTTCTAGTTCACAAGCCAAGCTCAAACAAAATATTTTGGAAAAAAAAAAGTCTCTCAATTTTCCACTGGAGCCTTTTATTCAAGTGACACTTTCTAGAATCTTAAAAACAGCCACCTTCCCCATTTAAAAGATGCCATCTTTCTGTCTCGCTCAGAATATGCCTTCCTTTGCCCTTACCCAGATAAATATATCTGCCCCGGAGACTTACCTACAGGATAGATCATTCATTCTAGCACTGTACTCCCTATGGCTCTGTTTTCTGTGCTCTTCTTCTCAATCAGATGATCAGCTACTTGGGGGGAAAGGATCATGCCATGTATTCTGTCCTAAACATGGCTGAACATTGGGCAATAGAAGGTACTTATGAACATATGGGAATTGATTAACTCAATTAATTATACACACACACACACACACACATCCCCTAAAGACTCAATTCTGTCATACTGGTCTAAGTGTGGAATAAAAGAAAAAAATTAAAAAGTTAAAGCGAGCTCTTAAAAATAAAAAAGATCTAAACCAGTTCTTAAGAAACAACACCAACAGTACTAGGCAGTAGGGAAATGCAAATCAAAACCATAGCGAGATTCTACCACATACCCACTAAAATGGCCATAATAAAAAACACAGACAATAACAAGTGTTGGTGAGGAAACTGGAACCCTCATCCATTACTAGTGGGAATGTAAAACAGAGTAGCCGCTTTGGAAAACAGTCTGGCAGTTCTCACAAAGCTAACACAGTTATTACCATATGAAACCACCAATTCCTCGCCTAGGAATATACCCAAGAGAACTAAAAACACATTTACACAGAAACTCCAACACAAATGTTCACAGCAGCATTGTTCCTAGTAGCCAAAACATGGAAACAACCCCAAATATCCCTCGACCGATGAATGAATAAACAAAATGTGGTATATTCATACACAGACTGTTATTCAGCCATACCAAGAAACACAGTGCTGATACATTCTACAACAGGCCTGGACTTTGAGAACACGTGCTAAGTGAAAGAAGCCAGACACAAAAGGTCACGTATTGTATAATTCCACTTATATGAAATGCCCAGAACAGGCAAATCCAGAGATAGAAAGTAGATTAGTGGTTGCCAGGGACTCGGGGAAGAGGGACTGGGGAGTGCGACTGCTCATGGACACGGGTTTCTTTTTGGGGTTGATGAAAGGAGCTAGTGGTGATGGTTGCACAACCCAGTGAATCCGTGAAAAACCACTAAAACAACAATTTCAAGGGTTAGGGTGTGTGAATGACCTCAACTAGAAAACAACAATCACAGGATGAGAAGCCTAAGGCCCAGAAACGCAAAGTTTCGTGTCCAAAGACACAAAGCTGATTAAATGGCATCTCCAGAACCAGATTTCAAGTGTCCCGACGCCCAGGACACCGTTCCAGGAGAATCAGGACAAGTAGTGTAGACGCGAGGCAGCTAGTCCTTTACTAGCTCACGCCTCAGCAGAAGAGAAAGATGAACTGAATGATCTCTGCTGTTCCTTCCAGTTTTTGCGATCTAAGTCTTATATCACATCGGGAGCATTTCCTCTCCGCTACTGGTGACGAGAGCAGGGGTTCTCAGTCAGGGAGTTTACCCCTCAGGGGACATGGGAGAACGTCTAGAGATATTTCTGGTTGTCGCAACTGGGGGACGGGGTGGGTAGAGACTGGGCACGCTGCTCTCTGTCTGCAACGCACAGGGCAACCTCCCAGGACAGAGAACTATGCAGCCCAAGATGCTGACGGCGGTGCTGCTGACCAACCCGGGCTTAGGGTATGACCAGCTTCATCTCCAACCTTTCCAAAGAAGCTCCAGAGCGTGATGACCTCAAGCCGCAGTTCTGAGATTACAGACTGACTGGGAGGCTGGCACAGCAGAGACAGGAAATAGACACTTTTCACCTCCCATAATAATTAGCTTCCACAGAGAGTCGACTATTCAAATGCCCACAGGAGTCCGACAGTTAACAGAAAGGAATGCAGCCAACAAACACCTAGTAACCATTTGGGACTATTATGTCTTTTCTTCCACAGAAAAACTCTCACTGGTTCCCATTCTTCCTGAAACATATAGAACCCTCTCAATACACTCTCAATCTAACCCACTTTGGACAGACACGGATGCCAAGAAATACTTTCTAGCATAAGAAAAGGAATAGCACGAGCTCAAGAGCAAATGGCTCAGAGTGGGGAAGATGGTGGGAATGGTGGGGGGCTGTGGAGACCCCCGGGGTATATGCCCCCATGAAGGGGCCACCACTAGTCAGCTTCAGTGGATCCATGCCAGGATGGAGATCAAAAGGTCTCCAGATGTCTCAAGAAGAACGGGAAATCCAGATGATGTGTAGGGGTGAGAAAGACATCTCCCAGGACTTAAAATCTTTGCTCAAAAAATTTTTAAACACTGTTAAATCAAAAACAATGGGGTTCCAGCCTCTGCAACCAGACGGTGACCTCTTAGCTCACACTAATCCCAATAAACAATGTCAGTTTCACAGTTTCAGGTCTTCCTAGGGACATGTTCCATCGAATGCAGGACCTATTGTCTGATTATAAGAACAATTCTTTTTCCTTAATTAAATCTTGATAGTTCATTTAAAGTTGAAAATTTACCAGACACCAGAGAATTATTGCTGACTTAAACTCATAATATCATTGATGGCTGCCATTTCTTGAAGCTCCAACAACTTTACAAATGGGGACGCTGAGATCCAGAGGAATAAAAAGGCTTGCTAAGCTACCCTGCCAGTTAGGGAACCAGAGGCATAATTTGAACCCAGGTCTCTCTGCTCAGAAAAATCGATTCTCTCCGCTTCCAATGGCTACCACGCCAAGTTACTGTAAGGGATACAAATAACAAACGCAAAGCCCTGAGTACTTCCTGCACATGCTGTGAATGGCAGTTGTTACTATTATTATGAAATATTAGCTTTCCATCTCAACCCATACTCACAGCTTTTATCAGAGTCTCTGAAGAAGCAAAGCTATTGTTTTCACAAGCCCTGAGGACACTGTGCCTAAAAATTACCTGCTGAGTGGAGTTCTGCCCCTTCCCCCTTCGTTA
Source organism: Monodon monoceros (assembly GCF_005190385.1). NCBI lineage: Eukaryota > Metazoa > Chordata > Mammalia > Artiodactyla > Monodontidae > Monodon > Monodon monoceros. The sequence continues at coordinate 14,018,445 of NW_021703771.1, read as the reverse complement.
GCATGAGTTCACACACTGTTATCCCAGCCAGCTTTCTGGGTTGGCATGACCAGGTCCTCACTGATCTCCAATCAGGGGCCCTTCTGGTGGGCAATGTGGGGTCACGAAACAAGTACCACACACAAAGTCAGAAGACAGGGGCTCGAATCTGGTTTCACTGAGCTGAATGATCCTGGGCATGTTACTTAACAACTCTGTGCCTCAATATTCTCATCTGTAGATTGGGTATAATAGACTGCAGTCTGTAGGATGATTGTAAGGATTAAATTACCTACAGAAAAAATCCTCCCACATTGCTGGGCACAGGTAAACACTCATTGTTCACCTGACTTTTCAATGTCCAAGGCTCGGCACAGTGGGCAGGCTTATCCTCGAATCTACCTATTCCAGTGCTTTTCTCCCTCTCCTGTCTCTACCACCTTTTTCCACAAAGCCCCTTATCTCTTTTACCACCACCCCTGCCCATCTGCCAGATTTGAAAGAACGCTGCCTACGTTTCACAACAACAAACAAGGTTCGGTGTTCAGTTTCACAGTCAAGATAATCACTGTCTTTTCCGGGAAGTATCACTCATTTTCATTAACCACAGAAATCCTGCCCTTTCTCTGCTGCCACCTCCTCACCCCATATTCGACGTGAGATGTTTGCAGAGGATATAATCCATCAATTCAACCCACTTCTCATATTTCTCTTCCCTCTTACAGGCTGAAAATATTCTACATTCAGTTACATGAATTTGAAAGACAGAGTCCAACTACACAGAATCTAAGACAGGGCTGGCAAGTATGTGGATAAGCCCTGGTCTTCTCTCCTCTGGGGCCAGAGCAGACATCAACAATCAATCACACTGTGTGGGGGGCTTCCCTGGTGGCGCAGTGGTTAAGAATCCACCTGCCAGTGCAGGGGACACGGGTTCATGCCCTGGTCTGGGAAGATCCCACATGCCACGGAGCAGCTAAGCCCACGCACCACAACTACTGAGCCTGCGCTCTAGAGCCCGCGAGCCACAACTACTGAAGCCTGCGCGCCTAGAGCCCGTGCTCCGCAACAAGAGAAGCCACCGCAATGAGAAGCCTGCGCACCGCAGCGAAGAGCAGCCCCCGCTCGCCGCAACTAGAGAAAGCCCGCACACAGCAATGAAGACCCAATGCAGTCAAAAACAACAACAAACAAACCAACAGAAAAACCACACTGGGTGTTTTCCAGCTGATCCCAGACAAGGCTCCAAAACCCCTCTCCCAGCTCTGCAGGCAGCCACCATTCATCAGACAGAGCTGCCATTTGGGATGAAATCTACTTGCCAAGTTTAGGAAGCCTTAAATCAGATGAGGACTCTAGAATCATGTACTGTGTACAGCAAAGGAATAGTGCCCATTTGCATCATAGTAAGCACTTTGTAGGCTGTGAATAAATATGGTTTAGTGACTGGTGCACAGCATGCTGTGTCCCTATAAAGTGTTCAAAAATTGCAGAAGAACTCTAATTAAGTGGTTTGCTGGGGAACGACCTCAAATTGTCATGTTCTTATTCAAATTTCAGTTGAAAACTCTTTACACTTAAATTTACTAAAAATTCTCCAAAAATTATATCAGCATGCATCCTTGGCTTAGTAAGCATTGTGTACCATATGCAATATTTTGATGATTAAAGATCTTGCACAATTCAGGGTTATAATATTTTTCATGCTTTTATTACTGCTATTACTACTGCTGCTGCTGTTAATAACGATATAATAGAACTAATAGATAAAATGCGTCGCATACTTTCTATGTACCTACCACTGTATGTGGAATACTTCAGGCCTTCGATGCTCACAGCAATCCTACACAGAAGGTACCACTGCTGTCCCACTTTTACAAATGAAGGGGCTGAGGCTCCTTGCCTAAGGTCATGTCGCTCACCAATGGCAGACTAGGATTTGGACCAAGCCCCGCCTTAACCATGAGGCTACACTAATGCAGCCAATGTGCTGCACTGGGTGACATCTCTCTAATGGTACATAATCCAAAGATGAGGCAGAAGTAGGTGCATGGGTTGAATGTAAACTGACTCCAGAATTAAATAAATCAGTAGGTATTCAATCCAAAGACCTACTTCGGCTAGTATGTAGTTTATCATAAAATGACAGTGTAACCCAAACCTCCTGTCAATTGGGGATCCAGGCTTATGGAAATGGCCAATTTCCAGTCAAAGGAACTATCCTGATGAACATGATTACTAAAGAAGAGAACCTGGAAGCCTCAATCCACACGGGAACGTCATGAATGGAGACCATACTCCCACTCCTTGTGCAACCCACGGAAGGAAAACTAACTCAAAAGCTATGTTGGCTGTGTTGCTTTGGGTTTTTTTGTTTTGCTTTGTTTTATTTTCACTTGAACTTATTTGAAATCGGATGGTGGTCATAAACTGATTTAAGTCAGATATTATAGTCACAAACTCTTTTCCCAATTTAAGTTGCATACGGGTGGTGTATTTTTTTATTTACCTTTTTTTATATTGAAGTATAATTGATTTACAATGTTGTGTTAGTTTCGGGTGTACAGCAGAGTGATTCAGATATACATATATCTATATCTATTCTCTTGCAGATTCTTTTCCCTTATAGGTTATTACAAGATGTTGAGTATAGTTCCCTGTACTGTACAGTAGGTCCTTGTTGCTTGTTTTGTTTTTAATATCGGATTGGTGTGTAGCAATAGCTGCTGGCTTTAACTACATATATTTGCATTTACCAAATACCACTGAACTGACCTGTCAAGCAAGTCACCTCTTACTCTTAGCCCTCTACTCCCAAGCCACTAGAGCCAAGGTGACAAAAAGCCATTTCCAGATCTGGACTATCCATCACCAGTAGGAAATGGAAAATGCATCCTGACGTAGTAGAACTCTCTGCCCGCAGTCACAGCCAGTGTTCCCTTTCCGGCTTTGGGAGCTCTGAGGTAATATTGGCAGGGAACACACAGAGGTGCCGCAACAAGGCAGACACACCCTGATGCACACCACTCCACTCTCAGGGGTCAGTTCCAGGAAACCGCCTTTGGGGTTTAGCCAGTTACGGAGCCAGCCCAAAAGAGTCAGGTCCCCTCAGGAATACCAATCAAACTGTTCCAGAGTCTCCCAGGGGCCATTCCAGCCTAAGAGTCCCTGGGATTGTAGGTCGGGGCCCCCTCTGCCAGCATCTAGCTCAGCTTTCAGTCCTACAGCAGAGTTGTCATGAGTCCAGAAGGGAAACATTCCATTAGGTACTTTTCCTCAGTCCATTAGCGTTTGGGAACAAAACAATCAAACATAAAAGAAGTAACAACTCTAACCTTAAATTACCACAGCCCAGTTCCTGGGGGACTAGCCTGTGCTGGCAGATAAACTCAGATAAGCCTTTTCAGAGGACAGAGGGAAACCACTGCTTTAAACTAGATGCTCAGTTGCAGCTGGTGTCCATTTCCAACCTCTGACTCCCCTGTCCCACTCTCCCAGCCACACCAACTGCCAATCAAAACTCTGGCAACGGTAAGTACTGATCCTATTGGTCTAAAAAAACACCAAACAGAAGGTTTCATCGACTTGTTGTTAAGCTACAACAAGAAAGAGGGCCCAAAAAGAGAATTGTACATGATCAGGAGTAGAGGATTTCCCTCACATGTTAAAAAGCACTGGTCATTTCTGAGAAAAAATAACTTTTCACTACATTTCTCATCTGGAAAGCTAAGCTCCTTTTCGGCAAAATGGATAAACAGAATAATATAAAATTGATCGCAGAAAAATAATGAATACAGGAATGTGATTTAAATGAGAACTTAAATTTCTAACGAACTCTGCAGCTAAACTAACACCCCTGAAAGCAGTCCCTACTGAAAACCTGATGAAACCTAAAAGGGTCTCCTTCTGAGTTTAGAGTTTGGAAGGCAAATTTTAAAAAGATTAACCCTTGGCAGCTAAACTAATAATCTCTTGATCCAGTTTTTTTCAAATCTGCATTTCAAAATTTCATATATAATGATCGCTAAGTCATAGTAACTCTTATGTTAAAAGTGAAACATTCACTAAGAATCTAGAATTTTTCTATTCTGTCACCCATTTCTAACTTTACTGAAAAAAAAAAAACCAATTCATTTCAGAACTTTTTATAAATTAAACATGAGAAACCTGAAGAAGAAATATTCTTTAGAGTTAGTATCTCACACTGCTGTCTGTAGAATTGTTGGGTTTTTTCACAATAGCTGTTTTCTGCTTTTGATCAAAAAATTGAAAAATACAGAAATAAACAAAGCTCAATTAGGCTTACACTCCTGCGATGTGGAAACCACCTCATACTTTTATAAATAGATGTCAAAATTTAGTTTCCTCAAATCAAATGAAATATTTATTTAAAATGTCCTAATGCACGTGGATTTGAAAAAGTCCCTAATTTCGTAAAGGAGTCCATGCCCTTGATTATATTTACAAGTTTAAAGTATCATAGAATGGAAAAATATCAAATTTGGGAAATATTAAGATGAACTAGAAAAAGTGAGGTCAGGTCTTCACTTGGGATATCGATAAATCTCCCTTTCTAGCAATGGACCTTAGTGTATACATTGACTATAATTCCATACCCATATCTGACTTTAAGATTCAGGAAATTCGCCCATAGTCTTTCCAATTAAAGGGGGGAAATGCCATCAATTAGTCCTATTTCAACTGTCAACTTGCATGCTGTTATGGGAAATGAACTGTGTCCCCCTAAAAGATGCTGATGTCCTAACCCCCGTACCTGTGACTGCGACCTTATCTGGAAATAGGATCTTTGCAAATGATCAAGTTAAGATTAGGCCAATAGGGTAGGCTGAAGTTCAATATAAAAAGGGGAAATGCAGACACAGAGGACACACACACACACACAAGGGGAATGCCATGTGTACATAAAGGCAGATATCAGGGTCATAATCTACACGCCAAGGGGGAGTGCCAAAGATTACCAGCAAACTGTCAAAAGTTAGGAGAGAGGTACGGAACACAGTCTCCCTCACAGCCCTCAGAAGGAAGCAAGGCTGCCAACACCCTGATCTTGCCTTCTAGCTTCCAGAACTGCGAGACCAATTTCTGTTGTTTAAGCCCCACAGTTCTCGGTACTGTGTTAATGGCAGCCCTAGAAAACCAATACACAAGCCTTCCCAGCCTGACGTTCCCTTACAACTTTGTCCTTGCACTCCCAACTTATTCCTGTCTCTCCTATTTATTTCTTATAATGCTCCTGCCACTTCCCTAAACTCACTCCCTCCCCTCCCCTGCCAATGCCCTTCGGCGCTGTTTCTTGTCAGGGGTACCACTGGCATTTTGCATCGGGCAGCTCTTACGGGGGACTGTCCAGCACACTGCAGGATGTGGAACACCCCCGGTACTTTCATTCCGCCAAGGGCCCATAGTGGAGAAATTTTGCTCTAGAAGCTTTGGAGCCACCTGCCTGCCAGACTTTGACTCAGGGTCCCACCATCTACTGTGTATCATCTCAATTAACTTCAGTCTCTCCATCTGTAAAATGGGAATAAACCTTGCCATGTGACTCAGGACTGAGTTAAAGATCCTAGCAAGCCCAGGCTTACCCTCACTAGCTTTTTTTGGCATTAGAATCACTGAGGAATTGATGCTCACTCTGTTTTATATGGTCACATCCTGACTTTAACCACCTTGGAGCTCCTTTCAGAAGCTCCCTTATACAAACGAAGCTTCACAATGCATTTTGATCATTATCATGGATCTGACCATTGCATGTTTACAGCAGTCATACGTCACACAAAGCAAAGCACGGGCACGCCTTTCTACAGCTAAAAACGAGTGTGACAACTCTGAGCACAGTTTCTACATGTTTCCCCTCCGCTCCCACACCCACCTGAAAACACAGTTGCAGCCGTGGATAAAGGTCCATGTCTTCCAACTCTGCTTCCACCTCTGCTTTCTTTGTACATTTTCCTCCCGGTGACGGTCCCCTCCAACATCCAAGGATATACTACTTCTGTCTAGCTCATTTCCCCTTGTCCCATGGAAACATCCCCCAAGCCAGCATCAGCCCTTCATTCTCCTTGATGAAATGGTTTGCAGCCCAAGTCTTTGGGCTGTGGAGTGTCCGCACTGATTTACGCCATGAAGGCAGAGTGTGTGCCTGTTCTGCTGACCATCATACACCTAACAGCACCTAACAGAGAGCCTGGTACTTCACAGGTTTTCAATGATTGATAAGAGCATGAATCAATCAAGGCATGAATGAATGTAGGGCTGAATGAACGTACAAAGGGATACATTCAGTAGTCAGGAGACCTGGCCTCCACTTAACCCTCAGCTCTGCATTGACTGCCATTAATGACCTCAGGGGAAGTCATTTAATCTCTAGGCCCAAATTTCCTTCTCTGTGAAATGAGGTGGTTGGACTTCACTAGAAAATTTCTTTCGGTATTCTTCCAGCTCTCACAACTGAGCCCAAGAACTTTTCACAAAGAGTGACAAACTTTACTTCCTTTTTGAGAAATTTTAGTCAAGACAAGCAGGATGGTAAAGATTCTCCTGAAATCACATACCAGGGATCTCTCCCTGTCAGACAGCACCTTGTTCCCTGGGGACAAAAGGCTCCAGACAGCACGCCAGCTGCAGATCCTGAAGACATCTCTGAGATGTTGAGTACTGTGGAGTTTGTTATCACCGGCTGCTTTCAAGGACTCAGAGTCTACTCCGTACTCAAAAGGTCCACAGGGACCCCAGGTGCCTGTCCCCTCCCACCTAAGGTTCTTCCCTTTCCAGCCTGAACAAGATGGGCTCAGGCACTCTCTCCCGGGCTCCAAATCCAACTCAATCCCTCTCTCTGCCATCTGCCTGAGGCTCCCACATGCATATTTTATGATTTCTGGCACATTTCCTCCTTATCTGACATCCTGCAATGCATCCCTCCACCGCCTATATAATTTCTATCTCTGGTAAAGAATGTTCCTGAAAGAGGCATGTGTCCTTGGGTTGTACTTTATTACTGGTGGTTTCACTTTTCCTATCTTATCTTCCCACCTGATCCCCACCTGAATTCCTGGAGGACAGAAACCACACCCTCTGCTCTCCTCCAATTCCCACAAGACCAAGGACAGGTCTAGGCAGGCAGCAGACCCTTAGAAAATGCTTGTTGAGCGAATAAAATAATGAACGAATGAAATAATCGACTGATTTCAATGTTTTTACATTAAAAAGTCATATCAATACATTTCTTGGATAAAGTTACCAAGACCTCCCCTTCTGGGTATACAACCAGAATAAATTAGATTTTAAAACGGCACTTCTATGACTACACTATTTTCTTAGGACTGAAATAAAGTGCCCTTCTCTATGATATGAATGACAGCGGCATGATTAGTTGCATAAGAAATCTGATTTTCAAGTAGCCATAGCATAATAATGTGGCATTGCTTTTATTTCCTATAAAAGCTGATTTTACTTGGAGCTGGGGAAGAGAAAAGGGCAATCACCCCTTCTGTTAATTATTCTAACTACCACTGTTAGGTGTTGAAGCTGCAGAGTTCAGGCAAATCAGAACAAGATATGAGAGTTTTCCCCAGATAGATTCTTTAAATCTATTGTTGACTGGGGCAGAGCATCTTTTTTGGAAATTCCTGGGACTTACTTGGCCACGTCTACTTCTAGTCACATTCCTTCCTTGTGGTTTAATCCACTCCAGCTAAAACCAAACTGACTTGGGAATCACATTATTCATTCTCCCGTGCACTTGCTGGTCATGGTGGGTCACCAAATGAAACAGAGCCAATGGTCAATGCAACACCGCTGGAGGGAAAACACAGCTGTGCCCTCACAGCTCAATACAGCATAATACCATAAGCCCTAGTGAGCCTCTTCTGCTCAACAGCTGACCTTAACAACTTCATTATCTCTTAGAAATCACCATTCTTGCATAGAAGCATAAACTTACCCTCACCCAAAGTATTGATGTTACCTAATTACAGAAAAACTCTGTACTGATATAGGAGATAAATTTACAATTGGAGGGACTCAATGACTGAGGGCTGTCTGAGACCCGAAAAGATCAGGTACTTTAAAATACATAATTAGCATTTATGGGCTGTACATATGGTATGTGATAACAGAGTATGTCTTCCAGCTGAAACCGTATCTTGTTGGAACACAGACTACCGGGTGTGTTAGTGAGGGGACCTGAGCCATCCCAGTAAAACACCAGAGGAAAAGAATAAATTCACTTTGATACTAACATGTATATTGTCAATGTGAAAGAAGTCATTATAAGGATTTATCCACATTTACCCAACTAATTAATTCAAAGCACTTTAAAGCTAGAGTGCAATGCTGAGTTATTCATCACAACCGTTCATTCTATGGACAAGAAACTCCAGCAGAGGTGAGGTACTTCAACCAAACTCACACCACGCGTCAGAGCCTTCCTCAAAACTGGGGTCTCTTAGGTCTAGCTTCATGTGCAAAACACCCAACATTAAATTTAAAAGTTAAAAAGGCACATAGCAGGCAGGCAATAAATATTTGTTAATGGAATTGAGGAAACAGAGATGTGGGGTTCCAGAACTCTCTTGATATACGACCTTCTTACAGGATAAGCCAAGTCATTACCGTAAGTTTGACTTGTCCAACATCGGTAGCGTAGGCTTCTTAATACATAAAGCATCCCTTTTTCAATCAATAAAATGCTATTGCAACAATCATCGGAGCACGCAAGTTGATGGTGAAACCAAAAGCTTTGTAGCACTCTTATGAAGAAGTGAATTGGAAAAAAATCTATCCATGAAACAGTATGGGTTTCCAAACACATGAAGTGCAGCTTCAGTGCAGACATCTATAAAAGGCAGGTATGACTAAGCAGCCCCAAATAACAAGAAACACCAAAACTATCAGGAATGTGGGAGACCAGGGCATGCCTGCATACAAAGATAAATTGGAATTTCCCGTCTATTGTAACTAATGCAAAAGGGGGCCTTTTTTTCTATTGTAGGGTAATTCCTTTTTAAATAAAAAACCTCAGTGTTGTGTTGCAAACAACATTTTCTTCCTTCCATCTCACCTGCTTCAGAAACAAATTTGGGGAAAACATGGTTGAGTTGCTGGGCCTGCAACCAACTGGCCAGACCAAATTTCAAGCTATCAGCATTGCACTTTCTGATGTATTTGATTCTGTATCTCACCAAAGAGCCTCTTAAATCTAGAGTTTTACTCTTAGCTAAGGTAACCAAATCTTAATAATCTAATCGTGTAGAACATATTGCTACCTGTCTTATTCAGTGGGCTATCAAGTATATTACGGAATTTTTCCCTAAAGTCTGACATTTAGCTATGTAACTTCTTCCTTAAAAAAAATTCAAGAATATCGACCACACAAAACAGCTTAAAATAATTAAAGAGACCACAATTTATATATCCCCAAGATGAAACTGAGCACAGCATTACTGGAGAAAAGAAACCAAACGCACCACATTTTACATATAGATGTAAAAATATTTATAGTACCCGAGGCCAAAAAAAAAAAGGACAAAACAAAAACCCCTGGCACGACAGGACAAACCTGGTTTACTGTTCTCTCTGCGCAGGTATAAAACTGAAGAAACGTGCTTTGTGGCGGGGCACAGAGGGTGGAGAGCAAGTTCCACTTAAACTTGTTCCATTCAGGAGCTAGGTTAGCAAACCAAGCAGCCTGACAAGAACCGGGCTGAGTGTCCCAAATCGGCAAGAACTGACACCAAGGGAAGCGGGACCCCCGAAGCTCTCGGACCACCCATCCCCAAATCCCCGAGCCACTCAACTGGAGCTGGGGGCTTCCCGCCGACTCCATTTTCCTGTCTCCCTCTCAGGCCGTGCAGGGTGGGCACGTGGGTGAGTCCGGGGTCCCCCACCAACCTTGGCTCCCCGCCCTATTCATTGTCCGAGGATGATGGATCACCTGCCGGGCGCCGGCTCCCGCCGCCGGACGCGCAGCGCGCCGAGACGCACCGGGGCGAGCGCCGCGCGCCTCCCGCAGGATCGGCGCCCTGCTGCCCCTACCACGCAGACCCGGCCCGCAGCCGGTCCCCTACGTGCTCACCGCCACGAAGCCCGAGGAGGAGGCGATGAACACGCGGATGACCATCCTCTCGCCGCGCCGGGACTGACCGTCGGCCCCCGGAGGCTCCGGGCTGGCGCGGACGCAAAGGCAGAACTCGGCTGAGAGCCTCCGCCACCGCCACCGCCGGGCACAGCGCTCGGGTCTGGGAAGATCGCAGGGATCCGTATCCCTCCCGCCCGGTCTGCAGATAAAAGCTGAGAGCTTCCCAACCGCCGGCCAAGGTAGAGAGGGGGGGCAGAGGGGAGGGGAGGGAGCCGGCTGCGGGGCGTGATGGGAGTTGTAGTCTCCGCAGCTCCCTGGGATGGCGGTGGACTGAGCTCTTACCAACCGCCTCCTCGGACGAGCGCAGGTGGCTGGAAGGCCACCCGAGGCCGGGAAGAAGCATGACGGGGGTGGCGAGGATCCTGGCGAGACGAAGGGGCAAAAAGAAAACTAGGCAAGAAGAGCTTGGTTCAAAGTCCGAGCTGGGGTTTCAGTGTTGTGGTTTACTGGTGTGGAGCATCCCCTCCCAGAAACGTCCACAGACTTAGTGGTGCCGCGGAGACCCATCGTCTCCGGGTCTCCTGCCCGCCCAGCAAGCCCCAGCGACTCGCGGCCGGCGGGGTGGGGCGGGCCGGGCGCTCGGGGAAGTGGGGACGGTAAGGGCGGTGGGGACGCGCGCTCCTCTCTTTTCCCAGCGGCTCTGGAGGTGCGGAAAAGTGATTCTTTGCGGGGTAAATGAGAGGCTTTCTTTTTCGGTAGACGCTGAAAAGTAGAAACCCAGGTGAGAGCACAGCCGATATTTTATTTTTCTAGCAAAACTGTAATTGTAGCAGAAAAAATAAATACCAAGCGAAATTAGAATCGTACTATCAGCATCGGGAATCAGGACCCCGCCCGCCCCACCCCCTCCCCTACACAATGGCTTCGCCTCTGTGCACCTGATATTTACAGTTGAGCCAAATCTGTGCCTTTTTCAGACCTGCTGCACATTCCAGCGCAGTCTCCCAGGAGGATGCTGTTAAAATGAAAAGCTTCTATGTAGTTGCTAAGAGTTTAGGAATAGTTCTTCAGCAAGTGTTTTCTGTTTCACGAAAGCGCAAGCCTGTCGCAGCTCCGTGAAAATGAACCCGTTTTCCCTGCAGTACTGTATTTACTTTCTTCCTTTCAGCAGGGGAGTTTTAGCAGAGTTCTGGGAGCAATGTTAATTAATAGTTCTAGAAACAAAGAAATTAGATGATGAGGTCTCCGGCTCTTTGGTAAAATTCTTGCACAAATACTAATCGTTTTGGAGCATTTGTTTTTTAGAGCGATTTTGAATATTTCAAGTGTATAACCGTCCCTATTTATCAGAAGTCATGTCTGTAGTGTTCCATTTTTTATTTAGTACAGTGACAGAAGATACAATGCTAATGGGACTTTATTTCTTCTTACTATTCAACAATTTTAACTATAAATTTTGCTGGCTGTAAATAATCTATCTCTGCAGATTTACTTTAATTTGGCCACCGTAAACGCGTAAATGAATGTTTATTACTTTTACAATAATTTTCTTAAAGGTAGATACCGTATTTCCTGTATAAATGCAACTTTATAAAAGTCTCAATTTCTTCGGTTTGGAATTATTCAGCTTTGAGGATATGGTTAAACTCAACAAATGAGAACTCAGAGCCTGTGCTCTAACAGGTACCAGAGTGGGTGAAAAGCTGAATAAGTCATTTCCTCAGTCAGCAGAGCACCTGTTGTCTGCAAAAGAAAAAGTCAGGTACAGAAATAGCGACAGAATGAGATACACTGTACCAGTAGAGTGTTGTATGGATATAAAAGAAAGCGAGGGAAAGGGTGGCCTTCTAGAAGAGACTTTAAAGGTGAGTAGAATTTCTGCTGGCAGATAGAAGGGATGCAGGATGGAAAATGCAGGGTCTGTAGGAACAGCAAGGGGTCCGTTTTGCTTCAGGAAGGAAAATCAGGGTCCTAACAGGGGGCAATGCTGAAAATACAGCTTTGGTTGAATGCAGCAAGAGGCTCTCTCTGGGTTGTCTGCCTAACTCCCTGCCTTTTTCTGGAATCTCTTCCTCAGCTTTGATCCAAGAACTTGTAGGGGTGGTTTCCCAACACGCCCCTGGTTCATAGAGCAAGACCCAGAGCCCTGGCCACAGCTGATAGGTTGAGGGGTGAGCGTCTGAGCCAAGCAAGGCCAGGCAACATCTCTTCCCTAAGGATTTAAAATTAGGACTAGGGCTTCCCTGGTGGCACAGTGGTTGAGTATCTACCTGCCAATGCAGGGGACAGGGGTTCGAGCCCTGGTCTGGGAAGATCCCGCATGCTGCGGAGCAACTGGGCCCGTGCGCCACAACTACTGAGCCTGCGCGTCTGGAGCCTGTGCTCCGCAACAAGAGAGGCCGCGACTGTGAAAGGCCTGCGCACCGCGATGAAGAGTAGCCCCCGCTCGCCGCAACTAGAGAAAGCCCTCGCACAGAAATGAAGACCCAACACAGCCAAAAATAAATAAATAAATAAAAATTTGAAAATAAATAAATAAATAAAATAAAATTAGGACTAATAGAGAGAGAGAACGCTTGAACTTCATCTTGTGACCTGGAAGCTCAGTGCTTTCAGAAGCCCTGTTCCAACATGAGAACCAGAGAAGCTGAGGAAGGTAGTCAACAGGAAGAGAACAACAAAGCAGGGGCGTGGAGGGCGATGGAAATGTTTCAGAGAATCCTGATAATGCTTTAGCCCAGGGGCCCTAAAACTCTGGCCTGTGTGTCAAATCCAGTTGGTTGTCTGTTTTGTAAATAAAGTTTTATTAGAACACAATAGTTTTCCTATTGTCTCTGGCAGAATGCCAGAAACCATATGGCCTGCAAAGCCTAATACATTTACTCTGTAGCCCTTTTACAGAAGAAGTTTGCCAGTCCCTGTTTATGGCTCAGCCTGTTCCTGTATCCCCGCTCTGGAGGCCTGTGTCATAGTCCTGTATTCAAATCATAAATTCCTCATCTTAACCTAAGTCACCCCAAATAGGTTTCTGTTTTGTACAACCCAAAGTGCCTTAAGAAGGTTGTACTTAATTTGTAAGCATTCTGAGGAAGAAAAGGATATGATCAGAACTATACTTTGAGGACTTCCCTGGTGCTGCAGTGGTTAAGAATCCACCTGCCAATGCAGGGGACACCGGTTCAAGCTCTGGTCCGGGAAGATCCCACATGCCGCAGAGCAACTAAGCCTGTGCGCCACAACTACTGAGCCTGTGCTCTAGAGCCTGTGAGCCACAACTACTGAAGCCCTCATGCCACAATTACTGAAGCCCGTGCACCTAGAGCCTGTGCTTGGCAACAAGAGAAGCCACCACAGTGAGAGGCCCGCGCACTGCCAGGAAGACCCAACACAGCCACAAAAAAAAATTATTTTAAACAAATTTGTTAAAACCAAGTCTTTAAAAAAAAAAAAAAAAGAACTGTACTTTGAGAAGATTACTCTGGTCATAGTTAGCTCTATTTTTTGGACCCTTGGTGAAGAGGTTTATCCTTAAAGCTTGTATTCAGGACAAAGTGTTAGCAGTGCAGGAACCCACAGTAGCCAGTACAGAGTTGGGACCCAGAGAGTGACAGAGAGTAGAAAGCAATCTGGAACATAAGCTAAGAGTCCAAGATCACCACCAGGGTATCATAGCACAGAGAGGATTCCGAGCTGATCTGACAAGTCAAGTCTGCAGATAGAGCAGGTGGCTGAAACTTAAGACAGAACTCAGAAAATGGAGTAGGTCATTAGGCATCATGGAGGCTGCTCCTGCATTGCCTAGAAATCGATCCCTTTTACAAGTCGTGATAGAACATCTGGCAAGAGTGGATTTTTTCCTTAGTTTTATTGACATATAATTGATATATAACAGTGTGTAAATTTAAGGTGTATAACATCTCTTTTCCTGGCAGCTACACAATCCCGGCCAGAATATCTGTGTAAAGAGCAGGTAGTAAATCCTCTCCCTATAGGGGTCAGGCAGGTGACATAAGTGAGAGAGGTGGGGTAGGTCCAAGTGCACATGTATTCACCGAGAGGACTGTAGCAAACTGGACAACACTGCTCAAAAATACAGATTTTTGTCTAAAATATACTCATCTTTCAGTAGTGACTCGCAAGTTCCATACAGCCCTAGGGTTCTCCAGGTTTCTCCCTCCAACGTAAATAAAGCTCTGAGCCTGGTGTTTGGCTCCCAGTAAAGCCACAAGAAGCACCGGGTGTTATTATAATAATGGTTTGTTATCACTGCTGACCTTTATGAGAGCATTTCCAGGAGGAGGGCAGAGGCAGAAGCCACATCACAGCGATAGCTAATGAGGCAGTAGAGGGAACGATCTAGTCTTTTCTAATTGGAAGTTGAGGAGTAATAAGAGAATGAACAAGGACAGAAGCTTGCAGGGGAGTCAGGGAACAGAAACATTCTTCTTTCAGGTTTATCTACAGATTAAATGAAGAGCTCTTTGAAACAGTCTGGAGTCCCCCAACTGTCCAGATTTTATTTTTAGAGTGGCATTGAATCTGATTGATAATTCTGTTTTGTCGGGTGTGCCTGTCCTTAACAGCACTTAATCCAAGACTGTCTAGCTCCCCAAGGATTTCACTTAAAAAAAAAACCCACACATTTATTTATTTATTTTGGCTGTGCCGGATCTTTAGTTGCGGCATGCATGCGGAATCTAGTTCCCTGACCAGGGATTGAACTTGCGTCCCCTGCATTGGGAGTGCGGAGCTTACCCACTGGACCACCAGGGAAGTCCCAGGAATTTCACTTTTTAAAGAATGTCGGTCACCACACCATGCGTGTGACGATCCCTGCCCTACTCCAGGCAGCAGCTCCCCTGAAAGCTCAATGAGCACATTTGGCTGTTAGTAGGTGACAGATTTGTGGGAGTGGAGGTTATAAGCCAAAGGGCAGGAGTAGGGCAGGGATAGGTCAGAGTGGTTAAGGAACAGGCCTCTGAGCCAGACCTGGATCGATGTCCCAGCTGTATGAGCTTCCTTAGGCAGTTTAGGTAACTTTCCAATACCTCCCCTTCCGAGTTGTTGTTGGGGGCTTAGTGGAGAAGATGTAAGTAAAGTGCTATTCACACAGTGCCTGGGACACAGTTGGGACTCACAAAGTATTAGCTGTTACGAATCACGCAAAGTAAATCAAGGAATGGCCTTCATTTGCATAAAGCATATAAATCCTGTAAATATTTCTGTCTCATGCCTGTGATTTGAACTTGCTAAATAACAGGGATCTGGTTCGTATGAGCCTCTTGTCCAGTGCCATGTCCTGTTAAAGTACTTAAAATCTTTTTGATGTTAATGAAGTTTAGAGACCATACTTAAGAGAAAAGGAGTATTAGTGAAATGAAGCAGCAATAAAGGCAAGTAAGGCGGCTTGAATTTTGTAAGAAAATTCATTCGCTGCTTTTATGTGGCTTCATCGGGCCCATCCTGTCTATTCTTAATATAATAAAACCTTAATTAACAGAACCATACTAAGCAATCCCTGAACTGGATGGAACTTTCAGCCGTCATGTTTAAGAACTGGAGGCAAATCGTAAAGCAAGGAATTAGGCTTGAAACCAACATTCAGGACATATTCTTTTTTTTTTTTTTAAATTGAAGCATAGTTGATTTGCAATGTTGTATTAGTTTCAGGTGTACAGCACAGTGATTCAGATATATATATGTGTGTGTGTGTGTGTGTGTATATATATATATATGTATGTATATTCTTTTTCAGATTTTCTTCCCTTATAGGTTACTACAAAATGTTGAGTAGATTTCCCTGTGCTATACAGTAGGTTCTTGTAGCTTATCTATTTTACATACAGTAGTGTGTATATGTTAATCCCAGACTCCTAATTTGTCCATCCCCCACCCCCTTTCCCCTTCGGTAACCATAAGTTTGTTTTCTATGTCTGTGAGTCTCTTTCTGTTTTGTAAATAAGTTCATTTGTATCTTTTGTATCTTTTTTTTTTTCTTAGATTCCACATATAAGTGATATCATGATATGATATTTGTCTTTCTCTTTCTGGCTTACTTCACTTAGTATGATAATCTCTGGGTCCATCCATGTTGCTGCAAATTTCATTGCTGCATTATTTCATTCTTTTTTATGGCTGAGTAATATTCCATTGTATGTATATATACCACATCTTCTTTATCCATTTATCTGTTGATGGGCACTTGGGTTGCTTCCATGTCTTGGCTATTGTAAATAGAGCTGCAATGAACACTGGGGTGCATGTATCTTTTCGAATTATAGTTTTCTCCAGATATATGCCCAGGAGTGGGATTGCTGGGTCGTATGGTAGTTCTATTTTTAGTCTTTTAAGGAACCTCCATACTGTTCTCCATAGTGGCTGTACCAATTCACATTCCCACCAACAGTGTAGGAAGGTTCCTTTTTCTCCACACCAGGACATATTCTTGAATCCGTTCACATTCAACCCAATCAGTAGGGTTCCCTATCCTCTCTGACATGAGAAAACACTTTCATTTCCCCAATACCTTACTCCCACTAGAATCTGAAAAAAGTTAGGAGGAGAGAGGTGAATGCACAAGCCATCTTGGAGCACTATATATATATATATATATATAGGAAGTATAACAAGGAAGCTTCGAGGTCTGCTGGTAACCACAGGAAGAGCTGAAAACCGTGCATGCAGTTAATTTCTTGCAGCTGTAGTCGTTCAGTGTGTGTCACGTGCTATGCTAGATGCTGAGGACTCAGCACTGAATCAAACATAGTCCCTGCTGTTGACCTCGGAGAGACAGCAGTCAGCGGTCCTGAAGAGAGATCTTAGTTCCTTGCCCAGGAGCTGAACCTGGGTAGCCTGGATGAAAACCAGGAATACTAGCCACTAAACCATCAGGGGTTAGAGGCTAGAAGCAGAGTTCCCCTGGCTCTTACCCCCATTGAAAGCAAAAATGTTTCAAGGAGGCAAAAACTGTAAAAACAGGTACAAAGTTTATTATTAGAGACACAGCACAACGTATGGGAGAGCACACAGAGACGCAGTTTGTTTATTTAAGTTTATTTAAGTCAGAAGCTAGGCATCCTCTCTAAGGAGGAGCCCAGTAAAGTGGTGATTTGAATCACTTATATAGGACAGTCCTTCTGAGTCTTTGTTTACCTTTGGCCCATTATCTTGTTTCTTTTTTCACACCTGACCAGTCCTAGGACCCTCCTTCCCTAAGATGGGTGAGCAACTTTTTGCCAAGATGGATCCCACCGCAGAGGCCTGTGGGTGCATGTCCACACTTATTATGGGGTGGTGCCCTCTCCCTTTTTAACCCCCAAGGAACCTTCCTGCGCATGTGCAGACAGGGAAGTGTTCCTTGGCCTCAGGACTGGTCATCTTATCTCTTTACTTCAGCAGAGCTCAGCTTCTGCCACCAGCTTTGTCCTTGGAGTGTCTGGGTGAGAACAAAGCTGCAATTTTACTCCGCCTGACAAACACCAGCTGTCTGGCCCAGGGGCCCATCTATCTCCTACCTCACCCTCATGGAGATTATGGCTTCTCAGGAAGATGAAAACTGAACAAGAGTATGCTAGGTGCTTGAAGGAAAGGACTATTTTTATTGTTTTATTTTGTTTTTTAATCTTGTAGGACTCTCCTAATCAATTTTTTTGGAGATACATATATATATACACACACACACGTGTGTGTGTGTGTACACATCTCCCCCTACCCCCTCCAAGATTACATTCCAGATCAAGAGATGATGTCACCATAACAAGATAAAGGTTAAAAGTTGATATTGCTTAAGTAGTTCTTGGCAAATTAGAGGAACTCCCAATACTCTACAATATTTTGATTATTAGTTCAGTACTTTATAAATGAATGCCATATTATAATAAACAAAAATTTACATTTAGGTTGTTTAATTTTGAAATTATTTTGATTCCTCATGAATACATTGCTAATGAGTTTTCAGTTCATTATAATTTCTCATTATGCTAGGCATAAAGCCATTTAGAATAATTGCAACAGAGCAAGTATAAGAAAAAGTTTATATATAGCTTCAATTAGAGTAGATGGAAAAGTCAGGTTAAGCAAATATAAAGTGATGTTGTTGTAGCAGTTATTACTTTTTATTATTGCTTTTCCTATGATTTTGAAGGGCTTACTCAATGGAAATGATGAACATTTGCTTTGAGTACTTCTAAATACCTTGAGCTATAATGGTTTTGAAAAAAACAATGAGCTCTTCACCTTTAAATTTCTCAACTCTTTCCTAAAAAGTAAGATCAAAGGGCGACAAAAAATATAGAGCCCTTTATTAGGTTACCACTTCTTTTCCTCAGTTTTGCATCCATCTCTAGCCAGGTTATTCAGAGCAACTTAAATTGCAGCCATCACTCTACGTTGGTCTCCACTGCAATGAGAGCTGTCGGGTTTAAATAGCATCTTTTTAGAGGGAAGGCATTTTTGCATTAAGTGGAATCTCTTTTAACACCAAGGTCAGGGAATGAGACTTCTCTGTGAATGCACTCACTATACTGGGAAGCTATGATCTGGCCCAGGTATCACTAAGTTTATGACAAAATGAAGGACTTAATAATGAAGCTCTAGTCCTTCTAGTGTTAATTGCTTTCTGGTTATAAACCAGACATATCTGAAAAACCCATCAAATTCTTCTTGCCCTGAAAACAATGTAGTGGGAATGCCTTATTTTACTTGAACCACAATTTACATTTCCCAGAACATGTAGCTTTTTATTTTTTTAAAGATTTTATTGGAGTATAGTTGATTTACAATGTTGTGTTAGTTTCAGATGTACAGCAGAGTGATTCAGTTATACATATATTCGTTCTTTTTCAGATTCTTTTCCCTTATAGGTTATTACAAGACATTGAGTACAGTTCCCTGTGCTCTACAGTAGGCCCTGTTGGTTATCTATTTTATATATTGTAGTGTGTGTATGTTCATCCCAAGTTCCTGATTTATCCCCCTTCCACATTTCCCCTTTGGTGACCATAAGTTTGTTTTCAGTATCTGTGAGTCTGTTTCTGTTTTGTAGATAAGTTCATTTGTATCATTTTTTAAAATTAGATTCCACATATAAGTGAATCATATGATATTTGTCTTTGTCTGACTTACTTCACATGGTATGATCATCTCTAGGTCCATCCATGTTGCTGCAAATGGCATTATTCCATTCTTTTTTATGGCTGAGTAATATTCCATTGTATATATGTACTTCATCTTCTTTATCCATTCTTCTGTCGATGGACATTCAGGTTGCTTCCATGTCTTGGCTATTGTAAATAGTGCTGCAGTGAACATTGGGGCGCCTGTATCTTTTCTAATTTTGGTTTTCTCTGGATATATGCCCAGGAGTGGGATTGCTGGATCATATGGTGAACGTGTAGCTTTTAAAATCTTTTTTTTTTAACTTGTTTATTTGATTTATTTATTTTTAATTTTTGGCTGAGTTGGGTCTTCGTTGCCGCACGCGGGCTTTCTCTAGTTGCGGCGAGCGGGGGCTACTCTTTGTTGTGGTGCGTGGGCTTCTCATTGTCGTGGCTTCTCTTGTTGAGGAGCACAGGCTCTAGGTGTGCGGGCTTCAGTAGTTGTGTCACGTGGGCTCAGCAGTTGTGGCTCACGGGCTTTAGAGCTCAGGCTCCGTAGTTGTGGCGCACGGGCTTAGTTGCTCCGCAGGATGTGGGATCTTCCCAGGCCAGGGCTCGAACCCGTGTCCCTTGCATTGGCAGGCAGATTCTTAACCACTGTGCCACCAGGGAAGCCCCGAACGTGTAGTTTTTTAAAAGCCAATCTGTTCAGTTCGGTTTATTTGTTGAGCACCTGCTCTCTATTAGCAACTTATCAAACTTCCTCTCTTAAGCAATGTGCATTTCTTTAAATGTTTAATAATTATTAAGAAATCATCTCTCAGGACCATAAAAATATGAATATGTCTTTGTAGTTCCTGAGATGCATGTAAATTGGATAGCTATTCAACAGAGGGGATATTATGCGATTTTAATTCCATACCGCTGATATATATCAAATTCCTACTAGGTACCAGGCACTCTACTAGATGCTAGGTATATGAAGATTCATAAAAGAGTGTGTGCATTAGAGGTGGAATAAAACAGTTTTAGCACAAACTGAAGTCCTGGATAGAAGCACAAAGGCCAGTGAGTGGGTGGTTATGTGCGAACAGTGCAGAGACATGGAGTATGGGTCCTTGGAAAGGAATCTCTGTAGTATGATCTAAAGTTTACTTGCAATATGTATCACGTCTGTTCCGGTTTTAGTAGAATAAGTAATATTTTTGGTACTTAAAAATCTCATCAGTGTCTATTTTCCTACAGTTTGCTACATTTTGCCTTTGTTCCTCAATCAAGCGTAACAACTGTGTATGTGGAGTCAAGGTTGAGGGTGGGAGGTGATGAAGCAGACAGAATTCAGTGGTACTGAATAGCAGCCTATCAGCCCAAAACAGAAACAGGCTTCTTGTGTCCAAAATCCACTTCTGTTCCCATAACAGTTGACATACATGCAGCTGTAGGTTTGGCTAAATCTAACAAACTTGTGGCAGCAATCGGGACATTTGATGTGAAATATTACATAACAAGAAGAGGATAGGGAGGTGAATCCAGGTTTATCACCGCAATTCAGCAACGTCCTCAAAGCCCGGGAGGCTTTCCACTTTCCAGTGCGCCATCCTCAGCATAGTGATGTTCTTCCTTGGGCTCGTTGCCTCATGGTTGCAAAGTGGCTGCCTCAGCCACAAGGATGGCATTGTCATACTATCATCCCAAGTAGGAAGAAAGAAGAGGGCAGTCAGAAAATATGCTTTCCTCTTATCACAGAGGAAAAGCTTTCCCAGAAGCCCCCCAGTGGGCTTCTCCCTAAACCTCTTTGATCAGAACTGGGTCACATGGCCAAGGGAGGCTGGGAAAGTACATATCAGGAAGGAGCGTGCCAGAGGCAAGATGGGTTTAGGTCTTTATCCCCAAGGATTTTGGGGTGGAGGGTGGGCATATAGCCAACCCAAACTACTGGGGTTCTGCGAGCAAGGAAGACAGGGTGAGTGGCAAAAAACAGTAACTGTCATTTGCTCAGTGTGACCTTGGTAAGTTAATTAGCATCCTTGCCTCAGTTTCCACAGCAGGAAAACTGAGATAATTATAAAATCCAATTCCTAGGATTGGGGTAAGAATTAAATGGCATAACCTGTGCTAAGTGCTTGAATAAGGGACTGGTACATGGTAAGCATGTGTAAATAATAGCTACTAATAAAAAGAGCCACTGTATTTCCCAAAGTTCTTGATTTACAACCCACCTCAGATTCTTTGGATAGCACCATGTGCAGAAGATACACAAGTGGAAAACATGGTTTCCAACCCTGAGAGGAGAGTTCTTTCCACCAGACGTACATCTGTAACATAGTTTAGACCCTTTGTGCTCTTTTCCTGCAGTATCTTCCATTCCTCTCCTTTCTTCCCATTCTTTTCTTGCTTCTCTTCCTTACTTGCTCTCACCTCTACTCTTCTATCTTCTTTGCCCACACATGCTCCTTTTCTCTCTCATGAGCCCCTTCCCTTCCTTTCAGGCCAGGAAATCATCATTGCTTTGCCACTGCTCCTGACTCCAAGGCTGAAAAGGATGCTGACCGTCACACAGGGCTCCAGGTTCCTATGAGGCAGTTATCCTCCAAAGACTAATAAGTGATCTATTCAGAGCTCAGTTAATTTATTCTGCGTGTGCTGAAGCTTAAGTAATTCACAAGCCAGGCAACAGTCGTGCACCTAGCATGCGTGGATTAGATGATAAACACACGTCATTGCATTAGTTTCTTTTTGCCATATTACTCTCAAAGGTCAGAATAAAATTGTTATAGGGAAAGGCAAAAAACTCTTAATTTAACCAAAATGGTTTATCCACCTTTTTTTTTTTTAATGAATAGGGCAGAAGTAGGACAGATAACTTAAGAAATGAACTTTGAAAGAATATATTTTCAAAAGAATTACCCGGCAAGAAAGAAAGAACATTTGTTTATCTCAAAAAAAGAAAAAAAAAGAAAAAGGCAGAACCTGGCTCCTGTGAGACTGATGAATGGAACACAGCAGAAAAAGAAAAGGAGAGAACGTGTGTGTTAAGAGTTTTGGAGGGCTTCCCTGGTGTCGCAGTGGTTGAGAGTCCGCCTGCCGATGCAGGGGACACGGGTTCGTGCCCCGGTCCGGGAGGATCCCACGTGCCACGGAGCGGCTGGGCCCGTGAGCCATGGCCGCCGAGCCTGTGCGTCCGGAGCCTGCGCTCCTCAACGGGAGAGGCCACAACAGTGAGAGGCCCGCGTACCGCAAAAAAAAAAAAAAAAAAGAGTTTTGGAGATGAGCACGGAAAAAAGTCAGCCTAAAGAAAACTCACATACTAATAGTTAAAGCTCTTCTGAGAACTCTGAAACATTAAATTTGAAAAGGGAAGTTCCAGCTTCAGTGTGCAGTAAAATCTTTCTTCAACCAAATGGTATGTCTTTGGAATATTAGTAAAATCTTGTGTTTGGTTTTTCTTTCTTTTTTTAATTGCCTTTAAGTTAGCACAAGAGGGAAACGATTCCCATTTGTACCTACTAGAGAAGGGAAGGGAATAAACCAGAAGTTAAAACCAAGCTGCGTTAAAGCTGCAGCCTCCCCTTGTTCATTACACGTCAGCTCTCCATCTAAACAGGAAAAAGCCCAGGGTGCCTGGGGCTGGATCTGAGGGAAAACCGCTGAGCTCGGCTCCTCGTTATCCTCATCTCCACCAAAGGGAAGTGGGTTGATGTAATGACTGTGTTGGGAATCAACCGCACCTGGGTTCCCAGCCTCCGCCCCACTGGAAAACCTTAGCAGACGTCGGGACCTCAAGTGCCTGCGAGGACCAGAAGGGCATGAACAAAGACAAAAAGAGCCACCAGTAAGATAATACGAGCAAAACCACCACTTGTTTTGAGACTAAATAGCAACAAAAGTGTAGGACTGCTGAATCAAGGATGCAGTAACAAAGAAGAATGGGGAAGGTACTTAGGAACCAAATGGATTCTCAGGATATGTTGTTAATATCATTAGGGAGGAAGAAAACAAGGCACAGAGCAGTAAATATAGAGTGCTTTCTTTAGTGTAAAAAGGGAGAGGAAATCCCATGTACAGTTAAAAAGTATCAAACCGGGCTTCCCTGGTGGCGCAGTGGTTGAGGGTCTGCCTGCCGATGCAGGGGACACGGGTTCGTGCCCCGGTTCGGGAAGATCCCACGTGCCGCGGAGCGGCTGGGCCCGTGAGCCGTGGCCGCTGAGCCTGCGCGTCCGGAGCCTGTGCTCCTCAGCGGGAGAGGCCACAGCAATGAGAGGCCCGTGTACCGCAAAAAAAAAAAAAAAAAAAATCAAACCAACAGATTGATAAAATCGTTGGTTACCTAGAGATGGAGAAGACGAGAGGCAGCTGGAAGGGGATATGGATAAGTATAGTTGAATTCTTTAACTCTATTTTTATGTAATTTTGAATTTGAGCTACATAAATGCTCAAACATGTTTTACCTGTTCAAAACTAAAATTTACTCACAAAGAAAATAAAAGCAGACCAAATTTGAAATCAAACCAAAACAAGTTACTCTAGCTATAGATCATATGGATGACATAATATATACAGAAAAATAGTTCTTTGGAGTGACACTGGAACACAATATTCTTATTGCCCATCTTTAGTTGAATATATTCTAAGGACAAAAAGAAATACCCCTTCAAAAACAACATCTAAAATTCACCAAGTAATTTTCTGCTATTTGCATTTTAAATCTACTTTATGTCTATTGTAAACTATAGCAAATTAGTAAATATGTAGATGTTATTAGAAACAAATATTTTTCTATGTAAGAGAAAAGAGGTACAATGTAAAATTTTAAAAGTTAAGAAAAGCCATGTAATATGAAATTTGAATTGAGAGTATCAATATGAACTCATGATTTAAATACATTTCTTAGCTTTAGCCACTGAAAGAGCTTACAGGCAATGATAGTACAATGGCAATGAGTACAATAGCTCCCTGAGTACAGAGATCTTGGATTTCAAATACTGTTTTTCAATAAAAGATCCCAGCGTTCCTTGGAGAAATGGCTAATTCTGGATCTGGGGCGGGAAACTAGATGGTGAGCCCAGGACCTTTCCTTGTGCCAAAAAGCAGGGAAGTGCTCAAAGAATGATGGGGACATCTCAAAGGATGCAGGAGCCAGCCAGCTTGAAGGAGCTCCCTCTGGCCAGATTTGGGGCAATTTGAGCACCAAAAATGAGTGCAATTGATCATAAAAATGGAATTAATAAAAAGCCACAAGTCTGTAGCACTGTTCAAAGAAAGACAGAAAAACCCCGATTTACCACCATCAAAAGTGACTGTAGCAACTCCTTATTCTGAAAGTTAGCAAAGAGAAGGAGGCATTTACCCTTCCTTTTTAAAAGGAAATGTAATTCATCCCCAATAGGTAAGGAAAAGCTCTTGTTTATAGAGGTATGCCTGCAAAGAAATGAAGGAGAAAAGAAAACTTAGAAAATCACCAATTTGCAACTATCAATTGAACAATATATACAATTAAATATCAATGGATGTGTATATTATCAAGTACGGAACAGATGATCCACACCCTGCCAAACAGATTTTCAAGAGAATCCCATCCTTACAATGGGAGAACCTGTGGGCTATCACTTTAGCCAAGAGATCATATTTAGCGTCATATTCAACCTGGCATTGAGTCTCCTGACTGAAGTGATATGAAGTACAAATCACCTATGAAGTATCCCTGCCAAAGGTGTTTAACAGAATTCCAATCCAGTCTTTAGACCCAGCTTCCAGTTTACAGGAAAAATCAGGGGAGAGAGTTATGTAACACCACAAGGAAACAGAGAAATCCGGAATATGGGTTATTCTACCAGACTTTGGCCTGGACTCTTCTAAGAAAAGTCAGTGTCATAAAACAAAACAAACATAGCAAAGTTTGAGGGGCCGTTCTTGTTTAACTTGCTTACCCAAATACAATGAGTGAAACTTGATTGGATCTGGGTTCAAAAACACAGGCAAAAGCTACAAACGCAATTGGGGACAAGGAAATTTTAATCTGGACTGGCTATTAAACTTGGATATAAATATGGAACTATTGTTAACTTTCTTAGGTGTGATAATGGTTTATGCTTATGTAAGAAAATATTGTTATTCTTAAGGAGATGCAGGATGAAATATTTAGGGGTGAAATCTTGAGATGTCCATTACTTCATTTCAAAACTTCGTATAGATGATAGATAGATAGATAGCTTGGTAGAGAGACAGATAGGTATGGAAGAACCAAATATGTCAAAATTTTAATAATTGTTGAATCAAGGCTTTGATATTTCTCATAATCAAAAGTTGGGTGAAAACTCATATTTGAATTGAATAGAGTAAGAGACAATATCTGGCCCTTAGTAAATAGATACTCCATGCATTTTCTTTTTGCTTCCCTGGGTCACTGAACAGAGCTTCCCAAAGTGACAAAGGCAGCATGTGAGAGGTGGAAGGGATCGTGGAGATCACCTGTCCAACCCCCTAATGTGACCATCAGGAAGACGAGGTCTGGTCCCTGAGTGCAGTGGCTGGTGAAGATTTAGGACCACCTCCTTGACGCTTTGTCGTTCTTCCCAGTAAAAGAATGAGCTCTGGGGCTTCCCTGGTGGCGCAGTGGTTGAGAGTCCGCCTGCCGATGCAGGGGACGCGGGTTCGTGCCCTGGTCCGGGAAGATCCCACGTGCCGCGAAGCGGCTGGGTCCGTGAGCCATGGCCGCTGAGCCTGCGCGTCCGGAGCCTGTGCTCCGCAACGGGAGGGGCCACAGCAGGGAGAGGCCCGCATACCGCAAAAAAAAAAAAAAAGAATGAGCTCTGGAATCAGGAAGGCGTGGATGCCAAGCCCCCGTGTGATCTCAGGCAAGTCACTTGACATCCCTGAGGTGTATCTTCTGCCCACATCCTCCTAACAGGATAATAGTCTAGTCTCACATAGTCATCACGAGGATGGAGTGAGAAAAATGTGTACGAAGAACCTTGGGTAGAACTGCCACAGAGCTGAGAATCCCAGCAAACGCTGGTTCTTATTATTCTTGCCTCTCACTCCTCGGCACCCTCCGTGTCTCTCCTTCCCCTGCCTTTTGCTACAGTCGCCCTTCAGCATCCGTCTCACCTGGGCTTTCAAGGGCAAGGCCGGGTGCAGCATCACAGTTCCAGTGGGCTCCTGCGTCTCTCTGTGGCTGTATGTGCCCTGCCATCTGTCCTGAGCTGCACGGTGACATTGTGCCAAGGAAACGTCCTTAACAGCTCTTTGGGCCTCCTGCTTACCAGCACGGCCAAAGAAGGTGGCTTCAGCCCACATGCTTATAAAATAAAACCGTGAAGAAATTAGGGGTGGCTTAAAACAGATTTTGTAAAAAGAAATATAAAATATGAAGAAAAATATAAATCCAGAAATCCTTTGATGGGTACAGTTTGTTGTGGGCTGTAGCTCACAAACGGGGAGACAATGGCTCTTTTTTTTTTTTTTTTAAATCTTGATCCTCATTAATTTATTTTCAGATAGGTTTTAACAAAGATACTATTTTTCCTATATCATTCATAATTCTCCCAAAGAGCAGAACACAGAGCATAGAGCATTCAGTTCTCTATGTAAGAGAACATATATATATGTACAGCCAAAATTAAAATTGATATCTCTCCTAATAAATTTATGAATATAACGCTAGAGCTTGCCAAACTTTTTGAAATGATTATGACATTGACTTAACGATATCTTATGATATTTACATCCTTATCAGTCCTAAGAAATGTTTTGCATGTGCACATCTCTGAAAGTACGCACTTTGAAGAAACATGAGTGTCACACTCCTGTTTCTTATTTAGCAAGATAAGTACCATACTTGGAAGTATCAGCAATTGAATCCACGCAAGAGGAAGGCTATTGTCATTGAAGCTAAACTGTGCTACCACCGAGGTCTTAATTCTTCCCCTCAAGACAAAAAGAAAACAACAGACTTTACTTTGCAGACAAAGTAAAGTTACCTGCCACATGATACAATCACCCAACCCCTAAGTTTGTTGTTTTTTTTAAATTGAGACAGTGGTTCTTGAAGTCAAAATAAATAACCACAACTTGTGGAGTGTTTAATAGGTATCAGTTACTGCACTGGGCATTTTGCAGGTGTGATCACGCTTAATCCTCATAGCAACTCTTTTAAGAGAGAGATTATTCTCCTTTTACAGACGTGGACATGCAAGCTCAGAGAGATGAAGTGATTTGTCCAGTAAGCTGCAGAGCCTCATTTGCATCTGGGCCCCATGCCAAAGCCTGCACTTTTATTAACCAATAAACTCCACCAGCTGCAGAGTTATCCTGCCCAGAAGTGGCCTCACGGAGGTCACCGTAGCGATTAGGTCCACTCAGCTGGACTCTAACCTTTATTTTTTCTAAGCACATCAGCCAGGGAGGACAGTCCAGGTGTAAACTCATGACCTAGTTAGTCTAGGCCTTCTTGCGAATTGTCTGAAACCCAAGCCTCATTTGAGCCTCTTGCCCTCACCCCAGGAGGACGTGATCCCCTCTGTGGCGGTCCCGAAGTTAAAGCATCCATGGGCCTCATGGCCTCCCGAGCAGTGGGGTGGCACCCAAGCAACCCAAGAATGCCTGAGTGCAGGTGCCGAGGCCATCATCCCCTGTGGACATTTATAACGAGTCCTCTGGGCTGCCTCTGCTAGAGCCCGAGTCAGTCCCTTGTACAAGCAATCTTTAGGCTGAGCCCTGAGAGGGGACCAGGAGTGTCTTTCTTGGACTGGAACACCCTCCCAGGAAATGAACTTCCAGGCCACCTTGGGTCACTTCTAGGGCTCTTTGTGGTTCTGCTGCTAGAGTCCCACCAAATCAGAAAGTGGTTTTAGCCCTCCTCTGCTCCATGGACCTGCCTGCTATCTCTCCTGGGTTACAATCCCAGCCCTTCCTAAAAACTGCCCTTTCCATCTCCTGTGGCCACTGACCTCCATGACCCAGGAAACGCATACTTCATTTCCATGAACACACCTGACTCAGGGCTTATCTCAGTTTCAATCAGAGCTTTTTCTATACAGTGTGCCAGTTAGGTACTCAGAAGCTCCCTTGAATCCTTCCTGGAACTAGTTGGGTGAGGAAGTATCTACTATGTGCAAAGCTCTGCGGTAGGTTCAGGTCAGAGGGGAGATGCTTACCACCCAGCAGAGGGTGAGACAAGGCAGAGAGCACGACAGCGTGAGGCCCAGTGCAAATGCTGTAGGAACACTCTGGCTGTCAGGGATGAAGAAAGATTTCAAGGAGGCCATAGCATTTTACAGCATTTTGGAGCCCCAAACATTGTGTGCCGGGGAACAAAAACAAATAAAATTTGTATCTCGCCCACCTTATCATTGCCTTACCCATGCATGCATCCTGCATTCCAGCCAGGCTAAACTGTTTGCCTTACCCATAATGTTGTCTATCAATTTTCACCTCCAACTCTTTGCTCTTTCTACCTGGATCACCTCCTTCCCATCCACAGTCTCCAACTGGCTAAATCTAATCATGTTTCAAGACTCATGTCAGGGGTCATCGTTTCCAGAATGTTCTCCATGAGGTCCCTCCTAAGAGACTCCCACAGCAGCATGTGTCTGTCTTTATCATTGATGGTTATTAGCATGGCTTCTGGAGCCAGGGTATCTGGCTGTGATTCCTGGCTCTGACACTTACCAGCTAAATTGCCTTTACCTGTTTAAGAGGACTGAGTTCGTACCCACATAGCACGTAGAATAGTGCCTGGTCATAAGAAGCACCAAACAGATGTTAACTATTATTAACTACTGTGATTATGCCACCACCAGCAGCATGGCATATATCACCGTGGATTTTAATTCTTTATTTGTCGGTCTGTCCCAAGATGAGGATCTTCTTGAGCACAGGATTGTGTAGTATATACCTTGGTATCTTCCACTCCTCATGGATTTCCTTGCACATTAGTAGCATTTAATTAATTCTTGCTGGGATTGGAGATGGGTGACTGGAGAAATGAGATGAATCTGGGCAATTTCATAGGATAAGACCTGGGAACAGTGTCTAGTGCTGGTACGGTCTAAGGCATGACCTTGTTTCAGGTGATGCAGTTAGAATGGGGGTCATCAGAGTCAAGGGAGCATAGAACTGTGAATCCTGATGTTGGATCGTCCAGATGGGTTTTCTCATCACCAGGGCTGCTATTGGGAAGTGCAAGGATGTCCTAGAAAGACCGGAAGCCCAGGGATGGGATGCTTGCTTCAGATGGGAATGTGGCAAGGGTTGGAAAGATGCTGTTACGAGGGAGGAGAGAAGGTATGGCATTAAGAGGAGAGATTGCCTCTCCCCTGCGCTCCAGCCCCACTACATCCTCAGTGCCCTGGCCACCAGAAGTTGAAAACATAAACTTTGTTTGTTAGCTGCCTATTTGAAATGCTTCTTGGGCTCCCACAGCTTGTGGAGTTTGTGTGAGCACACGTGTGTGTGAGCACACACACAGCTTCATGTTGGCGTACTGGCTCACTCACCTCTACCCCCCCTACTCCCTTATCCTTACTGACTTCCCCTACATCCTCTTTCAGCCCACTTTGCCTTTGAATTTGCTGTTCTTTCAATCTATTTGCTATGCAACCTTGGATAAGTTACTTCATTTTTCTGGGCTTTCTTTTTTTTTCTCCATATAACATGGAGAGGTCGAACTGTCATCTCTATAGCAGTATTTCTAAAACTTCAGGTCATGACCCATTAATGGATCAAGAAACCAACTTAATAGGTCTAACAGATACTAAAATGTGAAATAGAATAAATACAAATGATAATGTGAAATAGAATAGAATATGTATTTGTGTGTGTGTGTGTGTGTATGTGTGTGTGTGTGAGACCCGGGTCATATGTAAATGTATTTCTTACTATGCACTGTGGTCCAAAAAGATTGAAAGCACAATTCTTCAGATCCTATCAGCTTTAAAATTCAAAATGTGTAGAGTATTTCCAAATTTTCTTTGCAACTCTGAGGATGGAAATGAATAGAAACATTTCATTTTTAAGGAAGAGATACTCATGACAATAGCCAGCCACTTCGGGTTGTGCTGACAAGGGAGTTAGCCTCCGCTTCTTCAAGAAATTGTTCACTATAGTGTGATGGCAGGTACGGTACCAGATTTCTAGGGTAGCATAGTATTTAGCTCAGAACGTCATGCTGAGGGATTCGGAAGAAGCCCTCTGGCTGCAGTTCCATACTGAACACAGAGCATCGTACAGTAGGTAATACTTCCCTCCTTGATTGCGTAAAATTCCACCATTACCAATCTAGTGCTGTGTGGTGATCACTCCTTCTAAAGATCCTGAGAGGATTACACGCTAATAACATGACATATGAGAGTGAGCTTTATCGTGAAGTGCTAGAGCCTGGAGTTTTGTTAAGGTTCTGAGTTTGACTCTCACAGGAAAGACAAACTCAAGTCCCAGCTCTGATGTGCAAGATCTGGTCACCTTTCAGTGAGTGTCTTTTGAGCATCTATTAATTTAACCGTGTAAGTCTGTTTTTCCTTCTGTAATGCAAAGAGACTTAATTAGAACTTCTCTGAGGTTCCTTCTGTATACGCTACCCTCATGCACTGAGATCCTATGGTGCTAGGGCCTTTATACACTTTCTACTTTTTTCGAATAATAACCCCATGACAGAGGTATTTTTGTGCCTAGTTTTTGGATGTAGTGTGGAGAGTTAAGTGTCAGGTCCCAGGTCACATGACTTGAAACCGACTCTGGTCTCTGCCTCCAAAGCCTTTGCTTTTCCTGTTATACTTGTGGTTTTTGAACACCGGTCCCCTCAGGCTTGCTTGGAGGGCGGCAGCCCTGGCCCTACCCACGCTTACTGACTCAGAACCCAGCCCGGTGGACAGCTTCCCAGGCAGTTTCGGTGAGTCTCAGAGTTTGAGGACCATAGCATTAAACAAAATGTAAAAACGCCTGTAACAAAAATAGTCTGACACACTTTAGTCCAGATGAGCTGATCAGGGGCCTTTCCTGACAGACCACAGCACCTGACATGTACAGCACAGTTTCTAATGGACAGGCGCTATGCTGGGCTCTTTATGTGAGCCCATTTCATTGCAGTCACGTTAGGAAGTGAGTGACTCCACATTTCCACGTTTTAAAGGCGAGAACTCTGAGGTTGAGGAATTTGCTGAGGTCATGGAGCCAGTAAGTGGCAGAGCCATGAACCAGGCAATGTGACTCCACTGTCCCCGCCGGCAACAACCTGTTCCTCAGGCAAGAAAAGAGGCCAGGCAGCACAAGGGAACAGGGAAGTAGGAAGACAGGACAGAGTAAGAAATGGGTCTGAGAAGGAAGCCCCAGGGCTACTGACGACGAATACTCTTTATTTTAGTGTTTTCTATAAGAGCCTTCATGAGAGAGTTAGAAGAACCAGATACATTATGTAGTGTTTATTACGAAGCAAAATGAGGAAAGCAACATTTACAACATTTCCATTTCCAATTTCTGGTTAAAAGAGGTGGCTTTATCATCAAGGAAGAAATCAGAACTCAGAGTATGAATATGGGACCCAAAACAAGCTCTGCATCACCCCCCAAACTTCCCAAAGGGTTTCAGCAAAGCACTTTTAAAGCAAGGTAAGGGAGGGGCGGGGTTACTTGTTGCAGACTTCTTGGTGCCCGAATCCTTTGTTGTTGCAGCTGTCCACCACCTCAGGTCACCATGTTCCTATAAACCTCCAACAAAAGAAATGTTTTTCTCCATTCTGCAACTTTTTATCTTTATAGGAATGGAAAAATGTTATACTCTTAAAGGTCAGAGACTTGAGAATAGGCTATTCTGTACATACCAGGCTATAGGCAACATTCTTTCACAAAAGGTGCAGAGCCAGCATGACTAAGCACAGGCTGCAAAGCACAAAGCTTAAAGAAAAAGAAACAGATCTAATAAGGAGTCAGGTTTGTTCTTCCCTGTTACAGGAGTGCATAGCAATACGTACTTCATAGTGCTGCTAAAAGTATCAAAGCACATTAAATATTTGGACCTGCCTTGGGAACAACAGAACACTTGACAAATGTTCAAGGACATTATTATCAGTAAGAAGTTTCTTCATCATCATTTGTCTGTCAAGTACCCACTGTTCACTCAGCACTGACGAAACATGGGTAAAGAAACTCATTCATGGTGGCACAGCCATAGAGACCAGGAGTGACACAGCCAGAGACTGACTATCACCCCATTAGTGCATGGTTCTTGTCAATTCAGTAAGTGCCTTCTCAATATTGCAGATGAAAAACTACAGGGTTAGGGAGGTTAAATAAACTGCCCGACCTTGTATATATTTTTTATTTTTTTAATTTTTTTTTTAAAATATTTATTTAATTATTCTGGCTGCGCCAGGTCTTAGTTGCAGCACACAGGATCTTCATTGCGGCATGCAGATCTTTTAGTTGTAGTGTGCAGACTCTTAGTTGCGGCATGCATGTGGGATCTAGTGCCCTGACCAGGGATTGAACCTGGGCCCCCTGCATTGGGAGCGTGGAGTCTTACCTACTGGACCACCAGGGAAGCCCCTTGTATGTCTTTTAAAAGGCAGAACAAGAAGCAGAAAAGCACTTATTCTGGTGCCGAGAGCACTGGCTCCAGATGAATGTGACATTTTTTTGGTAAAATACAAAGGATAGAGTAGAATCCCATTTATTATTACTTCTGATCAGTGTAAATCAAAATTAAAATTCAGGATGGTGTGAGAATAGAAAGCCACTTGTCTTAGTCTGTTTGGACTGCTATAACAAAATACCATAGACTGGGTACCTTATAAACAACAGAAATTTATTTCTCACAGTCCTGGAGGCTGGGAGTCTGAGATCAGGTGCCAGCAGGGTCAGGTGAGGACCCACTTCTGGGTCACAGACTTCTCACTGTGTCCTCACATGGTGGAAGGGGCTAGGGAGTTCTGTGGCGTCTCTTTTATAGAAGAATTAATCCTGTCTATGAGAGTTTTATCCTCATGACCTAATTACCTCCCCAAGGCCCCACCTTCTAATACCATCATCAGTGGGGATTAGGGTTCCAACATGTGGATTGGGGGCAGGGGGGAAACAAACATTCAGACCATAGCACTATCTATGCTTGCTGAAACGAATTCTGTCCACAAATGCATTTATGCAAGAAATATTGGGGTTTTTTCTATAACCTTTTAAAAAATATTTATTTATTTACTTATTTGTCTGCACCGGGTCTTCGTTGTGGTACGCGGGATCTTCGTTGCACCCTGCGGGATCTTTAGTTGTAGCATGCGAACTCTTAGTTGTGGCATGTGGGATCTAGTTCCCTGACCAGGGATTGAACCCAGGCCCTCTGCGTTGGGAACACTGAGTCTTAGCCATTGGACCACCAGGGAGGTCCCTTTTTTTCTATAATCTATTCATCAACTTAATCTCTACTTCAGGCCTCTACCCAAACAGACCTGGGCTTCATTTA
This sequence comes from Monodon monoceros, assembly GCF_005190385.1. Taxonomy (NCBI): domain Eukaryota; kingdom Metazoa; phylum Chordata; class Mammalia; order Artiodactyla; family Monodontidae; genus Monodon; species Monodon monoceros. The sequence continues at coordinate 13,984,827 of NW_021703771.1, read as the reverse complement.
GTCAGTATTGGGGCCCTTCCTCTCCCTTCCACCGTTGCCTCTGAGTCTGGGAGGGAGTCTCACAGAGTGCTAAAAATGATGAAAAGTTCTCCGAATAATGGTCTTTAAAGACCTCTCTGTCTGTCTTAGGCGACTTGGGCTGCTATAACAAAATACTATAGACTAGGTGGCTTAAACACCGGATGTTTATTTCTCAAAGTTCTACAGGCTGGGAAGTCCAAGATCAAAGTGCTGTCCAATTCGATTCTTGGTGAGGCCTCGCTTCTGCCGCCACAGACAGCCGCCTTCTTGCTCACGTGGCCGGTCCTCACTGCATGCGCTGGAAGGAGAGATAATACTGGCCTCTCTTCCTCTTCTTAAAAGGGCATTAGTCCCATCATGAGAGTCCCCTCTCATGCCTAATTTAAGCCTAATTACCTCCTTCCAAGGTCCTCCAGGGGTTGGCCTCTGCCTCAAACCCTGTCCTCTTCCATGGGTCTGGCTTTTGGAAAGCAAAAGCCAGCAGGGCCTGCAGACCCTTCTGCTTCCCATCTCGCCCTGTGTTGGGGAGAAGTGGGCAGGGGGAGAGAACAGAGAATGTCTATGGAGAATAAACATAACTGAACAGCCCAGACTGTCACCCACCACAGTCTACGTGCACAGAGTGTCCCCTGGAAACTGAGGTGGCAGATGTGGCCTCTCCCCTCTCACTGTCCCCTGGCTTGGGACTGGGGCCAGACACCCAGGTTCCAGCTGCCCTGTCTCACATCACCTAATGCTCCAAACCCATCTTCCCGAGGGAAAGCACAATAATGTCATGAAAAGAATCAAGTCAAAAGAATTTGTTTTCCACGAGTAACTGAAGTAGAATGATCTGACAGGTGCGGGTTCCAAAGTTCATGCAAACATTGTTCCTAAAGTTTACGCAAAAGCTTTATCTCTAGAGTACAAATACTGGACTTCCCTGGTGGTGCAGTGATAAAGAATCCGCCTGCCAGTGTCGGGAACGTGGGTTCGATCCCTGGTCCAGGAAGATCCCATGTGCCGAGGAGCAGCTAAGCCCGTGCGCCACAACTACTGAGCCTGCGCTCTAGAGCCCGCGAGCCACAACTGCTGAGCGCGTGCACCACAACTACTGAAGCCTGTGCGCCTACAGCCCGTGCTCTGCAGCAGGAGAAGCCACACACCGCAAGGAAGAGTAGCCCCCGCTCACCACAACTAGAGAAAGCCTGTGTGCAGCAACGAAGACCCAATGCAGCCCAAAATAAATAAAATTAAAACAAAAAGAGTACAAATACTGTCAGGTGGTTAAAGAGTATGACTCTTTCTGTACATTATTGCCCCCAAATATTCTCAGAAATTATGGATTATAATTTAATATACTATAAACTAAAACATAATATTTTTTAAGAGTCAGGTTCACTCACTTAAGGGAATGTGGCTCTTTCCTTCTCTAGGTCCTTGCTTAACTATTTCAGGCACTTTCAGGACCAAAGCCTTTCTCCCGGCACTTGAACAGCTGTTTTTTTTTTTTTAACATCTTTATTGGAGATTAATTGCTTTACAATGGTGTGTTAGTTTCTGCTGTATAACAAAGTGAATCAGCTATACTTATACTTATATCCCCATATCCCACCCTCCCTATCCCACCCCTCTAGGTGGTCACAAAACACCGACCTGATCTCCCTGTGTTATGTGGCTGCTTCCCACTAGCTATCTATTTTACATTTGGTAGTGTATATATGTCAATGCTACTCTCTCACTTCGTCCCAGCTTACCCTTCTCCCTCCCCCTGTCCTCAAGTCCATTCTCTGCGTCTGCATCTTTATTCGAACAGCTGGGTTTTGATGTGGGTTTTGAGGCTGTCATAAGAACGAAGAGAGATGTACTTGATTCTTCTCATTTCTGATTCTAAAAAAGGGCAGCCTGGTTGATCTTTTATTAGCTGCGGGCTAAACAGAGTGCTGCTTGGCTTTGGGTTAACCGCCCTGCAGAGGTGTCCCCGCACCCGCCTCTCAGGTAAAGAGAGTCCCAGAGTCCCAGTAAACCTGGCCTTTCTCAGCAGAGAGCCTTAGGTCCCCTGTGAGCAAAGCCGCTCACAGCCGTCCCTGACAGCTGCCCCCAGGGCTCTAGATGGCCAGGAAGATCACATGCATGTGAGTGGGACTGGCCAGCGCTGGCTGAATTCATACCATAGAGTCAATTCTCCACGCATTTCCCACTTGATGAGTAAACAGTTTTGGTTCTGTGCATTTTGTGGATTGCTGGAGGATTTCTGTAGCAAATATTTAACACGGAGCAAGCTGGGCTTCTCTGAAACCAAGTAGGTTTTTGAACTGCTGCTTCCTTGCTTCAGTTGCTGTGAACTCAGGAAATGACAGTTGATTTTATACCCATCAGAACTTGATGAGAGAGGAAGTTTGTCGCCATAACATCCAAGCTTCGTGTCAAAGTCAAATCAAAATGATTTTTTGTATTACTAACTGGTTTGGATTACTTAGGCGTTGTAACAGGGAGTAGGTTTCACTAACTATCCTTATTGTTGGAACTGGTTAAATTTTCTCACCTACTTATTGTCAGATCCTTGACAGTAATCTGGAAGTTCCCAGATAAGGTGGTGTGAGAGGAATAAAACCATCATGTGGAATGCTGCTAGAAATCATTGCAGGCAGGCTGCAGTAAGAAGAATGGAATTTAATAGACTATGCTTGTTTTTTCCCATGCGTGGTGAAGTTTTTAAAACACCTGAGCCCAGCCTTGCCTGACACCATGGACTTGCAATTATAGCCGGTATTTTTGAGCCACTCTTATGCCAGATTCTTTACATACAATTAATCCTCACAGAAAACCAGCAGAAGAAGCATAATAATACATAATTTACAGATGAAGAGACTGAGGTTCTGAGTGGTTAACCGAGCTGTCTAAGGTTACACAGCTAGTAAGTGGCTGAGCTATTATTAGAATCTGGATTTGCCCAACAGTGGAGTCCATGACTGAATATTTTTAGAGTAGAGACCGGAGCTATATACTCTAGTTAATTTAAGGCCAGTTGATTTAGCAAAGCTCTGTTAGCTAAAAGAGCGGAGGAAAAACTGTTATTTAATAATTGGGCTTCCCTGGTGGCGCAGTGGTTGAGAGTCCGCCTGCTGATGCAGAGGACGCGGGTTCGTGCCCCGGTCCGGGAAGATCCCACATGCCGCGGAGTGGCTGGGCCCATGAGCCATGGCCGCTGAGCCTGCGCTTCTGGAGCCTGTGCTCCGCAACGGGAGAGACCACAACAGTGAGAGGCCCGCGTACCGCAAAAAATAATAATAATGATAATGAAAACAGCAACAGCGCTCATTTGTTGGGCACCTTCTATGTGTCACAAATGTTTCTAGGAACCTCATGTCCCTTATTTCATTCAAGCCACAAAACAGCCGAAGGATTGCTGTCCACCTTTGTACGCGACAATAATGAGACTCAGAGAGGTTCCCTAGTACCCTCTCATGCAGCAGTTCACTGGCTATCAGGCTCCGTACAGGAAGATCAGGCCATGAATCCAAGCTGTGGGTAGATAGGATATAAAATCATAAAATGATAGAATCTTAGAGCCGAAAAAGGTAGTCAAGGTGACCTTGTCTAACTCCTCTATTTGACATGAGGGAAAACTTAGATTTAGAACCTTACACCCAAATCACACAAGATCTAGTTAGTTACAAATCCAAGACTAGAATGCAGGCTCCATTCAATGAATCCATTTTCATGTGCATGCCTACTATGTGCTATGCATGGCCAGGTCTCCCGTCTCCCAGACCCAGAACATTTTCTGTCAGACTGTGTGTAGAAGCAGGACATGGGGCCCAAGATCATGAAGCTCACCCCTCCTTCTGCAGGAGAGGATCCTGTGGCCTGAAGAGTAAAGAAACAGGTGGTGACAGGGAATGGAGCAGGAATTGTGTCCATTCATGCACTCCTCCTTCATACTATCCAGCACTGTTGGGGGTCTACTTGTGTGACAGACACCGGTCCTTTCTTGAACTGTGAAATACGACAGATACGCACACAATTCCTGGATACTATCAGGCCTTGTGTGGAAGACAGGACATGTCAGACATTGTATAAGAAGGCTGTACGTGGCCAAAACATGAGCTCTAAGTCATGGGACTGAGACATAATTAGTGAGAAACATTTTCGACCTGCTGTGAAGCCAGAGAGGAGCTGGAACATCAGATATCACTTGATCCTAAATGTGAATGTCAAAAATACCATTGCGAGTGACTTTTTGGAGTGACTTGTCCTGCACAAAATGAAGTCCAAGCCTTTTGACTGGAACCTCACTGGACAATTTATTTCAGTGCAATTAATAAGAATAAGGAAAAGCATCTGTTTCTATAACAAAGAGCCATATTCATCAAGTTCACAAGTCGTGAACTGCTGGGAACATTTTTGAAGATAAGAGTGACCTCACCAGGTGCAAGGCAGGCCCAGGGTGCAGCCTCCACATTCGTCTCAAATGCATGAGACCTTCTCTGTCCTTCCATGCCAAAAGCGTGAACCCCTGAACCACTTTATTTTTATTTATTTATTTATTTGGTTGCACTGGGTCTTAGTTGTGGCAGGCAGTCTCCTTAGTTGCAGCTCACTGCCTCCTTAGTTGTGGCTTGTGGGCTCCTTAGTTGTGGCACTCGGGCTCCTTAGTTGTGTCATGCGAACTCTTAGTTGCCGCATGCATGTGCGATCTAGTTCCCTGACCAGGGATCGAACCCTGGCCCCCCGCATTGGGAGCGCAGAGTCTTAACCACTGCACCACCAGGGAAGTCCCTGAACCACTTTATTTATGAGATCTTTTGGCTCTAAATATTTGCACATAATTTAAGAAATGTATATTGAATGAAAACAATGCATGACTGAGAAAGGTGAGCACAATGAGTTAAGTAACCATCCAAAGTTAAATAACGAGTTAGCAGCAATCTTCTCTAATAGGGAAGAACCACTGTATTCTAAGTTAATCACTAGAGGGATGTTGCCTATAAGCTTAAATATACGTAATGGCCCATTGCTGGGAACCCTGCCTCCCAGGTAATGAACATTAAGCTAAAATACCTTTTTTTTTTTTTTTGCAGTACGCGGGCCTCTCACTGTCGTGGCCTCTCCCGTTGCGGAGCACAGGCTCCGGACGCGCAGGCTCAGCGGCCATGGCTCACGGGCCCAGCCGCTCCGCGGCACGTGGGATCCTCCCGGACCGGGGCACGAACCCGCGTCCCCTGCATCGGCAGGCGGACTCTCAACCACTGCGCCACCAGGGAAGCCCTAAAATACCTTTGCTTAGAGCACAGGAAACATCCTGACCAGGCCCCCCTGTGAATGACTGCAGGGAGGAAGAAATGAACACATCCCCTCCAGAGGCTGACCAGAACTAGGAAATGTTTGACTTTACTCCCCTCCTTTTAGTATAAAAGAAGCCTGAACTCTAACTCAGGTAAGAAGGTTTTTTGGGACACTCGTTCTGCATCTTCTCGGTCTGCTGGCTTTCCAAATAAAATCACTATTCCTTGTCCCAACCCATTGATTTATTGGCCTGTCGTATAGCAAGCAGTACGAGCTTGGACTTGGTAACACTTAGACTTTAGACTTCCATCCAATTTCTATTTCATTCTCCCAATTAGCTTCAGAATCTTTCAACAGTATAAAAAAGAGTAGTAATATTGTGCCCTCCTTTGCTCCAGAATAAGAATGTCAGCAAAATGTCTTGCAGCCTTTGCAGAAGCAAACGTAAAGTTAGGGTATGGAAAGGCAGACATTAACTCAGGCAGCGTATCTCTAAAACCGTAGCAGGTTGCATAATGACATTTCTAAAATTCTCTAATTTGACATTGGAAATGTGGCTTCCATGTGCAGAAACGCAATAATCACTCCATTTGCTGGGCTACATGAGAAATGAGACTTAACTGGCCTGCCTTTTTTGGGTGGATAAATGGATGATAAGATTCTAGCCAGTCTCTTTTAACTTTGTGTCCACAAGTATATTTGCTGCATTAGTGGAAAATAAGACTATATAATAAAGGCTGCCCGGCTGAGACATGACTGGTTCAGTGTTTGGGGATCCTAACAGCTAATGGACTTAGAGCTGTGTGACTGCTTAGTTCAATACGGCTATTGGGTCAACTGCGTATGAATGAATCATTAATAATCACCATAGAAAAAGCATTGCGCCAACTCACATGGCTCTCTTGACTTAACCGTGCTGTTGAGGGATGGATGAGGCTGGACAGAAATATGAGGAATGAAAAAAGAAGACTCCTCTAATTGGGAGAGATGCCTGTCAGCAGGGAGAGGCCAGGGCCGGTTGCTGGTTAGGACCCTGGGCCTAGAAAGGCAGGCACACTGTGGAATCAAAGCCAGTATGGGGGTATGGCCATTGCTTGTCTTCTAGTCAGACTCAGCTGGATGTGTCTAAGCAGTTTGCCTTGGTGGGCAAACAGAGACTTTTCAAATAGTACATGCTTCCTGCCCTTCATAAACATTTTCTCCTCATAGAACTTTTATTTTGCAACCAACCTTAACTCATTCCTTTGACTCAGTCCACGAGCTTCAAATACACATCCTAATGTCCAATGTCATGAATTGGAAAGGCGCTTATCTCACGAGGGAAAATCCTCTTGCTTACCCATGAGGAGGCACCAACAGTAAATGTATGTTTAGTGTAAATGATCAACCTGAATCTCCACCCCTCCCTGTGCCAACCCTGATAGGAAGCTGATTGTTAAGAGTGCTACACCCTCGGCCTCCCCAGCAATTTTGCAGGCCGTGGGAGGTTTAGCACACGGCTCTGCATTTCAGCGTTCTCTGGGGCTGGTGGACCCAAACCTTGCCAGGCGTGAGACAGTTACCTGGGCAACTTAAAACAAATGCGTATTTTCCAACTGCATCCCGTATCTAACGCCTCAAAATCGGTGGTGAGGGGAATGGGGGTCGGGGCAGAGCAGCTATGGTTCTGGCAAGCACCCCAGGTGGTCCTGACCTACAGCCAGGATGGGAAGCCGGATTCCTAGGTTGAATTCTGGGGGGAAGAAAAAGAAGAAAGCTGTATAAAATAAATAATGAACAAGGGCCTGCTGTATAGCACAGGGAACAATATTCAATATTCTGTAATAACCTATAACGGAAAAGAATCTGAGAAAGAATATATATAAATCCCTTTGCTGTATACCTGAAACTAACACGACATTGTAAATCAACTATACTTCAATTAAAAAAAAAATAGGGACAAAAAAAGAAAAAAAAGTAAAATCAAAAGAAAGATTCTGTAAGTCATAAGAGAGTTTTCCCCCTGAGTGATGATGGCTGAGACACTTTAGGAATCTTTATAAAAACCACTGTTGTGATGCTGCATGTGATTACGGTCCTACTCTCAGTTTACACTGTGGTCTTTCTGGAGGAGTCTCTGGATCCTGTTAAGTCAGAATGCCTTGAACAGTTACCATATGCCAGGCCCTTTGGGCAACTCAGTGGGTTAGACAATTTTCCTGTTTACAGGAAGCTGACACTGAATCTAGACTATGGAAAATGAGACTCTTATACATGAATAATTAGATGATGAACTACAGATTGAAAGAGCCAGAGGTACTGAAGAGCTGATCCCGGCACACCTTGACCCAGGTGATGTTGCTGTCTTCCTAGGAGGCCAGGGAGGACCCTTTTCCAGTCTCCTGCTACTTTTCTTGTCTCATAATGGATGGAATGCCCAAGGGTGCAGTACCTGTGTGCTAGGTGCAGCTGTCCCAGGAAGGTTAGGGTTGAGCTGTATGGAAGTGCCTCCCAGCCTCTGAGGGAAGAATTGAAGAAAGGCTGGAATAGCCATTCAGGCCATAGGTCCATGGAGGAAGTGCTCAACAGGATTGTGGGTTTAAAGAAGGGAGGAAGATGATGCTAATGAAGAGAAAAAGAAATCAGGAGAGCCAGGAATTCTCCCTTCTGCCAGGTACACTGGGAGCCCAGCATGTGCTGTTTGTCCAGCTGTGCATCTGAGCCTAAGGTTCCAGCCCTCTGCTTTCCATCCCTGGATCTGTCCGTCAGGCTGCTGGCTTTTTGTTTATGCATGCTCTGTTGCAAGGCTAGAGGTCCACTGCTGTGGTTTTGAAACTACAGGGAATCAGCCAAGGGGAGGAAGCTCCAAACTGCAGAGAATTTTAGGACCAGCTGAACCAAACTGCATCAACACAGATCAGAGTGAGTCAGGGAACAGCCCAGGCCTCTGTGCAGAAGGGCGTGTTGGGAAGCAAGGTTATTTACATTCTTATAAAACGAGTGCTGGGGAAAGATGGATGGGATTCTCATAGTAAAGTTAGCAGCTAAGTCTCTTTAAAAGGCCTGAAGGGGGCCTCCCTGGTGGTGCAGTGGTTGGGGGTCTGCCTGCCGATGCAAGGGACACGGGTTCGTGTCCCGGTCCGGGAAGATCCCACATGCCACGGAGCGGCTGGGCCCGTGAGCCATGGCCACTGAGCCTGCGTGTCTGGAGCCTGTGCTCCACAACGGGAGAGGCCACAACAGTGAGAGGCCCGCGTACCGCAAAAAAAAAAAAAAAAAAAGGCCTGAAGAATTCTAAAGATAGAGGGGTGCTTGTTTCTCTCTATTCCAATAAAGAAGAAACGTGTGTTTTCCTTTTAAACAATTAGAAAAAAATATTTATGTTTATCTCAAAACTGGAGCCCAAAGTTTAATTCTGAAAATAATAAACGTCCAAAACTGAAATACTTTTCTTTTCTTTTAAAAAAAAATGTGGTAATAAGTCATGGCATTACTTAACGTTTACTACTAGCAGAACTTCCCATCCAGATTCTGGTGTGTAAGTAAATGACAAAAGATGTTCATTTATATAAACTCATCAGAAAAAGGAACTTTCTCCTGACCAAAAAATATGGTACTTAGTGAAAAGAAGGGGGAATCTGGGTTTCTGATTTCAGAAAAGCCAAAGATCAAATTTCCTTGACACAGTAACTTGTGACATTTTAACCAAAAAGCAAATGACTTCTAAAGGGTCTGCCAGCCAGACACCGAAGGTCAGGTGGTTTTTCTGATGCACCAGCGTCCACCCCAGTTATAACTACTCAGCAACTCTCAGCGTGGCAAGGGAAATGCAGTGTGAGCCTTGTCGTGACAGCAGAAAGGTCTGAGTTCTCCCGGCAAGGGTACCTAATGCCCAACATGAAGAAAATAAGTTTTCAGAGACCCAAGAATAGGAAAGAAGGTAGCTACAGGTATGTATGTGTCTAAGAAGAGTTAGGAAAACAAAATACATGCCCCACCAACTAAAACCTAAAAATCTTGTGTCAGGATTGTCCTGAGGCTTCCGGGTTGGATACCCGGAGATCTAGGCAGGGCAGACTTGTCTTCTCCTATAGCAGAAAGGATTCTCTGCAGCCTCCACCCTGGATCAATAGGATGCCCAGTGATTTGTGAGCGCTTCCTCAGTCAGCCTCTCTACTCGCCCATCTCCCACCTCTGAAAAGGCCTTTCAGCATCAGTTCCCCAACCTGCAAAGTCAGGGTTTGAAGACCAATTCAACAGTACTCAAAAACATTTATTACATTATTATTTATTTTAAATGAGAAGCCTTTGGTTTCTTCCCACTGGGGATTAATATGATTAAGTCAGCAATTTTATGTCCCGGAGAAGAAGTACAAACTAAAATTTTCCACCAAGATTGCATCTCAAGGTGAAATGTGCTTCCTAGTGACCAACTCTGCCGTAATGTTTTCAGACACTTGTTTTCGTTTCCTGATTGGCTCAGCAGGGATCATCTCTCTTTTGAGTGTGTTTGATCACACTGATATAATCAACCACACATGTTCAAAGTTTTCTTCACATTTTGACTCTCCTGGGTGCCCACAGTCAATGGATGATAACCCTGCTTGTTCAGCTGTTTGAATTCCCATGCCACGGATTTCATCTTGGCACTTAACATCTGGGTATTCGTTGTCTCAATTCCCCACATTTAAAAATTCGCTATGAATATTACGGCTTTACCAAAACATTGAAAATTCAAGGTGGTTTTGTATAATACTCTATGAAGAAACTTAAAATCTTAATATTTGTCTAAATAATTCCTTATGCAACGTCAAGGGCGAGGGGTAGGAAATTAAACTGTAAGAAGATGGGAACAAGGTTATGGACGTATTCATTCACATGACTAATCATTCAACAGCTTATTTTTTTTCTCACGATTCTGTGGGTTGCCTGGGTGATTCCGCCGATCTCTCCCAGCATCGTTCACGGGGCTGTGCCCATATGGCGGATGGGCTGGGGACTGGGCTCAGCGGAGGCTGTCGGCCACGGCACATTGATCTTCACCGCAGGTAGCCTCTCCACATTGCTTACAGTATGGTGGGCTCAAGGCAACATTCTTGGAGGATTTCAGCTATAAAATCTTTTACGTGAAGCTATAAGATTTATGTCACTTCTGTCACATTTTATCGGTCAAAGCAAGTCACGAAGCCAGCCCAGATTCAAGAGGAGAGAAAATAGGCACTACCTCTTGAGGAGAGAAGTGGCAGAATCACCTTGTGAAAAGCTCGTGGGATGGGGAATATTGATGCCGCCATTTTGGGAAACCATCTACTATACTCCACCTCCTAACACAGTTCACATTCCAACCACATGCAAAATACCCTAGTCGCCACTTTTCTCCATGGCTCATTACTCAGCCATAAAAAAGACTGAAACAATGCCATTTGCAGCAACATGGTTGGACCTAGAGATTATCATACTAAGTGAAGTAAGTCAGAGAAAGACAAATAGCATATGATATCACTTATAGGTGTAATCTAAAAAATGATACAAATGAACTTATTTACAAAACTGAAACAGAGTCACAGACATAGAAAACAAATTTATGGTTACCAAAGGGCGGGAGGGATAAATTAGGAGAGGAAAGGGAGCTGTGTTGCAGAGGGGGAAAAGGAGCCCCCTGGCCTGGGTCTCCCAGGGCTGCATGCCCAGTGGCCGCAGATGTCCCTGCCACCTGACTTGGGTTTGGGTAAGCAGGGCCTGGATGGCTCCACAGCAGGACACCTCTAGTACCTGGGGATCTAGAGCAGCCCAGGGGCACCACTGTCTTTTTAGGAAATCACAGAGAAGCAGAAAGGGAAAAAAATCTCCCACAGTCTACCCCATGAGCAATAATCACTTTATTTGGCATATATACTTTTCAGATTTTCTCTATGCATAAGTATGCTTATTTACAAACTTTTAAAAAATAGATTATATTCATACTGTCTTATAATGTACACTTTTCATTTAATATATTGTGTGTGGCAAAAAGAAAGCAGATACACACTACTATATATAAAATAGATAAGCAACAAGATCCTACTGTATAGCACAGGAAATTATATTTAATATCTTGTGAAACACTATAATGTAAAAGAATCTGAAAAAGAATATATAGATATAGATATCTGAATCATTTTGCTGTACACCAGAAACTAACACAATATTGTAAATCAACTATACTTCAATAAAAAAAATTGATTAAAAATAATAGACAAGTTTTCTGCTCCCCACATACCCAACACACAGTGACGACACAAGGACAGGAAAACTACAATAGGTAAATGATAATATACTGTGCCCCCTCCCAGGCCCTGAAAGGAGCAGAGAGTAAGCATGGAAAAAGTGGGAAAGTTCTGCCCTCAGGACGATGGATTTGAATCCTGTGCAGTCATCCAGTGAGGAATACTCGCGAAACCACCACCATCTCCTGAGCATTTACTAGTGCCAGGCCACTGTTTGAGCACTCTCCACACAATTTCTTATTTAACCTTCATCACTAACTTGAGAAGAAAGGTACCTTTTTGGCAACTGAGGGAAACTCAGGCTAAGTCATGACAGGTGAGATAACTCACCTAAGTTACATGGCTCAAGTGTTTGGAGGTGGGAAAGCTGAAGGTAGCTTTGAACTTTCTGCTTGGATATTAACTGGGATAGGGAAAGTGGAACAAGTGATAGGAGATGGAAAAATTAATCCTTGGACATGTGAATTTTGAGGTCCCTGCAGGATATCTACTGGGAGAAGCTAAAGGCTGGAAATACAGTCTTAGGAATGATTGGCCTTCATGGGACCCAAACACGAATTTTCCCAGGGAGACTGAGAAGCAGTTTGGGGATGAAACTCTGGCAAAATCCAACAGCCACCCAATTCTCACTTGTCATGGTTGCAAGTTGCTCACTGTGGCTGGCATTTCTATTATATCAATATCATGTTGTGGGCCCGTGGGTAGGTGGGATGGGTCAAGGATGGTTTTTCTGCCAGTTGTGATACAACAATTTGGATCACAGTTCCTGTAAACTTGCACAAAAAAAGCTCCATTTCTAGTGAGAGATATGAATTTAGAATATTCTCGTCCCTGTGCCTGGGAGAGTATATTCTTTGGACACTCCCACATTTGAGGAAAATTGGATTTTGGGTCAATAGAGTCTCATTTCCTTGTAGAGAACAGTTCTTGTGTTTTAGTTTACCTTTGGTTTATTTGTAAATCAACTGCAATTGAAAACATATAAATATATCAGCAGCTGAGACATCACCTAATTGTAAATTGAATAAGCACAATAGCCTCTCAAAGACTTTAAAATCAGGGCCACTGCAGTACTTCAGAGATTCCTTGATGCCCTCAAGGGGAATTGTTCTTGCCTCCTAGAGTAATACGTGTGGAAGTAGACGTAAAAAGCATTTGTGCAGTGTTTCATTTTGATTTAGGACCACCCTTTTTAAAAATAACAAAAATAACGGGTTTCACTGTGAAGTCCATTTTCATATTTATCTGGTTTCAAGGTTATATAGCTCTTTGGCGTGGGGTAGGCAGGAACACAGATGGTACGGTAACTATAGCAACACCACTTAGGCGTGTTTTCTGCCTGTCAGCTTTTTTCAGCATCATATTCCTTCTAAAGCAGAGGCTCTCTCACACATATTCTTCCTACTCTTCCCCCTTTTGCCCCTTTTCTCCTCTCCCCTGCACTCTCCCTCTCTGCCCCTACTCTCTCAGCAGCCTAAAAGAGAATGAAGACATTTCATATAACTTCCTCTTGGTTTTTCAGTCTCTAAATTATTCAAACTTCAAATATGAATCTGAATTATAATGTTTCCATCATAAAACTGCATTTCTTACTTATCTCTCTTTTACTTAAGGAGGAGATAGGGGAAGGAAAGCAATTATAAAGCGAGAAGTTACCAAAATGAAACCATTTTTCTTAACCTTTCAGTTCAGGCAAAATCACCTAAGTCTAAGTAAGCAGACATGTACCCTTAGGACTCTTGCAAACAGATTCTGCTCCTTCTTTAAGTAAGTCTAACTTCCAGCCATCCTCACGTTAAAAGTCTCCCTTGACTCTCAATCCCATATTTAGGAATATTAATGAAAAATTAGGTATATTAATTAAAATATATTTAGGTATATTAATTTAAAATATTTAGGTATATTAATATTACAAATATATTTAGGTATATCTTTAGGTATATTAATTTAAAATATTTAGGTATGGGGACTTCCCTGGTGGCCCAGTCGTTAAGAATCCACCTTTCAGTGCAGGAGACCTGGGTTCTATCCCTGGTCGGGGAACTAACATCCCACATGCTGCAGGGCAACTAAGCCCGTGCTCTCTGGGGCCCGCATGCCACAGCTAGAGAGAAGCCTGCTCGCCACAACGAAGATCCTGCGTGCTGCAACTAAGACCTGATGCAGCCAAATAAATAAATATTTAAAAAAATAAAATAAAATAAATAGGTATGTTAATTAAAAATCTAGAGCCTGTCTTCCGATGTGTCTAAGCAGGATATATCTGACAATCACACTCTGAGTTTCTGCCCCTCAAAAATCCTATCTTCTGTAAAAGTACTTTAGGGCCTTTCCTCTATGCAGAAATGACATTTTTCTTCTTACTTTAAAAAAAAAAAATTTACTGAAGTATAGTTGATCTACAACGTTGTATTTAATTTCTGCTACACAGCAAAGTGACTCAGTTATAAATATATATATTCTTTTTCATGTTCTTTTCCATTATGGTTTATCACAGGGTATTGAATATAGTTCCTTGTGCTCTACAGTAGGACCTTGTTATTTATCCATCCTATATATAACAGTTTACATCTGCTAATCCCAAACTCCCAATCCATCCCTCCCCTACGCCCCTTCCCCGTTGGCAACCACAAGTCTGTTCTTACTTGTTTTTTAAATGTCACCCCTTCAGGGAGGACTTCCTGATTGAATCTTGGCTATTCTCAGTTCCCTGTACATGTCTTCAATTGTGATTTATTTTTACTTATTTGATTACTTGTTTATTGTCTGTCTCTCCCAAGAGACTCTAAATTCTATGAGAGAAGAGACCATTTTGAAATATTTAAAATTATATTCCCATTATCTTCTGTGGGATTTGGCTTATTGTAAGCATTAAATAAATACTTTTCAGATAAGTTAATGAATGTTTCCTTTTGGATAAACTCCCTCTAGATTTGGTTGTAAAACGAAACCAAACCGGTCTTTCTAATTCAAGCGTTGGTATGGTTTCTGTTTCCCTTTTTACTTTAGCTGCTAGAAAGCTCAAGTTAGTGCTCAATCAGTGTAGCTGTATTTGCTTCCTTTTGTGTATATTTGTTTCCTTTCTTTTGCATGGCTTTTAATTTCTTTTACTATTGTAGTTGCATTATTTTTATGTTGTTTCAAGCCACCTCAAAAATCTTCTTGAAAGCAAGTACCATATAATAAATAAATAAATAAATAAATAAATAAATAAAGATAGGGTCCTTCATAGTAAAATGATGTTTCAGGAATCTCACAGAGAGAATGATGTGTAGTATGAATGGTTAGCTCTCAATACTGATGTGAACGGTGACCAAAGAAACTTTGAATGTATTTGTAGAAAATTGAAAAGGCCTTTCTACAGGCGTGTGACATAGCTGTCACAGAGTATTGAGTGAGAATAAGTAAATATTTCATAAACAACGGATGACATTTATCTGTGAAACAGTTGAATTTTTAAAGTGTAAAATCCACCTGAATTGCTGAAGCATGACTTTATTACAAGACATATATATATATATACACACACACACACATATATATAATTTTTTTCTTGCAGACCCACTTAAAACTCCTTCTCTGGGCTTCCCTGGTGGTGCAGTGGTTGAGAGTCCGCCTGCTGATGCAGGGGACACGGGTTCGTGCCCCGGTCCGGGAAGATCCCGCATGCCTCGCAGCGCCTGGGCCCGTGAGCCATGGCCGCTGAGCCTGCGCGTCCGGAGCCTGTGCTCTGCAACGGGAGAGGCCACAACACTGAGAGGCCCGCGTACAGCAAAAAAAAAAAAAAAAAAAAAAAAAAAAAACAAAAACAAAACTCCTTCTCTCTGTGGCTTAGTGGGTTCCCCGCCACCTTTTTTTAAGGAAGAAAAACCTGCCTAAAAGTCACAATTCATGGGTTTTACCACCTTAGGTGAACAGTGTTGCCAGATGATCCAAGTTTGCAGATTCAGGGCGTGAAAACCTTCAACTGACACTGAGATCTGTTTACATCTGGTGGAGGGGAGGAGTGGGTGCTTTAGGGTGAACTCCTGAGATGCTTTCAGAGGAAGCTGGGATGATGGAGCAAATCAGTGACACCAGTGTCACCTGGGAAGATGGTGGGACAAGTTGAGGATCTATTAATAGAAAGGACAACTGGGAAGATGTCCCACTCAGAAAACAAATGATTAGTGGCCAGAGAAGCTGTGAACCCACTTCAGGTGAAAGAAGGAAGTACTTTTCTCAGCAGTAAGAAGACACACAGTATCTACTTCTGTGCCAGACGAGATAGGAATGGGTCAGTGTGGTTTTTTTCCCTCGCCTGGGGGAGTGTGGTTAATGTGTGTAATGCAGGTTTTGAACCAGCTCGAGAGTGGAAGGACCAGTGGCTTCCTCTGTCCCTGTTCCTGATTCTCCGGGACAGGGCGGTGTAGCCAGAGGACAAGTAGAGAGAGAGCTGCCTTCTGCCTGCTTTTTCTTTTTCTCTATGCATAGCAAGAGAGAGGGGGGCCTTCACCCCACAGAGTCCCATCTTGAACCTTTGAAAACAGCCGACAAAGCCCCCATTTTCTCTACCCTCATTAATTCTTTCTGTGATTCCGGGCTCATGCTGGGCTAATAATAGGGTGCATTGCTTTTTAGGAGTTTGAGGGAGTTAGGTAATCATATCCATATTACCTGTGGGTTCTGAACCAATTGAAAAAAAAGACACCCTGGTGTGTAGAGGGTATTTGTTTCATGGTGGTGGTGATGGTTGCTTTTGGCCATTCTCCTTTCCTAATAGTGCCCAATTTCCATTTACAGAATGTCCCCTCTACTACTGTGGGCAGTTCCCATGGGACGATTGGTAAGGTGTCTGCCTTGTCCCAGCCAATTGAATCCATTCCCCCGTGGGTGTACGTTTGGGTCGTACCAGTCATTTGCTGTTGTGGTAGAAGCTGCTATAAACATTATTGCATAGGTCTCCTGGTGTTTATATGCAAGAGAGGGGATTTGCTAGGTCATAGGATATGTAACAAGTTACTGCCGAAATTTTTTCCAAAGTGGTGCTTCTAATTTGCATCCCATAAGCCGTGGATGAGAGTCTCTTTGTTCTGTGATCGTGCTAACACTTGGCACTTTCCAATATTTGAATTTTCCCAACTTGTTTGCAATAAAATATCATTGTGGTTTTAATTTGTATCTATCTGATATTGAATGAGGTTGAGCACTTTTAAATTTTTTATAACTACTTCCTTGGGATAAAATTCGCACAACTTACAATTCACTCATGTAAAGTGTACAATTCAGTACTTTCTGATTTATTCACAGTTATGCAACCATTACCACAAACAATTTTAGAATATTTTCATCACCCCTAAAAGAAACCCTGTACCCCTTAGCAGTCATTTTTCATTTCCTCCCAAGACCCTAAACCCTGGTAACTTTTTGTTTCTGTAGATTTGCCTACATTGGACAGTTCCTATAAATGGAATCATATAAACCGGCTTCTTCCACTAGCGTAATGTTTTTAAGGTTCATCCATATTGTAGCATGTATCAGTATCAGCACTTGATTCCTTTTTATTGTCAAATAATATTCCATTGTATGGATATACAACATTTTATTTATCCATTCATCAGTTAATGTTAAATAGAAATACACTATATGGGCTGTTTATACTTTTAAATATTCATGTACAAATTTTTGTGTGGATACATATTTTTCTTGGGTATACACTTAGGAGTGGAGTTACTGGGTCATATGGTCACTCTATGTTTAACCTTTTGAGGAACTGCCAGACTGTTTTACCATGGGGGCTGCCATTACCATTTTACATTCTCACCAGTTTGTCCATGTCTTCATCAATTTATTATCTGTCTTTTGATTATATTCATCCTACTGGATGTGACGTGGTATCTCAGTTTGATTTGGTTTGCATTTCCTGATAGCTATTGATGTTGAGCATCTTTTCATGTGGTTATAGGACATTTGTATTATATATGCAATATATATATATATATCTTCTTTAGAGAA
The DNA here is from genome assembly GCF_005190385.1 of Monodon monoceros. Taxonomy (NCBI): domain Eukaryota; kingdom Metazoa; phylum Chordata; class Mammalia; order Artiodactyla; family Monodontidae; genus Monodon; species Monodon monoceros. Next base: position 13,967,299 of record NW_021703771.1, on the reverse strand, counting down.
ATGTCTATTCAGAGCCTTTGCCTATTTTTAAAATGGGTTAACTGTCTTTTTATTATTGAGTAGTAAGAGTTTGTTATATATTCTACATACAAGTCTCTTATCAAATATAGAATTAGCAAAAATTTTCTACCATTTAGTGGGTTGTCTTTTCACTGTCTTGAGGTGTCCTTTGAAACACAAAGTTTTAGATTTTGATGACGTCCAATTTATCATTTTTTTTTCTATTGTTGCTTGAGCTTTTAATATCATAGCTAAGAAACTACTGACTTGTTCAAGGTCCTAAAGATTTATGTTTATGCCTTCTTCTAAAAGTTTTATAGTTTTAGCACTCACATTTAGATTCATCCATTTTGAATTACATTTTGTGTATGGCGTAAGGTAGGGCTCCAAATTCATTGTTTTGCTTGTGGATACCCAGCTGTCCCAGCACTGTTTCTTGAAAAGACTGATCTTTCCCCATTGAATTGTCTTGGCACCTTGTTGAAAATCAACTGACCCTGACTATGACAGTTTATTTCTGACTCTCAATTCTATTCAAGTGACCTGTATTCGAGTGCCGCGTGTCTTGCGTACTGCAGGACTGTAGTAAGTTTTATAATTGGGAAGTGTGAGCCCTCCAACTCTGCTCTTTTTCAACATTGCTTTGGCTCTTCTGGGTTCCCTGCATTTCCATATGAATTCTAGGTTCAGCTTGTCAATTTCTGCAGAGAAACCAACCATGATTCTAATAGGGATTGCATTGAATCTGTAGACCAGTTTGGAGAGTACTTCCAATCTGTGAGCACATAATGTCTTTCCATTTATTTTAGGTCTTCTTTAATTTCTTCCAACAATGATTTTTAATTTTCAGAGTATATTTTTTGTACTTCTGTTAAATTTGTTCTTAAATATATTATGCTTTTTGATGCTATTGTAAAATGAATTTTCTTAATTTCATTTATGGTTTGTACATTGCTACTATCTAGAAATACAATTGATTTTTGTGGTATATACATCTTGTGTCCTGCAACCTAGCTGAATTCATTTATTAGTTCTAATAGTTTTAAAATAGAATCCTTAGGATTTTCTGTACACAAGAAAGATCATATCATCTGCAAATAGAGATAATTTTTCTTCTTTCCAATCGGGAGACCTTTTATTTTTTTTCTTGCCTAACTGCCCTGGCTAAAACAGCTGGTACAATGTTGAATAGAAGTGGCAAGAGCAGACGTTCTTTTCTTGTTCCTGATCTTAAGGAGAAAGCATCTAGTCTTTCATCATTAAGTCTGATGGAAGCTTTTCATAGATACCCTTAATCAAATTGAGGAATTTCCTTCTATTTCTAGTTTATTGAGTGTTTTTATCATGAAGGATAAAATTTTATCCAGTGCTTTTTCTGCATCTATTGAGATGATCATGTGGTTTTTCTCCTATATTGTTTGATGTATTACATTGATTGATTTCAGATGTTAAGTTTGAATATTTAAAATATGTTTACAGGCCATTTGTGTTCTTCTATTAAATACTGTTCATAGCATCTGCCTTTTTTTCTACTGGGTTGTTTGTCCTTTTCTTACTGATTTTAATACTTTTTTTATATAGCCTAAATATCTTTCTCAGTTATAAGTGTAGCAAAAATTTTCTCCACATTTGTCTTTTGTCTTTTCTGTCTTTTTATGAAGTCTTTTGATGAACAGTAGATTCTTAACCATAAATGTTATATACAATTTTTAAATCTTTATGGTTTGTACTTTTGGAGACCTGTTAAAGAAATCTGTCTCTTCAGGAAATAAGTGTATTCTCCTGAATTGTCTTCTGTTGACAGTTAGATCTTGACTCCACCTAGAATTGTTTTTTTTTAGGTGTGAGGTAGGATCAGTTGTCATATTGTCCCATGTGGACATCCAGTTGTTTGGGGCCAATAAATGGGGCTCTTCAGATTCACTCAGCCTCACCTTGCCCAGGGTCCTCCACTGATGGTGCTTGGGGAGCTCCTCGTCTGCTGTTGCTAATGCCTCCTCTACCAGCACTGCAGCTGTCTTGACCTTACCCATGGAGAGTGGCAGCTCCAGCATTGCCCCCATCATGTCTGTTGCTGTGGGAACATCAGTAGATCTGGAACCCAGGCTGTATGGTCAGGCCGCTCAAGATGGCTGTTCTCTTGCTCTCTGTACATCCCCTGCTGGACCAGTCCCTGCTTCACCTATATCCTGCTCACATGACTGACCTTCCCTCTCAATACATTGCCCCTGGCCCAGCTAGTGATTGTTCTGATCTTTGATCAGAACATCTCCACCACGATAGCTTATCCAAGGGATGGTGAAGGGCAAGCTCCTCGGCTGGTTTCCTTGGTAATAGATGAGCCAACCTGATGTTAATTCCTCCTGTACACACCCCCGCCCCACCACCCACATAGTAAAGACCACTGCCACGTCCTGCCTGCCGTCTGCTGCACACAGTGGGGTGTTGCTGCAGGACCTTGCTTTAGACATGTAAGATCTCCCATCCATTAAACCATTAATGTCTCTGTTGCTGACTCTGGGCTCTTTCTTGGTCTTGAGGCTGGGCAAGTACAGGGCTTGCAGGCCTGCAGGGTGCAGCCCAACACGGGCCCAAACCAAACGGACCCATAGAGTCTCTGGCTCCTCCTGCCTCTGCCCACTCTGGACAAAATCCAACACTACAAGGCATAAGATCTTGGCGTGAGTGTTCTAGAGGTGGCCCAAAGAGGTCAAGTGATACTGCCTGGAATTGTGCTGGGGTTCATGGTTTCGGAGACAAACTTCGACCAGTGAGGAATAGAAGACGAGAGAGAACCAGCAGATCAATTCTCTCCCCAGTCTTCCCACTGATAGGCTACTGTGAACCATCCATGATGATCTGAATAACCTGTCTTAAAATGTCCAGCATCTCTGAGCAGTGAGCAAACAACCATGTCTTTATGTGAAGCTGTGGATAGCTCAGAATATATTTGTTTCCCCTCCTTCACAGCCTCACTGCTTCCCCTGCCCTCCCGCCAGCTTTTTTTTTTTTTTTTTTTAAATCACTTTTTGCTGCCCTAGGATTAGATCTCCGAGTAAAGTAAAAGCTCTTAAGCTTTTCCCTAGGCTCTGGTTTCCAAGAATCCAGGCTAAGATAATTATCTTAGACTCTCTTTTACTCACTTACCTGCAATGCCTATTATACCATAAATCAAGTTTCTCTAAATGTGTGTGTTTCAAATGTGTATATTTGGTTCCATTGATCTATTTATGTAGTTTTACCAATACCACTCACTTTAAATTTTGTCATATAGCCCCCAAACTTAATCATCTTCAGGTGATTTGGGGTCATAATATATTATAAATCTAATACTCACCTAGATTCAGTTCATCAATACTTTGCCAAGATTTTACAGTTATGTTCATAAGCAGAAGGGTTTGTGTAAAGTTGGGATCATATGATAGAATTCACCTGTAAATTTTATGGGGCTTGGCATTTTTTTTCTGGGAAAAATTTTAAATTACCATTTCAGTTTCCTTAATGTTTAGAGATTATTTCTTATACGGTTATATATGAGTCAGTTTTAGTAAATTATACTTTTCAGTTTCATGAGCTGTAGAGTATGTGTGTGTGAATATAAATATCTATAAATCAGTACCAAAAAATCAAATAGCAGTGGATATGTACAAGCATTTCACAAAATAGGAAACACAAGAAAAATACTTAGTCTCACTAGTAGTAAAGGAAATGTAAATTTAAATAAAAATGGGTGCTATCTTATACCCATAAATTGTTAACAACGTAGGCTGAAGATACCAAACGTCAGAAAGAATTTGGAGCAGCGGGAGCTTTCACTTCTTTGTGAGATATATGTTGGTGTAACTGCTTTGAAGAATACATGTTACATGTATGTGCACAAGGACATCATACATGTACACAAAGATATCATCAGGTATATTAATGAAAAAAATGGAAACAACTTATTCGTCTATAAATATAAGAATGGAGAAATAAATTTTAGTATAATCATGCAGTAGAAAACAAAGATACTAAATGCAATATGGTATCCCAGATTAGAATCTGGAACAGAAAAAGGATATTAGTGGAAAAACTGGTCATATCTAAATAAAGTCTCTAGTTATTTGTAATGTATGAATGTTAACTTCTTCATTTGGACAAAGTACCATTGTTGTGTGAAATGTCCACTGGGAAAAGTTGAGGAGGTGATGTGTGGGTGGTCTCTTTACCCTCTGACTTTTCTGTAAGTCTAAAATTATTTCAAAATAAAGAGCTGGGCTTCCCTGGTGGCACAGTGGTTGAGAGTCCGCCTGCCAATGCAGGGGACACGGGTTCGTGCCCCGGTCCGGGAATATTCCACATGCTGCGGAGCGGCTGGGCCCGTGAGCCATGGCCGCTGAGCCTGCATGTCCGGAGCCTGTGCTCCGCAATGGGACAGGCCACAACAGTGAGAGGCCCGCGTACCGCAAAAATAAATAAATAAAGAGTTTATTTTTTTATAAAAAAGAATGAATAGAGCTACTTATATCATTATGAATAAATTTCACAAACGTAATGCTGAGAAAATAGCAAGTTGAAGATGACACATGCAATATGTACCAAATAGACAAATGTAAAAGCATTCAGCATATTATGTGTTATTTAGTGAGACGTACATATGTAGTATAATTTTAAACATATGTATGTGAATAATAAACACCAAATTCTTAATATTAATTACTTCTTGAAGGCGAGGGAGTGGCATATGATCAGAAAAGTTAATGACAGAATTTAAACTTTGTGTTCAATGTTTAATTTCTTAAGTTGGATGGTGCATACACATACAGATTTTGTCATGAAATTCTCCCTTTAAATTATTTAGAATATTTGATAATGTTTTAAAAGCCAGTTTCTCTAAAAGGAAGGAAACAAGGAAGGGAAGGATGGAGGGAGAGAGAAAAATGGAAAGGAAAGGAAGCAGTACTAAGTACAGAAAGTTTAAAAAATACTCTTTTCTAAATGGTTTGAAAGTCTTAACGACCTCTCGTAGTAACCTTTAAGGATTGGAGTTTGAGGAACATTTAGGACAACAACCATCTGATTCAGAAACTCAAGGAAGCTCACATAAAAGTTTGATTCTAGGCCCAAGACCCCAAGAGATTTGAGTTCAAGTAAGACCTAGAACTTGGACTTTTAGCATACTAAGTGTTCTTATACCATTTAGAGTATGTCTGCGTAATTAAACTGATTTGGTTTATTTTAGCATGAATGATTTCAAAAAACTTCTTATTTATCTCTCTCTATCTCTCTCTATATATAATCTCTCTCTCTCTCTCTCTCTCTCTCTTTATCTAGCTATCCGTATAATTTATGTGAGTATGAATGTATGTATATGTGAGTTATAGGTTACCTGAATTAATGAGTAGTCCCAGCTGAGAGATAACTTGACCAAGAGATTATTAGCCAGCTAGGTAGCTATCCTATATGGGGTTTTAAACTTTCTTGTACTTTGCATCCTTTGATAGTCTGGTAAAGTTGTGGATCCCTTTTCAGAATAGCGCATTTAAATGAATAAAATAATTACATAAGATTATAAAAGAAAATAATTATATTAAAATATAGTAATAAATTATTTTAAAAATTTTGTAGTATATTAATGTGTGCTTATTAAGGCATTGAATAACAAGATATACTGCAGATATAGCTATCATAATTTGAAAGTACCAATGAACATAAATGATATTTGGTGATATTTGCAACAATCATAATGTCACATGAAGTCACCTATAATTTCTACTGGCCTCAAAGTCACAGATAATACTTATACTGTTATAGTTTGTTGCCTAAGTTTATAGTTAAAGACAATGCTAAAAAAAAGAAAAGGAAAAGGAAATGCTAAGTTTCAATTAGAAGTTTTTGAAAATAATAATTGTCTGTAGGGCTTCCCTGGTGGCGCAGTGGTTGAGAGTCTGCCTGCCGATGCAGGGGACACGGGTTCATGCCCCGGTCCTGGAAGATCCCACATGCCGCCGAGCGGCTGGGCCCGTGAGCCATGGCCGCTGAGCCTGAGCGTCCAGAACCTGTGCTCCGCAACGGGAGAGGCCACAACAGTGAGAGGCCCGCGTACCGCAAAAAAAAAATAAATAATAATTGTCTGTAGATAAGGTCCAGGACCAGGATGAGGTGAGTAAAGCCATCACCTCAACTGCAAAATTTAAGGAGCACCAAAAAACTCGGTTATCAAGATACTTTTAAGAATTTCAATATATTTAATAAATCAAAATTTTACAAAAATATTTACAATATTTTAAAGTATTTAAAAAATTAAGGCAAAACGAATCATGATGAGCAAAATATCAAGATTTTTAAATAGAGAGAGGATCAGTATGTATTTCCTGAATTCCAACTGCAGACCCAAAGAATTCTACCCAGAATGCAGAAATCCTGCATTTAGGCAGGCATTCTCACTTTACCACTTTTCAACCACTTATTTGTCATTGGCTGGCAAAATCTTCCAAATCTCACTTTTGCATGAATAATCTCTACATGTGATAACAAATACGTTTTTCTGTCTAAGTGCGGTATAGATTCCTCAGAATACAATAAGGTTTCAAAATCAAATAAGTCTGTCTGGATTCTTTGGTGATGGTGACAAAGATTTAAAAATAAAATACAGAAAAAGGTAATTTTTTTTTTTTTTTTTTGGCGGTACGCGGGCCTCTCACTGTTGTGGCCTGTCCCGTCGCGGAGCACAGGCTCCGGACACGCAGGCTCAGCGGCCATGGCTCACGGGCCCAGCCGCTCCGCGGCATGTGGGATCCTCCCGGACCGGGGCACAAACCTGCGTCCCCTGCATCGGCAGGCGGACTCTCAACCACTGAGCCACCAGGGAAGCCCCCCCAAGAAAAGGGTAATTTTGACATCTTGCGGTTTCCATTTGTAACCTATTAAAGTCGTTTAAAATAATTCTGATTATTTCTCTTATAAGGTGAGATTTTTTACCCTAAAAATAAGTTAGTGGTGGTGTCCCTCTAAGGAGCAAGGAGAAATGGTGGGGAGAGCATGCTAAGAGGTTAGGGACAGTCCCTCCGGCCCAAACACTGCCTCGTAGAAAGCCCCTGAGACAGAATACCCACAGCGGCATGAATGTGCTTGTTTTTTTTGTTTTTGTTTTTTCTAAATTGAAGTATAGTTGATTTACAGTGTTGTGTTTATTTCTGCTATACAGCAAAGTGATTCAATTACACATACATACACCCTTTTTCATATTCTTTTCCATTACGGTTTATCCCAAGATATTGAATATAGCTCCCTGTGCTCTACAGTAGGACCTTGTTTATCCATCCTATACGTAATAGCTTACATCTGCTCACCCCAGAATAATGTGCTTTCATTCTTTATTAGGGAACACACTCTTTTGAGAGTTATTCTTAAGCAAAACATATGTCTTTCTATATTCATCTTTTTCCTATACCGGAAGCACAATATCAACAACACACAAGTCTGGGGATAAAATGCTGTCATTCTTTGCGGCATTTTTAGAGGACTTTGATGTATGTTCTTTTTCATTCGCTCTTGCATTTGTGGCCACCAGTACTGAGGCTCCACCTAGGGCCCTTTTCTGTAATTACATTCATATTCGTGAAAGCTAATCTTTGGGACGGCAATAGGAAAAACAGTTATGCAAATTAGAGAGTGGTTGAATCTTTGTTTTCTTCTGAGCATGCAGCACAGACAAATTAGGTTTGGCCCCTCCCGACGACAGGGACGGAAAGCTAAGGCTCTGATGGCCATGGGGGATGCTGACCAGGCGAGGATGTGGTTCACATCGTTCCTGTGGCCTTGGGACAGTGCCCTCCAGGAATGCAGCAGGCTAACCTCTCTAACAGGTGGTCCCAGCCCAGGCGGGGCAGTAATGGGGAGAGACAATAATCTCTTTGTGCCTCACAGGGAACACCAGCCAGGAAGGTGGGAGAGGCTTAAATCAGATGAAGGCAGAGAAAGATCAAAGGGCAGGACTGAAGAATTTGGTAAGAAGTTACAACGCTTAAAACCTTGGCTGTCTCCTCTACCTTTTGTATTTGTGTCTATTGGTTGGATTTTGAGCACTTTACTCCTCGTCCACTGGGCGATGGATTTTTTGCTTCTCTCTTTCTCCAGCAGTGAGTAATGCAGAATGCTTTGAGCTAGCGCCCCAGAGTGTTTTGACTCACACCTGCCATCTGTCTGCTTAGTCACCGTGCAACCATCCTTCCCCGAAGTGGTGGTTTTTATTTGCTGTAAGAGCTGGCAGGAGGCAGTGGTTGTGTGAGGAGATTGCTGGATTCTCAGTTTTCTTTATTCTTGTGATCATAGCAGCAGGGCGTATTAATGTCTCAGATATTCCCTTGGCTTTTTCTGGCAACTACCATATGTTCCTGAAGATACGGAGTGTGGGGAGAGTTGTAAAAAAGAAGGGGATTATTTTTGAAAATGTTATTTTGAAATTGTAGGCATGTAGACCGTTACCACTCAGCATAGAGCAAAGTGGAAATCTCCCAAATTATTGATATACAGAATAAATAGAAATAATCCCAGTCCCCAGTTTCACCACAACCACCCCGACTTTCTGCTTGTTCCCATGGATAGACTTACTCCGTAGTGTCTGGATGTGAATTCTCGAGGAAGTAAGACAGAGCCGTAAAGAGCGAGTCCTCTTTACATTCGGTTATTGGAACCATGCACACAAAGCAGAAATTGTGCTTAAAGTGACCACTGCAGGTACATATCCAGACAATTTAGGCAAACAAACCCACTTTAGAATCAGGTTGTAAACCAGGAGCATAGTTAGTTCGCTAAACGCCTATTACATATGGTAACAACAAATTCATTTAATTATTTCATATATGTAAAGAATATATAATATACATATGCACAGTATAAATAAGAAAAATAAAATAAACACACCTCTACGTACCACGCGGCTTAAGAATGAAAACCGTGACATATTTTTGATCCTAGCATTACCAAGCATCACCAGCCTTCCAACTTACTCCACTCCTGGCTTCCTGGGTAACCACTGTCTGGAATTATGGGTTGTTATTTCTTTATTTTTCTTTGTAGTTCCAAAAAACATATGTATCACTAAATAATGTGTCTGTGGGGTTTTGTATGTGTTTCTATATACATTTTTTATAAATGGAACTGCAGTCTATGTATTCTTCTGTCACTTTCTTTTTCATCAGCATTGTTTCATTCATCTGGCTGCATGAAACTCTAGTCCATTTGTTTTCACTGCTATAATTAAGTATTCTACCTTATGTATCTACCACAACTTATTTATCCAGTCTCCTGTCAATGATCTTTTGAGTTGGTTCCAGTTTGCACTATTAAAACCAGTACTGCAATGAATATTTTAGTCCCTGTGTACTGTTGCATATATATGAGAGTTTCTGTAGTCTAGGGTATTTATCTAGAGTTGGAATTGCTAGCTGTTAGGTGGGTACATCTTCACCTTTACTAGATAATGTCAAATTATTCTCAGAGGAGGTTGGACGCATTTACCCTCTCATGAGCAGTATTTAAGAATTTCTGTTTTCCCTTACCCTCACCAGCACATTGGTCTGTCAGGCTTTCAAATTGTGACCAATATTTTGGGTGCAAAATGATATTTCAGGCTTTTCCTGATTACAAGTGCAGCTGGACATCTTTTTGTATGTTTACTTAATATTGGCTTTTCATCTTCTATGAAATGGGTACCCATGCTTTTTGTCCATTTTTCTATTGGTTTGCATGGCTTTTTTTTTTTTTAACTGACGTTTTATAGATGTATATGATTCTAACACTTTGTTCTAACTAAAGTGTGTTGGAAATATATTACCCTGGTTTGTATCTTGTCTTTTTATATTTTAAAAATGGTGTCTTCTAATCAACAGAAGTTCTTATTTTAAGAGACTTGTATTTGTCTCTTTTACTTTATGGATGGTGCCGGTTTTCGGTCTTAAGTCCCTTTTGTGACACAAGTTTGCAAAGATAATCTATATTTTCTTCAGAAAGTTTAGAAATTTATGTGTATTTAATCATCAGGAATTTATTTTTTGGTTATGATGCGGGTCCATATAGAAAGCAAACTCTTCATGCGTTATTTATAAAGTCGTCCATTCCTTCCACATTGCTCTAAAACTGCAGCTCAGACTTCTTTCATATACATATGTGAAGGTCTGTCTCTGAGGTTTGGTTTCTATTTTTGTTGCATTGGTATATTTGTGTATCTCTGCACCACTGACACTTGTGAAACTTTAAATAAGCCTCGAAATCTAGTAGGTAAATTCTCTTCTCCATCTATGCACATTTTTTCTTCAGTAGTGTATTGGCTATTCTTTTTTCTCCTTGGCTATTCTCATTCTTTTGCTCTTTCATGTAAAATTTCAATTCACTTATCACATTTCACAAAAGCAATTTAGTAAACTTTTTCTGCAGGTGTACTTTCATTAATTATAATTTTTCTATAACATAGGATGAAAATAAATGTTAAATACTTAAGTAAGTGTTAGACACTGCACAAATAAGTGTTAAATCATTTTAAAGCAGTGCTGAGAGATTAAGGAATGAGTTAACTCAGCAACATCCATCCTAAAAAATTTAATTAGCAAGACTTTATTTTGTTTAAAAACATGAAACATCACAGCCTATAGGAAACCAGCCAAGATCAATGAATGGAGATTTTATATGTTCTATACCACCTAGCTCATTTTTGGGAGAATCTAAGCTTTCAATAAAAATTGTGAACAAGTATTTATTCATAATCAATTGTAATGTACCTAGCCCTGTTCCAGATAATATAAAAATATGTAAATGGAGTAAAATATGATGTATGTCTCCCAAGGATTTATAATTTATTGTGAAAACAATTGATTATTAATAAAATTCCGAGCTTTGTACTTCTGACTATGAGCTATTGTGGAATAAGACTTTAGAGAAAAGAGTTCTGTGGATTAAAGTAATCAGGATAAATTTCATATTAAATAAGTAAGGTTTTTTTTTTTTAATAAGGAAAGGAAGAGCAAGGTCTGGTACATAATAGGTGTCCAATAAATATTTGTAAAATGAGTGACATCAAGGAATAGTTGACCAAGTAGGTACAGAGCTGTATATGGTCCGATGGAAAATTCACTTGATAGGGTAGCGGGCAGAATAAATCAAGGAGAAACTGAGTCACACGGTAGTTGATTAATCCAGTTCAAGGCAATAAAGGTCGGATAAAAAATTGTCATGGCAATGTGGAAAGAATGTAATTGGAGAATTAAGAAAATATTAATAAAGGAGAGGGCTTCCCTGGAGGGACAGTGGTTGAGAATCTGCCTGCCAATGCAGGGGACATGGGTTCGAGCCCTGGTCTGGGAAGATTCCACATGCCGCAGAGCAACTAAGCCCGCGTGCCACAACTACTGAGCCCACATGCCACAACTACTGAATTCCGTGCTCCTAGAGCCTATACTCTGCAACAAGAGAAGCCACCCATTGAGAAGCCCACGTACTGCGACAGAGAGTAGCTCCCACTCGCCGCAACTAGAGAAAGCCCATGCGCAGCAATGAAGACCCAATGCAGCCAAAACTAAATAAATTAATTAAAAAAATTTTTTTTAATTTATAAAGGGATCGTTGAAATTAGTGACATATTAGGTCACTAAAAAGGAATTACTAACATATAATAATTAGTATCTAATAAAAATAAGAAAGGGAAGAGTCAAAGATTACCTCAACGTTTTTCATGAAGTATGGTTATACTACTGATTCCTCTCCACAAATTCCTCCTCCACAAATTTAAGAAGTTGGAAAGACTTTCTAGCAGGTTTGATGGGAAAGATAATACTTCTGTTCTGGACATATTGAGTTTGGGACAACAGAAAAATATAAGCATTTGGAAGCATAAGATGAGCACACAGTTAAGATTTCAACTAAGTTTTTAAAAGCTAAAATTATAGAGGAGTGTCTCAGTCTGGGAATTTAAATGGGGCTCTGTTTGGATGGGACACTTTTGAGTATATCTAGAGGTCTAGCAGAGGCTACTGCTTAATTCAGGAACTTTAATACACGAGTTCAAGATAAATCCAAGCTCTAAATATTTGACACTGGCAATAAGCCAGGTATTGTTCCTCAAAACTCCCTGCTCTCATGGAATCCAGAATCCGGTAGGGGCTGAGATGCTCTTGGGAAGTAACTCATTCTGAGGGAGGAGAGTGTTACATACAGGTTCTGGGATGAAAGGCTAGAGCTCTCAGCTCCAACCTCCTCCCCCCGAAACTTACCAAAGCATACCGTTCATCTCACTTAATACTAGGTCGACTGAAAAATAATGCACAACGTAAAAGTTGAGAGTTATGTTTTATTCGGTGGGCACTCCGAGGACTTCAAGCCCGGGACATAGCATCTCAGATAACGCTGAGAAACTGTTCTGAAGAGGCAAGGGGGGAGCCAGGATACATCAGAGTTTTTGCAACAAAATACCAGGTAGTTGGAACATTAAAAGCTTACTATTAATAAAAGAAAACCAGACATCTCAAGTTAAGAAATTTAGCACTTTTCTATATATGGGAAGATGCAAGAGTCTGGGCTCACTGAAATTATTCCTTTGATATGCACCTCAGCTGTCTGTGGCCAGTATCCTGTTTTTTCTCATCCTGAGTCCTCTCAGGGTGCAACGTAGGGGTGGCTGCAGCAGCAGACTGCTGGATGGGGGGGCATCCTGCTTCCACCCTGAGTTCCCTCAGGGTTCATCGTCAGGCTTGATGGCTGCAACATCCTTTGTTTACTGATATGGCAGGTGATATTTTAGTTCGCAACTGTCAGAATGTGGAGGAAACAGGCAGGTTCTGAGAAGCCAGTGGTACCAGTGTGTATCTGGAAAGAGCTGTCGCAGGAAAAAGCACCAGCAATGATGAGATGGACATCACTGCAGAAAGCTGAAGCAGGAGGAAGGAAGTTAGCTGCTGCCATGTAGGAGAGGACAGGTCTATTCCATGAGCACAAGTGAGATACCCCCTAGGGACTCCTATAATTCATTGGGAGAGATGTAGAGGGGAAAAAGAGAGAGTTTGGGAGGTCTCAAATCTGCACTGTATCAATGAATATCCTCAGGGACAATACGACACCCCCAAAGGGTAATTGTAAATGTGTGTGGGCATTTTTGCTTCTCGCAGTGACTCTGGGGTCCTGTAGCCATTTAGTGTGTTGGGACCAGACGTGATAAACTAATGCAATGCTCAGAACAATCTCACACAGGGAATTATCTTTCTGGCCAAAATGCTACTAAATAGTGCCTCTAGTGAGAAACCGTGCATTATAACGATAGCAAATAATATGATAAACTATGAGTTATGTCCTAATTCTCTTTCTTCTACAATATTTAAGATATTTGATACATGACAAAAACAACTGCTTTTGATGAGCATTAGTCTTGAAATCTAACATCATGGCAAAAGTAGTAAAAGACATAATTTGCAAACTCAAGGAAAGTACAAACTAATGTTGAATTATAAAATTCTAAAAATTAAATAAAATACAGTGCAGTTTTATATTCTTGAAGTTTCTTCTGCCACACATAAAGGTCATTGTAGGAGGCTTAATTATTATTGTATTCATGTTTTTAAAAGATGGAGAATTACTCATTTCCAAATCCCAGGAGAATGGAGATTGTGAGAAAATTCAAAGAATAAAAGACTTAAAGAAATTTATTATGTGTTCCCTGATTCCAGGGAAAATAACATATAAATTGTTCCAAGAATAGAGTTCTCTGTGTGGAGGGAAAAGAAAAGGGAACAATCATCTTAACTGAATGTATTCCTCCCTTTCTAAGTAGGTTTAATATTATATCCTCCTGCTGTTGAACATTCATTTCTTCCTTGTTCTCCTGACAGGGAAAATTCCATTTCATTAATCTAAATGGGAATTTTCCAAATAAAAAAAAAACAGAGAAAAAGCTTATCCAGAAAAAGAGGAAGAAGCTAAGCCAGAAACAGCAGAAGATATACCAGGGGAGCATTACGGGTCAGATATCAAAGAGAGTCCACCTTCAACAGCACAAGCTATCGGGACACCGTAGTAATTTCCTCTCTATTATAATTAAAAAAGCATATTACAGCCCTTCATACATAATGTATCATTCTATCACCCATCTTGAATATTAAAAAGATTCAGTTCTGTGAAACTCTTTTGTATATTTTGAGAATCATTATAAATGAAAAAAATAGGATACATTTTATTTTAAGTTAAATAACTCATAAATTGGAAGGCTCTCTTGATTGATAGAATTAGGGAAACAGGGAAGAAGGAAAGAGTACTAATTTTGAATCCAGAGAGCTGGAGATCAAATCCTGGCTTTACTACGTGCTGTGTAATTGGGTAAATGGCTTCCATGACCTCATCTGTAACCTCAGAGATTCGCTTTTTCTAATAAAGCATCATGGCAGGATTAGTAAAAGAATTTGCAAACTCAAGGGAAGTCCAAATTAATATTGAATAAAAAATTTTTAAATTGAATAAAATATAATGCACTTTCACTTTCTTAAAGTTTCTCCTGCTGGGCATGAAGGTCATTGTCTTCTAAATTCTATTTACAAACTGAGCAGTTCCTTCTTTAGCTCATCTCTCTCTTAACAGTAGTTTTTTAAAAAATTAATTTTATATTGGAGTATATACGTTGGATTTATAATGTGTTAGTTTCTGCTGTACAGCAAAGTGACTCAGCCATACATATACATATATCCACTCTCTTCCAAACTTACAATACCTTCTAATAGACAGCTAGCGGAAACCAGTTGGTACTGCCTGGAAATCTCCATAAGAGCTCCACAAGTTTATTAGGTATATTTGCTATCTTCCAAAGTACCACAGGTGACAGCTGTGAATCGTTGGACTACTATACTAATGGGTCACCATGTTTTCAACCTGCTGCGGCAGTTTACTTATTCTCGTTCCAGTCTTCACTAATAGTTGGTTCAGCATTCTTTCCAGCCTTTGCTAACGGCTTTCTTGCTACTATTCCAGTCTTTGCGAACAGCCTTGGTCCACAGCTTTTCCAGCTTCCGCTGGCTGCCTACCCCTAAAGCCGCTGTCACACCTTTTAGATATTTGTTATAGCAACACCTCACTTATAGAAACAAATTTTTCTATCAGCTCATTTTTGCTTGTTATGAATCACTCCAAAACATAGTCCCTGAAAAGGATCATCGGTTACTAGCTCACAAACCTGTAGACCAGCGATTTTGGCCGGACGTATCTGGATGGTCTCACCTGGACTCACTCATGTGATTACGTTCAGCTGGTGTGTCACTGGGGTCTGGTTGTTTGTGAACGGCCTCACTCACGTGTGTGGCAGGAGCCACAGGAACAATTGGGTTACACGTCTCCAACATGTAGCAGGGAAGCCGAGGCTTCTTGACATTGTTGCTGTGTACCCAAAAGAGCAAGAGAAAGTAAGTTTCAGTTCATAATCCTTTTCAAGTCTTTGCTTGTGTCACACTTGTTATTCTCATTGGCCAAGCAAGTTAGTGTGGGAGGTGACCACCAGGTGTAAGGAGAGAAATGTTGTAAACCACCTGTGACAGATGGTGATGCCTGAGCTCGGTTTTGGATGCACAGGATTTTACAGATAGAGAGGCAGGAGGGAAATTCATTGCAAAAAGAGGGAGCAGTATATTCAAAATCATGGAGGAGTAAACATCATAACCTGCTCTGAAAACACGTGATGTTGCCTTTTCTTCATATTGCCACCGCTCAACCTTGCATGTGTCAAGCTTTGAAATAGAACTTAGATTATATTTTTAAATGTCAAATTTGAATTCCAACCCATTTGCCTATGCTGATAGAAGAAGTCTTAGAAATCATGAAGAGGACAGTAAGAAAATGCAATGTTTAGAGTTGACACACCTTGCCTTTCAGACTTCTATTGTCATCACTTTCTAAATATGATAAAATTTCAACTCACAGACACATAATAAATGAATGATTAATATTATTTCCATTCAAGACAAGTCAGATTGGGAGTGGCGATGGTGGTGGGCGGTATGTGAAACCAGTAAAGCACACCAGTGGAAACCCTTGAAAAAATGGACTCTGTGGCCTATGATGGATTTTACATAGCTGAGTAGAATGGGAACCAATGACTAAGTAAAGTTTATTGGTGATGGTCGGTTTTATGCAGAAAATGGTTTAGCCAGTGATAGTAGTTGACCTGTTTTGTTATGTACTCTATTCTATGCTTAAGTGACATTACGTAACTCTCCATATTCTGATGTTCTGAAATTGAAAGAAACATCTGTGTTTAGATGCATTTCACATTTAACTGCAGGGGCTAGAAGATTTTGCTACTAGATCTGTTTTATGCCACTGCCAAGGTGTCTGTTTTTCAGCATTTTACCTCTGTGATCTAGATGATGAAAATTGCTCAGAGCAGTTGTAACCCAACTTTATATCTTCGCTCCCTCATGACCTATCTGATATGACAGTTTTCAGAAGAAGAATGTCACACATTTGAAAATCAGTGAGTTACTGTTACATCTAGAGTCTTGCAAAATTATTAATATTTTTTGCCAAAGATGTGGGGAGATTAATCTTAGTGTATTAGAGGTGAATTAGAGACTGGAAATATGGTTCACCCTTTCATTTTAGCACTGTCCAGAGAGCTGAAGTAACTTATCCAAAGCTATGAAGCCAGTTAATTGAAGAGTTGAGTTCCTAACCCAGACCACCCATCTGGACTAGTGCTGTCTACCACATCATGCTGCCTCTGGTCAAAATAAAGTTTGTGGTACAAATCAATCACCATTTCATAGCTATTTCAAAGCGTTAATTAAATATTTGATATCAGCCCAAGTTCAAGGTGCCTAAGATAGGACAGTGAACAAAAGATAGTACTTGCCTTCATATAGTACCAGCTTAGTTAAAATATCACATAACTAATGGTTTTGACATTTTATAACTGTTTGCCCCTACATTCATTTGTTCAGGAAATATTTCGTAAGCACTGAATGTACGTCATTACTTTTATAGGCACTGGGAAAATGTCAGTGAATGAATCAAAAAAAAAAACAATCCGTGCTCTCAAGGTGCTTGTATTGATAGTATAGTATTCATTTTTAAATGTGTTTTTAAATAAATAAATATAATAATGTAAATATAAAATATATAAACATAAAATAAAATATTAACTAAATAAAATAAATATCAATATTATAAATATAAACATACACACATAAATAATATGGCGTAGTGCAAAGGCATCTTTCTTGTAATCAGGAGATGTGGATTTTAATTTTGATTTTTGCCTCCGAACAACTTTATGACTTTTTAAAAGTTACATAACTTCCCTGGGTGCACGTTTACGAGTCTGTGAAACAAGGGGAATAGACTACGCCTATATGATTCAATATGATAGCATGCCAGCCCTGGAATCAGTCATTCCTCTTAGAAGCCCTGGCTCCTTCCTTTCTGTAGGGAATGACATTAGAGAACAAGGTCTTGGCACTCACTGTACTTGTTGTTTTGCTTCCAGGGCCCTTTCACTTGACAGAGCTCTTCCTGTTTCTTTTCCTTAAAAGTATCCATCTTCTCCCATTTATCTGAGTCATCCCTACCTGCTTCTGATTCTTTCATCCTGTTTGCTTTCTTTTTGCACTTGCAGTACACCATTACTGTACCAATCCCAGCCCTCATTCCCGATTTGCCCTTCTTCTACAGATCCAAAATAGGTTGTCTGTTATTCTTAGGAAAGTTGATACATGTTAACTTATTTCTTTTCTTCTTTCCTTCTGGGCTCTGGAAAGTGGATCAGCCTACTTTTCTTTTTTTTTTTGGTGGGTATATGGATGGATTGTGATTTACTCTATTTCACACTTTCATCTCTCCAGTTCTTATATCAAATCGGTCTGCTAGAGTGCAGTATTCTTCTAGTAGTGGTTTAGCTCTTTTTTCCTGTTACTATTTTCTGAACTAAATACTTTTATTTTTTTATTTTTTTTGGCCACACCACATGGCTTGAGGGATCTTAGTTCCCCAACCAGGGATTGAACCCAAGCCCACAGCAGTGAAAGCTCGAAGTCCTAACCACTGGCCTGCCAGGGAATTTCCCTTTTACTTTCTTTTAGTTTGAAATTTGTTCATTAAGTCACTCATTTATATATGTGTCATGACTATGCTTGGTATTCCAGATAATAAGGTGAAAGAGACACACCCTGCAGTGGTAATTCTAATCAAAGTCCATGCCACCAAAATATTGATCATTGTTTTCACTTGGTGATAGATACATGGAGACTCATTATACTAGTCTCTCTCTTTTTCTGTATGTTTGAACATTTTCATAATAAAAAGTTAAATTAAAAAAACACCCCAAGTGCCAAGAATGCATCTTATAAAGTCACCTCAGTTTGTTATCAAACTGTTGTGGTGCATGGGCTTCTCATTGCGGTGGCTTCTCTTGTTGCGAAGCACGGGCTCTAGGCTCGCGGGCTCCAGTAGTTGCAGCATGTGGGCTCAGTAGTTGTGGCATGTGGGCCCTGGAGTGTGCAGGCTGCGGTAGTTGTGGTGCGTGGGCTCAGTAGCTGTGGCGTGTGGGCTCTAGGGCACCTGGGCTTCAGTAGTTGTGGTGTGCAGGCTTAGTTGCTCCACGGCATGTGGGATCTTCCCAGACCAGGAATTGAACCCGTGTCTGCTGCATTGGCAGGCAGGTTCCTAACCACTGTGCCACCAGGGAAGTCCTGATATCTCTATTCTTTTTTAGCTTCTTTTCCATTATAGGTTATTACAAGGTATTGAATATAGTTCCCTGTGCAATACAATAAGACCTTGTTGTTTATCTATTTTATATATGGTAGTGTGTATCTGTTAATCCCAAACTCCTAATTTATCCTCCCCCCCAACCCTTTCCCCTTTGGTAACCATAAGTGTGTTTTCTATGTTTGTGAGTCATTTCTGTTTTGTAAATAAGTTCATTTGTATCATTTTTTTAGATTCCACATGTAAGTGACATCATATGATATTTGTCTTTCTCTGTCTGGCTTACTGCACTTAGTATGATAATCTCTAGGTCCATCCATGTTGCTGCAAATGGCATTATTTCATTCCTTTTTATGGCTAATATTCCATTGTGTGTATATACCACATTCAATCGTCGATGGACATTTAGGTTGCTTCCATGTCCTGGCTATTGTAAATAGTGCTGCTATGAACATTGGGGTGCATGTATCTTTTTGAATTAGAGTTTTCTTCGGATATATGCCCAGAAGTGGGATTGCTGGATCTATGGTAACTCTAGTTTTTTTAAGGAACCTCCCTCCATACCGTTCTCCATAGTGGCTGCATCGATTTACATTCTCACCAACAGGGTAGGAGAGTTCCTTTTTCATTTTTTAAAGTGAATATATGACTATATGTAGTTAACAGATTCTGTGATGTAAGTATCCTCAAATAAATTGCTGCCTCCTTTCAAAAAGGATTCTAAAATTCACATTTATATTATGCATTTATGCAACCATGGAAGGCTGGTCTTGACATCAGGATATAGTTTTATCCTTATATTTGCAACACCCTCAACCATTGCCTATTTGACAGTGGTGGACCCTTCTGTGTGTAGCTGACCTGTGTTCAAACCATGCTGATTCTCCAGTCCACCCATCTCCAGAGCTGAGCTGTCTGCGGGAGTTAAAGCAGCAGACTCCACACACATCCTCTCATCTGCTGTTCATTCCTCAGGGCTATGCTGTCTCCTTCCTCGCAGGTGTGGCTCATTCGAGTGAAACTCATTTGACCCTCATAGCAAGTCAATGCGCTGATGTGTTTAAAATTAGTTTTCTTATTTAGGAGATTCTCATTTATGATACTCATTTGCCTTGTAAACATTTTCTCCCTTGATGATTCCAAGGAAAACAAGAGCCCAGTCAGACTTGAATGATCATGTCTTAAATCAGTGAAGTTCAAAATAATAAACTGTAATATACATAATTGTTTGTCCATTCCAGCCTGATTAATTCCAAACTCCTCACAATCAGGGTAACTTTTCTCCTGGAAGCATTCTGGAAAAAGTTTTGCATGCCAAATGGGACACATAAATGAATAATTGTCTTGTAAAATATTAAAATTGACTTAAAAATAGTATTTTCTGGCTATCTAATGTTTGCTGGCTGAAGCAAGTTGTGTCCTAGCAAGCTTATCCACTACTAATTACAATGCATTTTCCTTCAGTGCTCACTTAGTCCAAATGTAAATATTCCAAACATAATTACCCTCAGAAGGTTACTGCATGGTAATGTTTGCTACAATCTGGGAACATTCCCAGTGGAATAGCTCCAGTTCTCTCATTTCTCTATTAATAGCTCCCCACATTTTTTTTTTTCCATTTTACAGATGTTTTTGAAAATCTTTGCTGGATGCTTTTTGTTGCTCAACAAGAATTTTAAACCTTTTATATTTTAATAATAATTTGGAAAACTCAACATCTTCTCCATAGTCATCAATTTTAATTTTTCGTGTCACGAACCACTAAAATGATCATGAACTAAAAAGGAAAAAAAATTAAATAGGTATTAATTTTAATAAAAATTAAAATGTGGCTCACATTATAATTCTGTGTATCTTCTTTTCCCAATCATCTTATTTATCATGATTTAATTTTGAAGTTATCTATAAAATATTATAAATATAAATTGCAGGTACTCTTTTATATCTGCTGATTAAACAAACAAATCATGTGTTTTTTTGTTTTGTTTTGTTTTTGCGGTACGCGGGCCTCTCACTGCCGTGGCCTCTCCCGCTGCGGAGCACAGGCTCCGGACGCGCAGGCCCAGCGGCCATGGCTCACGGGCCCAGCCGCTCCGCGGCATGTGGGATCCTCCCAGACCGGGGCACGAACCCGCGTCCCCTGCATCGGCAGGCAGACTCTCAACCACTGTGCCACCAGGGAAGCCCCAAATCATGTTTTTTAATCAAAGTTTAATGCAATGTATATAATAGCATTCTACTTGGACACCTAGGAGTCTATAATTATGCATGTGGTCCGGGAAGAAATATAAATTGGCAATTGTTATTTTATATATTTCTCACATAGGCAGAAAAGCATGAATTGTTATAAAAACAAATATGTTACTTTCTGAGTTTTCAAAAGTACTTTATCTTTTTCTAATCATAAAAGTTAAACATGTTCATAATAGACAAATCAGAACATATATTAAAAAAACAAATACAGAAAATTCCAGTAGTTCCATCATCCAAAAACAGTTAATATTTTTGCACATTTATTATGCTTTTGTATTGAAGTTTGTTTCTTTTTAAAAATTATCATATTATTTCCTCTCCTCATTGTAAATTTTACATTTTTAATGTTTCCAAAGTTTAATCATATACCATGATATTTAATCACATTACTATTTATGGTATCTTCAATTTTCTTTTTAAAATATTTTTGTGATTATTGTACATTTGCACATTACAAGTTTTGTATATAGGAATTTCTTCAAGGAGAATAATTCTAAAAGTGGAATTATTGAGTTGAGAGATACAGTCATTTTAAGATTTTTGATGTACTACTAACAAAATGGTTTAAACCAGTTTATACTACCAGAGAGCCTGAGAGTGCCTGTTTTAATACCTCCTTACCAGCATTCAGTATTTTTATTCTTGAAATAAGAAATAAGTGGAGGGATGAAAATAGAATCTACTTGGATTTAATCATTTCATTCTGAAAAAATTTTAAAGCCTTCTAATGACGTTAGACTTTTCTATATTTCTAACATGCATTAATTTCTCTTAGGGCAACTGTCTATTCATATCTTTTGTTTATACGTTTACTGGAGACTTGTTTCACTATTTTTAATTTTAGAAAGCTTCCTCCTTGCAGAAATCTGATAAATATTTCATTTTATGCTTGCTTTTTATATTTTGAATTTTACATTTAATTCGTAAATTCATTTGATATGCATTTAATGAAATAGTATAAGGTATGGGTTATAAATAATGATCTCTAAGCCCGTGACTTTCCCTAGAGTCATTTAATGAATAATTCTTTTTTTTTTTTTTGCGGTACACGGGCCTCTCACTGTTGTGGCCTCTCCCGCTGCGGAGCACAGGCTCCGGAAGCACAGCCTCAGCGGCCACGGCTCATGGGCCCAGCCGCTCCGCGGCATGTGGGATCTTCCCAGACCAGGGCACGAACCCGTGTCCCCTGCATTGGCAGGCAGACTCTCAACCACTGCGCCACCAGGGAAGCCCCTCTTTCTTTTTTTTGATTTGAGAAGTTTTCCTTATCATATATTTTAATTTGTGTTACTACTATTATAAAAATTGTGGTAGGACTCTAACATTTTAATGTTTGAACATGTTATATTTCTCCTCATAATTATTATTTTTCATTTTTAAACTTACTTTGCATGTTTATTCATCTAAATATGTTTTAAGATCCTTTTGAAAAAATTTTTTAAATGGTTTTGGACTATCAGTGAGCCTATAAATCAATTTGGGATGATTTGACACCTTTAAATTATTCAGTTTTCCTTTCCAGGGACATGGTATATTTTTAGCTTTTTCTTTATGTAGGTCATGAAATGTAACTATTGTGAATGAACTATCTTGTCTTTTACATTATCTAGCCAGATATTGGTAGATATCTGATAACAATATCTGTAATAACAATATTTATCTATATAATAATATCTATCTCTTTCATTGTCCAACTAGATATTGCCAGGTACCTAATAAAAATATAATAATACCTATGTTCACTGAAGTTTACTTGGGGTTTACTAAACAATTATGTTATTTAATTTTCAAAAAAGTCTGAGGAAGTGAACATTTTGGTTTCCATTTTACAAGTAAGGAAGCTAAAACTTAAGAGCATTTGGGTAACTTGCCCCAGTTTGCAGCTTCTGAGTGACAGAGCCAAGTTTCTCTGACCTCTGACCTCAAAGTCTGTGCTGTTGACCACACCACACTGCAGTAGGAAAGTTATTCCATTTTATATTTTTGACTTATACTCTGATGGACTGAATTTTAGGATTGAGAGGAAAGTACATTTGACTTACAAATTTCAAGTCAGCATTCTTTATTCCCTGTTGCAGACTCCTCAATAAATCCTCTATTGAATTTCAAAGAATACTCCAGAAACAAGAATTCTCAAATGACTGTCAGTAGAACTTGTCAAAAGAAGATTAGAAAGGCTCTATTAATATTTTTCCACATATTATGTCCTTAGCACAAATTTTGTGATTTAAAAATTTTGTCTCTCTCCCACCCCTGGAATTTCTTATATACAAAAAGCTTCTAGACACTTCCAGAAACTCCTGTTTAATTTTTTGTTATACATTAGACAGCTATCATAATGACACAGTATTAATATACCTCCTATGGTCACAACAGGAAAAATAAGAGGGAAAGACAGGTCATTTGCCTCTTCAAAGGCCATTGAAAATTATACTCATGAGCTCAACACAGCTTAATTGACCACATAATTTAAAATGACCTTTAAGAAATGCATGATAAATAATAGCTTCTGAACAATAACTGTAGCATTTCTTCAGAATGAAGAAAAGTCCTTTAAAAATGGGACCAGACCTTATAATTTTCTCAGAAACCTGTTCATTATCAAAGATACTTAATGGAAGAGGAAGGAAAATGGCTCCGTGTTACAAGATTAAGTCATCCAGGATCTTTGGTATTCTGATGGTTTCTGTTCATCATGGCTGCAAAAGTCACCCTTCTTATTTTTGATATATCATGTTTGCATGTTTGTCCACGTGGTAAAAAAAAAAACCAAACAAACCAAAACATACACTGAATTTTTGGGTCCCTTCTTTTCACTGGGCCACAAGTATGGATTAGCTTTTTTTTTTTTTTTTTTTTTTGCCGTACGCGGGCCTCTCACTGTTGTGGCCTCTCCCGTTGCGGAGCACAGGCTCCGGACGCGCATGTTCAGCGGCCATGGCTCACGGGCCCAGCCGCTCCGCGGCATGTGGGATCTTCCCGGACCGGGGCATGAACCTGCGTCCCCTGCATCAGCAGGTGGACTCTCAACCACTGCGCCACCAGGGAAGCCCGGATTATCTTTATTTAGATGGTAAACTTTTTCTTTTGCACTCGGTTCCTCTGAACATGTGTGTATCTTGTCTAAAACTGAGGTTTTGTTGTGATTTTGAAGAGATTCGTTAGAACCCAGTCTTGCAAAATATTTCCACGTGTAAGAAAACATACAAACACCATCTTCCTCAACATTCTGTAATTTTGATCAGAGAAACATTGGGACTGGCAGGTATGAACTCAGAGGCCATGGCAGATTAGATGGTAAAACTAGAACTTTGTTGCTTGACTTGCATCAGCTATGAACTCCATCTTTTCTTTCTTTACTTGGTTGTTTAGACTCTATAAATGCTTCTCAAAGGAAAATTCCAGCAGTGACTGAGAAGTGGCTTCCATACCCAAACTGAATACTCTTTGGGAGATGAGAGTCTCTCTGGTCTACTGCAGCACAATTAAGAGTCTGAATCACCAAGGCAATGAGGGGTTGATTGCAAATCTTTTGGCATAGCATCTCACGCTTAGAGTAACTGCAATCTGAAATACTGCAATCATTATGAGAATCATGTAACCTATTTTAAATATCAAATAACCATTAGAGCACGCTCAGAAGTTAGTCGTAAAATACATAGATGTAGATCGTCTGTTTTGACAGCTGAGAACATTCCCAAAGCAGCCTTGGATTCTCCTAAACCAGTACTTTTCAAACTTTACTGTGCGTACAAATCACCTGGATGAAGGTTTTTATTCTGTAGGTCTGGGGTGGAGCCTGAGATTCTAAGTGATGTACAGAGATACTGACACTGCTTGTTTGTGGACTCCACTTTGAGAAGCAAGATCTTCGCCAAAAGAATCCCAGCTGACATTTAGATAAACCACTGAGAAGGTAGCCATGACTCCCTTAATATTTCAATAGCTTCTACTGCTCCATTATATAGCAAAGAATTTGAGGGGTGAGGCTTTGTAACTCCTCAGAACTTGCACATAATTTAAAATCTCTTTATAGCCTGCGATGAAAAAAGCACACCAGAGGATCAGTAAAAATGTCCTTCAAAAAAGTAACAGTCCCCATTATTTTATAAACTATAAATGGAGAAAAACCTTTAAAAATTGTGAATCACTATGTTGTACACCTGAAACTTACATAATGTTGTACATCAACTATACCTTAATTAAAAAATTAAAAATAAATAAAGTCTTGGCAATGGGGGAAAAACGTAACAGTCCAAATTTTGAAACATTGCAAAAATATTCTCAATTGGCCTTCATCAGGGTGCCTTGAAATGATAGATATTTCTAAAGGGCCTCTTTGTAGTAGGCTGGCATGCTTCCCTTTTGATGTTCAATTAACACTGCATCTTTGACTACTGACTTTTGTAGAAAATCTTTGCTGGATATTGCATGAAAGAATATGCTCTTCTGGGACACTGGCAGAAAAAGTATTAAAAGAAAGGCTCAGAGATAGACGCCATGGTCATGACATTGAAGTCCCAGTAAGACAGGTTTGCTGGAGGCACTGATAGTTGTGCCAGCATGGAAACTGCTAGAAAAGGCACCCACTATGGTAATCAGTTACTTTCTGATAATATTCTGCATTAACCACACCATATGTGGTGACCATCCCATAGAAGACCTTAGCCTGCATGGTCTTGACTTGACCACTTGTAGGAACAGCCATCAGGTGGTCGTGGAGCTAACTCTGTAAGATCATGTCCGGTTTGTGTGAGACAGGACCAGCCAGTGCAAAAGCAGGAAGCAGCAGCTCCAGGAAGAGTATGTCCTAATGGGGAAGGTCTCATTGGTGGGCTCTGCAGTGGTCAGGTTTTTCTCTTGGTTGTTTTAAATAAGGGGGGGGAAATGGATATGCATGTCTCATCCTACAGAAAAATCTAGAGAAGCAGAGGATCTCAGTGGGGGAAAATCCAGGAGTGGCTCAGTAAACCCATGGCTGGTCACACCCTCCATTTTGTGTACCTGCGGAAATCATTCCTTTCTGAAACCAGTGCCAGCCTCCTCTCTTCAGGTCCAGTGTTTGCCTCTTCCAGCTACCAGTAGTTGCAAAGTCCAGCCTTCCCTCTTGGCCTCCTCCCTTCAGATACATGTTATTTTAAATTCTTTATCTGAATGTATAATACTTTACAGCAAGCCCATGGTCATTACTTTGTGTGTGTGTGTTTTGAGAGCCTATTTTTTTCTTATCTTTAAATTTTTTAAAAATTTATTTTTAATTAAAATTTTTATTTAAAATTTTTTTTAATTTTATTTTTTATTGAAGTATAGTTGATTTACAATGTTGTATTAGTTTTAGGTGTGCAGCACAGTGATTCAGTTATACATATATATATCTCTATTCTTTTTCAGATTCTTTTTCCTTGTAGGTTATTATAAAATATTGAGTATAGTTCCCTGTGCTATACGGTAGGCATGACATTTTCCTAATAATGATTTTTTTTTCTATGACAGAAGAAATAGACGTAGGATGCTTGGGGAATGTAGAATTGTAGAAAATCCAAAATTGTCCATAATTCTTATCATTCAAAAACAACCACTATTAACAGTTTAGTGTATTTTTGCTGTTTTCCTCTTACTAAGCATTTAAACATTTGTTTTTATTAAAGCAATATAAAAACTTAGAAAACCTTTTAAATTATACAAACTTCTCTGAGACTCCTTGCCACTCCCCCCACCTCCTATGCCAAGTGTCACTTCCTGGGGATAATCATTTTCATCAGTAGTCCACTCACTGTTTGTAAGGGATTTTTGTTTGTTTGTGGTGGTTTCTCCTCAACCTCAAATAATACATTTCACTTCTATTTCTTTTATTTATTTTTTTATTTAAAATTTAAAAACAAATTTTTTTAATTGAAGTATAGTTGATTTACAATGTTGTGTTAGTTCCAGGTGTACAGCATCACTTGTATTTCTTGACTTATTAATTGTAGGTAGTATTCATCAACTTGTCATGAAAGATGAGGAAATTGAACACCTACGGATACTCTGCCTTTGTCCTTCCTGAGTTTGTTAAATTTTTTAAATTGTTCACATTTATAATGTTGATATTGTCTCGTGGCTTTAAGGAGATCTTCCATGCTGTGTTTATAGGTTGAGTTTGGATATATAAACCCAGGGGAAAGAGAGGGAAAAGGGAGTGGGGAGGACCCAACAGTCTTAGTACTTCTTATTTATTTATTTTTAAATTTATTTATTTATTTTTATCTTTGGCTGCATTGGGTTTTCGTTGCTGTGCGCGGGCTTTCTCTAATTGCAGTGAGCGGGGGCTACTCTTCGTTGCAGTGCATGGGCTTCTCATTGCGGTGGCTTCTCTTGTGGCAGAGCACAGGCTCTAGGGGTTCAGTAGTTGTGGCTCACGAGCTCTGGAGCGCAGGCTCAGTAGTTGTGGCGCACGGGCTTAGTTGCTCCGTGGCATGTGGGATCTTCCCGGACCAGGGATCGAACCCACGTCCCCTGCATTGGCAGGCGGATTCTTAACCACTGCGCCACCAGGGAAGTCCTCTCAGTACTTCTTTAATTAGTTACACTGATAATATCCCCATCCTGAACTGACTTTTGCCAGTGTTGCCTCTGAACTTGGAATTTCTCTGGGCCTCCTTTAGAAAGGACTCCTCTTACCTATGAACTTTTGGACTGTAGTTTTTCACTCTTTTTGCCCCTTCAGTCTGATCCTAATTAGTTTCTGTCTTCTAGGACTTCTGCAAACTTCTGGTCAGCTGCTAGCTATCTCCATCCCATGGAGATATATTATGTTTTTTTGGTTTTTTTTTTTTTTGCAGTATGCAGGCCTCTCACTGCTGTGGCCTCTCCTGTTGTGGAGCACAGGCTCCGGATGCGCAGGCTCAGCGGCCATGGCTCATGGGCCCAGCTGCTCCACGGCACGTGGGATCTGCCCGGACCAGGGCACAAACCCATGTCCCCTGCATCGGCAGGTGGACTCTCAACCACTGCGCTACCAGGGAAGCCCGATATATTATGTTTTTAATCTTCAAAAATATTTTTAAAAAATCTATGTGATGGCTCTTCTGTTATTTTCCTGGGACTTCAGGGAGCAGGGAGTTCAATGTGTATGTTCAGTCCACCACTTGGCAACACTAGGAATAACTTCCCCTATATGGCAATGGGTGGTTTCAGCCATATTATGGTAAACCTAATATCTTACTAACTGAATTAACTTAATTTAGATCTTAATACAAACAAGATCACGTCACGTAGGATCATGTCAATATTTATTCAGATGCCAGGACCCAAAGCTCCCTCTTCCCCTTCTTCTCTGTCTTTTGCTAGTGGCTCTGCCTCCTCTCATTTTCTTCTGTTAGATCCATTCTTATCCTAACCGCCTCTTATGTGGTTCCCATAAATGCACCCTGCAAAAACTGAAGGGAAATTGAGGAGTAATTACGTCCCATTCCTACTTAAAACTACATTAATTTATTTTTAAGTACTTATTCAGCGCCTTCCCTTATTGGGCCCTGTTCAAGGTACCACGCATACGACAGAGGATGAAACAGTGACAAACACCCACCCTTGTGGTGCTTATATTCTAAAAGGCAGAGACATCTTATATCCTGTAGGACTGCAGCCATCAGCTCCACACAAATTGGCAAACACTAGAAGGATAAAACGTGTAATGCTGCCAGCTTAGTAAACACATCATCGAAACTCCTGGCTGGCTTACTGATATCCCAAACTGTTCTAATGAATTACTAGGTAGTCAGTGGATATTTAATAATGATAAAAATAATCACATTGGGCTTCCCTGGTGGCACAGTGGTTGGGAGTCTGCCTGCCGATGCAGGGGACGCGGGTTCGTGCCCCGGTCCGGAAGGGTCCCACGTGCCGCGGAGCGGCTGGGCCCGTGAGCCATGGCCGTTGGGACTGCGCGTCCGGAGCCTGTGCTCCACGGCGGGAGGGGCCACAGCGGTGAGAGGCCCACATACTGTAAAAAAAAATAATAATAATAATCACATTAAAAGAACAAAAAAATATTATAATTCAAATTTGAAAGCAACATCTATGTCCTACAACAGAGTTATGGTTAAAAACTTGTGACATATCTGTAAAATGGAAATATGCAGCTATTATAAATAATATTTATAAAGTTTTTTTGAGCATGTGAAGATTTTTTTAAGATGATGAGAAAATTGTTATAAGTAAAAAAAATCACGTATAAAATTGTGTACATAGTTTGATTCTGTACGTTAATTAAGCTGTCTCGATATTCAAAAATACAACAGTATCACTGCTTTCAACTGTGCTCTCTTCAATTCCAGATTAACATCTTGGACAGATTCCATAACACTGTGGTTACTTTCAGGTTTTGAAGTATAGTCTAGTTTTAAACCTTCAGTCTCATTTCTGATTCAATTTCTTTTCCTTCCCTTGTACAGTAGAAGCTGGAACTCTGAACACAACAGAAGTAGGGGAGGCCGTACAGCTGGTTCTGGACAATGGAGGTGGTCAGCATCCACCTCCTTTTGTGAATGGCCCACGGGTCACAGGTGGGGAGATATCACTTGTCTCTCTCTGGTTCGTCGTGTTCTTGTCCGATGCCAATGCCTCAGAGGATGAGATGGTCTCCAGGCTGGTGAAATGTGGGTCCCTTGGGGCAATGCTCAGCTTTCCCCAGGTCCCCTCTGTTGCTGTGGGGAAGAGAAGGGCAAACTAGACTTCCTTCAGGTCGCCCAGCTGTTTGCCCTCCCAGCTTCTATGGGTTGTGCATCTACCACACATCTGCCTCCATGCTCTTCTGCTTCTCCTCTAACTCTCCACTCCTTCCCTGGAATAATGAGACTTCGGGTGTCCCTGCCATGTCCTTTAAAATCATGGCCAACTGATTGGGGGCAGGAGCCTTCACCTTCTTCTAGGCATACTGTATCTTCAAGCCTTATTGGGAGTGGTTTTTCTACTCTCAGCTTCAGACATTTCTAGACTAGAAATGGACATTAGTCTCTATGCATGCCCCATAAACAATGGAAGATACTCCCAAAGCCATCTCAAATGCCCTATTCCGATGGCAGCACAAAGGGGCTGCAACTTAGCAGGCGTCAGTCAGGGAGCAAGATGCTAGTCTCCTCTTCTTCAAGTTACCTGTGAATTGTTCTCCTGGATTTCTTCCCCTCACCCCTTTGGTGAGGCCCAAAGGCCCAAAGGCCTTTCCTTTGGTGAGATGAAGACAAAGAAAGGAGTTTCCTAGGGTGGTGGCTGGTAGTGGTAAGACTGCTTCTATACTTTTTAAAAAGCACTGGTAGAAGGTTTTGGGTCCTAATTATTTATGGCTCTTTAGAGAATGATCTCAGCTTTGGGAAGTAGCCACAATTCTGGACCAACAGGAAAAAATCCCATGCAACATGCCACTAAGCAGGAAGTGGGTAAGGGGAAGACTAGAGACAGTTTCAAGTTTAATAACTTTTACCCCACTATTTGTATTATTTAATTTTTATTATCTGAAAAGAAAAGTCTTCTCAATTCATCCAACTCTTGCAGTTTTCTTAAATGTCTTAGGTATTGTCCTAGTGTCAGAGTCTGCCTGGTGTCTGTTCCCAGTTACTAATGTTGGTGTTATAGACTGGACCAAAGCTTATGAAGTGGCTACCCTGTTCTCCCTAACCTTCTACCTGGTCCAGATACCATGACCTTAACCCCACTCTTGTCCTGTCACTAGGAGCAGGCAACTGGCCACTATGCCTTTTTTTTTTTTTTTTTTTTTTTTGGTACGCGGGCCTCTCCCTGCTGTGGCCTCTCCCGTTGCAGAGCACAGACTCCGGATGCGCAGGCTCAGCGGCCATGGCTCACGGGCCCAGCCGCGCCACGGCATGTGGGATCTTCCCGGACCGGGTCACGAACCCGTGTCTCCTGCATCGGCAGGTGGACTCCCAACCACTGTGCCACCAGGGAAGCCCGCCACTATGCCTTTGACAAGAAGAAATAGAGTTCAAGGTTGCCAAACAGGACAAGCGGGATGTTGCTCCCTGCTGTCTGATTTCTTACCTGAGCTTTCACAGCCAGGTCCCTCGTTCTTATCTCAGGATCCAGTATGGTGAATTGCATTGTTACTGATGCTCATCTACAGCCTGGACTTGCCCTGGGTGTCCTGCTTTGCCTCTGAATTTTCAGGAAGGGCATCCTGTGCACGTCAGCTTCCCTAAACTCTAATGCTAGATTGTGACCTATCACTAGCTTCTGCCCATGCCAGTTCACTAAAACTTCTTTCACCAAGGATAAGAACAGCCATGAATTGCAATATTTTTAAAAATTGTAGCAAAATACACATAAATATATACAAAATTTACCATTTTAAGGGTACAGTTCAGTGGCAGTAAGTAAATTCAAATGTATAACCATCACTATTGTCTATTTCCAGAAGGTTTTCATCATCTCAAACAAAAATGCTGTATCCATTAGACAGTAACTCCCATTCTCTCCCTGCCCTTTTGCTGCTGGTTACCTCGGTTCCACTATCTGTCTCTCTGAGCTTACCTATTCTGGATATTTCATATGATATTAATGTTTTCCCCAAGGCTTACTCGCCTCTGGTTACACTGATCATTGAGTGCCAGATTTTTATGGGTTTTTGTTTGTTTGTTTTCTGTTCTTTTTTTCTTTTTTTAATTGAAGTATAGTTGGTGTACAGGATTATATGTTACAGGTATACAATATAGTGACTTACGATTTTTAAAGGTTATACTCCTTTTATAGTTGTTATAAAATATTGCCTATATTCCTTGTGTTGTACAATATATCCCTATAGCTTATTTTATACCTAATAGTTTGTACCTCTTAATCCCCTACCCCTATCTTGCCCCACCCCCTTTCCCTCTCCCAACTGGAAACCACTAGTTTGTCCTCTATATCTGTGAGTCTGTTTCCCTTTTCTTATATTCAGTAGTTTATATTTTTAGATTCCACATATAAGTGATATCAGACAGTTTTTGTCTTTCTCTGTTTGACTTATTTCTCTTAACATAATGCCCTCCAAGTCCATCCATGTTGCCGCAAATGGCAAAATTTCATTCTTTTTTATGGGTGAGGGGATTCCGTTGTACATACATACCATATCTTCTTTATCCATTCATTTGTTGATGAACACTTAGGTTGCTTCCTTATCTTGGCAATTGCAAATAATGCTGCTATGAACATTGGGGTGCATGTATCTTTT
The DNA here is from genome assembly GCF_005190385.1 of Monodon monoceros. Lineage (NCBI taxonomy): Eukaryota > Metazoa > Chordata > Mammalia > Artiodactyla > Monodontidae > Monodon > Monodon monoceros. The sequence continues at coordinate 13,935,138 of NW_021703771.1, read as the reverse complement.
CAAATTAGTGTTTTTGTTTTCTTTGGATATATACCCAGGAGTGGAATTGCTGGCTCATAAGGTAGTTCTGTTTTTAGTTTTTTGAGAAACCTCCATACTGTTTTCCACAGTGGCTACACCAATTTACATTCCTACCAACAGTGTGCGAGGGTTCCCTTTTCTCCACATCCTCGCCAACATTTGCTGTTTTTTTTTAAAATGATCAGCAAGTATTAGCAAAGTGCTAAAAACTGCCACCAGGCTGAGATTTTCTGTTTCCTTAATTCAGAAAGATTGGGGGCCAATTATGTAATACTATACCTGTAGACCACTGAAGTGATTTCATGTGCCACTAGTATTAAGAGGCCAACATTTTGGCCAGTACTACTTTGTAAATGTTTTACAGTTTGCTCATGTTTCCCCTAGTGTTATGTAGGCTCTCCAAACTTTACTTAACCTAGTATAAGTTCCTTATATACATGTAGTGAGAAGAAACTTTAAATATCTTTTATAATTCCTTTTCCTTTGGAATCATATTTTTGAAATTATCTTCCTATTGATTTAATTATCAAGAAAAAAGTGCATTGCTGAGATCAAAAAGATTATTCGAATTTACCGAGGGAAAAAAGGTTAAAAAAAAAAAAGGAAAGAAAGAAAAGAGAAAGCATGTTAATTCTTCTTTAATAATTCAAGATTTCAGTGATCCAAAAGTATTGGGGGAAAAAAATCACCTGAGTAATAAAGCATGCATCATTTGAACGGATTAAAGTTCAAATCACTGCAAAGCAGCTTACTTTTCATCCATCACCATGGATACAAAAGGACAGCTCAAGTACAGGCATCTGACATCACAAGCATGTCCAAACAAGCCAGGGAGGAGAGCGGAGGCACAAAGGACTGGAAGAAAAGCCACGAAGGGAGGGGAGGAAGAGGCAGAGGGAATGGGTTATTGTTAAAATGATAAATCAGAAGTTCGGTTGGGAGGATTAAATAGGTGGAGGCACGAGGCCAGCTGAGAAGCTTGGAGACCAGCGGTTGTTTACAATGACCTTTAAATACCTTCTTAGCCAGAAATAGAACCAGAGGAAGACTGAGAAGAGGTATATCAGATCATTCGCTACTCAAACGGCAACTTCGATAGTTTCATTTGTTCTCCTTATTTTATTTTTAGACTTTAATTTTAACTAATGTTCTAAAGGTTTCACTTGCCTGGCCAGTGGTTAAGACTCCGCAGAGGCTCAGGTTTGATCCCTGGTCCGGGAAGTAAGATCCCGCATGCCGCGCGCGGCTCTGTCAAAACAAACAAACAAAAAACAAAAAAACCTCAATCCCCAAAGTAGCTGAAATCTCCAAATAACAGCTGAAAAGACTCAATGGGACCAGTACCCACAGGACAATACAAAGTGGTAAATATTGAGACAAATTGCTAGGTATTAAGTTCTTCTTCATGAACAGACACAATTTTTACTATTTAAAATTTTTTATTAACTTAAAATTTTGTTTCCTATAAAGCGACAATGAGTGCATCTTATTCTCAGGTTGCTGCCTAGCGTATAAAGACCTGGACTTGGAAACTCTGGGTTGGGATGTGTGCTGATAAAGGTATAACAACCGGTTCTCTGGGGAAAGCCCTGATTTGTAACGTTTGCTGGTTTCTGTGGTTTAAATATTTTCGCCATGCCTGATCTCCAGCTACTGTCCTGATGTCAGCTGGCTTACAAACTTTCTGAAAATGTTAACAGTTGGCTCTTGGGAGCCAGTACCAGCGAGCTCTCACAGGTCATTGATTGGTTTCTGTGACAGCTCTGACACCAGCTTGTCCTGGGACTCCAAGCATCTCACAAGACCTCAGTTTCCTCATGGGATGAAGGGGTTGGAACTGGACTTAAACTTTGGTTGTTAAAATTCTGTGTTGGTTTGCCCTGGTGATTTGAGAGAGGATTCTCCCTGCTTCTGGGAGGGGTTTGGGAGATCCTCACATGTACTTCCCCTTTGCACAGCTATCCTGACTCTATAATAGAGTATATATATATATATTTTTTCCTTTATTTAAAATTGAAGTATAGTTGATTTACAATATCATGTTAGTTTCAGGTATACAGCACGCTGATTCAGTTATACATATATATATTCTTTTTCAGATTCTTTCCCCTTATAGATTATTACATAACGTTGAGTAGAGTTCCCTGTGCTATACAGTAGGTCCTTGTTGATTATCTATTTTATGTATAATAGTGTATATATGTAAATCCCATCCTCCTAATTTATCCACCCCCCCTTCCCTTTTGGTAACCATAAGTTTATTTTGCATGTTTGTGGGTCTCTTTCTGTTTTGTAAATAAGCTCATTTGCATTTTTTTTTTAGATTCCACATATAAATGGTATCATATGATATTTGTCTTTGTCTGGCTTACTTCGTTTAGTATGATAATCTCTAGGTCCATCCATGTTGCTGCTAATGGCATTATTTCATTCTTTTTTATGGCTGAGTACTATTCCATTGTATATATGTACCACATCTTCTTTAATCATTCATCTGTCAATGGACACTTGGGTTGTTTCCATGCCTTGGCTATTGTAAATAGTACTGCCATGAACATTGGGGTGCATGTACCTTTTCAAATTATAGTTTTCTCTGGATATATGCCCAGGAGTGGGATTGCTGGATCATATGATAACTCTATTTTTAGTTTTATAAGGAAGCTCCATACTGTTTTCCATAGTGGCTATACCAATTTACATTCCCGTCAACAGCGTAGAAGGGTTCCTTTTTCTCATAGAGTATATTTTAGGTTTCTGTGTAACCTACTGTTTGAAAAGAAGCTTCTATTACTATGGGAAAAAAATCAGAAAGCCACTTGAATAATTGATCTTAAATACCCCCTTCCAAAAAAAAAAAGACCCCCTTCCATTTATGAAAATTGACGATTCTATGAAACTAAAAATGTGAGTCAAACACGAATATAATGATGTCTGTGGATTGTACTGTACTCACAACAGTACTTTCTTTTTCTTGGTTAAATCTTAAACTAAACAGTGGCTGAAAGAGTCAGCCACACCTGAGTGGAGTTGTACCCATGGAATCATAGACTTTAAAATGAGAAGAACTTAGAGGTGATTTCCTCCAAGGGTTTCAAATATGCCCAAGGGGTTCATCCAAGTCCCCTCAGAAGATACTCTGTGTGTGTGTGCATGTGTATGCACAAACACGTGTGTATGCTAAACAGGTGTGAGCCACTTGTACCCCTCCCTCCCCATTGGCATTCCTCCTTCAACAGAGAAGTACATCTTATGTTTTAAATATTGGCTTTCCATTCAAGATTTCCCTTGAGGAAAGGGTTCCAATGTGTGTATGGGGGAAAGGGGAAGACTGGGAACAGAGTAAAGACAAGTGATTAATGCCATTTGCTTTGTTTTAAAAAAGAAGAATTCCTTGTCCTCTATCCCACAACCAGTAAGAGGCTGAGTCATGTCTAAAATTCAGGTCTTTAAGTTTTCAGACTATTATTTCCCTTTTCAGAAGCTGACTACCTTCCTTATTACATGCCTTTGGGTAAATAGTCTAACCCTATATTGCCCAATAGGGTAGCCACAACCCACTGTTGAGTACTTGAAGTGTGGCTGGTCTGAGATGTGTTGTAACTGTAAAATAGACACTTAAGTGTCAAAGTCTTAGTAGAAAAAAATGTGAAATATCTCATTGATAATTTTAAAATATCAATTGCATGTTGAAAATGATAATACTTCGGATATATTATGTTAAATGAATTGTCTAAAACTTATTTTAGCCTGAGTACTAGACAGTTTAAAATTAAACATGTGGCTCACATTATGGGTCTATTAGACAAATCTGACTTAACCTTGGGGTCAGTTTCCTCATCTATTGAAAGTGGGAAGTATCTGCCCTTTCTATTTCTCAGGATTGTTTTAAAATCAAATGAGGTAATCTTTGTGAAAGTGCTATGCAAAATGCTACACAAATCTAAGATCCTACTCCAAGGCATTTTAATGCTTGTTGGGTCACCCATTGTGTTAGTTGCTCCTTGGAAAGTTTTGTGGAGTTTTTTCTTTGTTATTGTTTATATGTTTTTGGAGGGTGGGGCAGGGAGAGGTAAAGTAATAGTGTAGGCTACAAACATAATAATGAGCACATTCACTCAGTCTTCTCATTTATATTCTGTGTGTGCACTGAGTCTGTTAACTCAGCCTCAGTACTGAACCGTATGAATGGTAGATGCTATACTTACATGCTGTGAGGATCTCAGCTTGAGCCATAGACCTCAGAATCCTCCTGGGAAAGAACTTTTCCAAGGGGAAAAGGGTAAAGTACAGCTACCTTGATCAAGAGCTGTCAGAGAAGGTAGTGTCTGACTACAGCACTCAAATCCATGCCAGTCCAGCTCCCTACTGTGTTTGTATGATAAGGCAAGAGAAATGAAAGCACTGTTTCATTAAATTATGTAAAACATCTGGGCATAATGAGTGTCTTAGTGTGGGCTGCTATAACAAAAATACTGTACCATAGACTGGGTGGCTTAAACAACATTAATTTATTTCTCACAGTTCTGGAAGCTAAGAAGTCAAGATCAAGATGGCAGCAGATCTGGTGTCTGGTGAGAACCCACTTCCTGGCTTGCAGGTAGCTGTCTCATTGTAGCCTCACATGGCAGAGTCCTAGCTTTCTGGCCTCTTCTTATAAGAGCACTAATCCCATTTGTGAGAGGTCCACCCTCATGACCTGATCACCTCCTAAAGGCCCCATTTCATAATACCATTACATTGGGGATTAGATTTCAACATATGAATTTTCAGGGAGACACAAACATTCAGTCTATAACAGCAAGAAACACTTCACTGGGATCCATGTAACAGAGAGTGACACATAGGGAAGGGGGCATATCACTTTCACCTCCAAAACTTGGCTCTAGAACACTAGGTCAGGATGCTGTTGGGAAAATAGAAACTGCACTAGGTTTAAATAGAGGGTATTTGGGAATTCCCTGGCAGTCCAGTGGTTAGGGCTTCATGTTCTCACTGCCGAGGCCGTGGGTTCAATCCCTGGTCGGGGAACTAAGATCCCTCAAGCCGTGCTGTGTGGCAATAAATAAATAAATAAATAAATAAAATAAAATAAATGAGAGTATTTAATACAGGGAACTGGTACACAGGTGTTGAAAGGCTGAAAGATCACAAAGGATCACCAAGATAACCCAGATATTTGTAACTGCAAAAAGCAATTACCTGTATGGATTAAAGGAATAAACACAGAGGTGGGGTCACTAGAACCTAGGGACTCAGAGAGAAGGCCCCACAGGTCTGGTATCTACACCCAGAGGAGAAAGCTCTAGGTATCTAGTCCTGGGAGCAGCAAAAGACATGTTAGACTAGAGCCAACTGCTTCTGCTGCTGGAGCAATACTGATAGGAACAGGGACACGAAGAAGGAATGTCTCTCTGCTCACCACCTGCCTTCTAAACTTTCCCCAATGCCTTCTGCTATCAGAGCCTGACAGTGAGCCAACTCACAAGGGAGTCTGGGAAATGCAGATAGCCAAGTCCTAATGCCAGCATCACATAATAGAATACAGAAAGGCAGGCTAGGAAGTGAGAAACAATAGGCATTTAACTGGCACTATTCCAGTTCAACTTTGGCACTGACATAGTGGTGGTACTTAGTGAACCAGTAACAGCCACCAGTGGAAACTGCTGGGTTCTGGAGAGAAAGGGGAGAGACTAACCATGATAGGGCAGTGGTCCTACTGTCTCTCCTAAGAAGGACTACCATTGAAGGTAATGGTGTTTGTAAGTATGAGACACTCTCTGGGAAGTCCCATAAATTACTGGTGGGGAAGTCTTTTGACAGTGGAGGGTCAACTATAAATCAGAAGGGGTCAAAGGACAAAAAAATTTGGCTGATCTGATCTGTATTTACAGACTGGGGATCTTAGAATTACATGTGCTTTTCTAAAAAGAACTTTAAAAAACAGCAGACCATCCGAACCTATTAATAAAATTATTATCACTTTTGGGGACATCTGTTGGTTTTGTCCCATATTCCTTCTTCTAGTAACGGCATTCCAGTTTTCCTTTGGAGAAGCACCTCTCTCAGCTCTTCTGGGTGAACATAAAAATACAGGTGACTTGATCATACCCTTTCCACCTCCCCACCCCAAGGAGCCACTTGGCCACAGTAATTAGTTCATGTTCAGGTACGAGCAGAGTTAATACCAGGATTTCTGCTGGACCAATCAGAAAAGAGGTGTTCTTTTTCCTACGGGGTTGCTAGATGAATAGAATGTAAGTTTGGCGCTTTGGTGGTCAAACTTGGCAGGGAAAGCCTGCCTGACATAAAACCTACACATAAAAAAGTACATGCAAGAGACAAAGAGAAAACAAAAATTTAATATCAATAACATTGAGCACTTGGATCCAACCATATTTGGAGCTGGGTTTACTTCTAGATTTTTCTATCATATAAAACAATCTATTCTTCTTTGTTTTTTACTAAGCCATTTTTAAAAATTGAGGTAAAGTTCACATACAGTGAAAAACACCTATCTTAATTATAAATTTTCATGAGTTTTGAGAAAGGAAACACTCTTAACTACCTCCTCAGTCAAGATATAGTATATTCACATCACTCTTTCACTCCTTTCCAGTCCGTCCCTACCGCACCCCCATAGTCTACTGTTCTGATATTCACCAGTTAAGATGAACTTCGCCTGTTTTTTAACTGATAGTTAGTGGAAATATACAGAATATATGCTTTTGTGTCTGACTTCTTCTGCTCAACATTATGCCTTTGAAATTCATCCATGCTGACCAGTAGTTAATTCTGTTGATGACCAGCATTACATTGTAAGGATAATACTGTATTTAAAAATATTATTCTCATGTTAATGGATATTTGGGTTGTTTCCTGTTTTGCCTAATATGAATAACGCTGCTATAAATGCTATTGATTAAGTATTTTTTGAATTTTTTTTTTATATCTCTAGTGTAAATACCTTGGCGAAATTACTGGGTCATGTTATAAATGTATGTTTAACTTCCTAAGAAATGCTGTCTGCATTTTCACCTGGATGTCCCAAAGATATCTCAAACATGGTCCCCAAACCATTTATTACTGTCCTTTATCTCATACTTGCCCTTCTGTACTCACCGTCTTTGGTGAAGGGTACCAGGTGTCTTCTCCAGGAATTTGGGGTCAACCTGGGATTCTTCTTCCCCATCACCCTCTCACATACAATCAGTCACCCAAACTTATAACATAGGTAATACACACCCATTTTCTTTCTCTCCCTACTACAATTGCAGTATAACATAGTACAGTCATTTTCAAACTTTCTTTTTTTTTACTTTGAGACATAGTAATACCACATAATAGATATATAAAAATCACTGAAACAGAAGTTTCATAAGATGATATTTATCCTTCCTGTACACAATATACTCTGGTATTTTCTGTTCTCCTCTATATCCATTAAAAAATGTGGTTACAAACCATAAATTGATTTGATAATTCATTAATAAACCACAAAAACAGGTGGTTGAAAGCCCGGGTCCTAGAGTCAGACAGGGATTTAAACCCCTACTCTGCTATTTCCTAACTGTAACCCTGGGCAAAGCACTTAGCCTCTTTCAGCCCCAGACTTCATTTGTAACAAACAAATAACAAAAATAACACTATATCAGAGTCGTAGTAAGGATTAAATTGGGTTGCAGCAAGGATTAAAGTGAGTATGTAAAACTGTATGCCCAGGGCCAGGAATAGAAGATGCTCACTTGATATGGGTCAATATTGACCCCTTGATCAATATTTGTTGATTCAGGCCCTCCTCATTTCTTGTCTATGTTACCAGCCCCTTCCGGAAGTTTTAAAGGTCTTACCTGACCTTTCTGCTTCTAGTCTTACCCTGCTGGGATAATCTTTCTAAAGTGCAGATCAAATCATATCAGTCCAAAAATTCATCAGTCACTACCTATGGTGTTTGGGATTAAATACAAGCTTAAAAACGCATTTAAACATCTCTAGCCTTTGCTTCCTACCCAACCATACACTGGAGAGAGAAGGCGCTACTCCCTCTCTCAGTGTATGCTCTACCTTTCCCCATGCCCTCCCCCATGATGTTTACTAAACGATTTGCCCTGCCTCTGGGCATATACTGCCCTGCCTGGGTATATACTGATTTATTTCTACCTTATTTATCTTCCCATTTCTGGTTAGCTTTATGTGGCATAAGCTCTAATCCAAGAGTTATTTCCTCTGGGAATCATATCTGGGCCACCAGGCTGAGTTAAGAGTCCCTTCTCCAAGTCCCCTTAGCACCTTAGGTATATCTTTATAATTGCCCTTATTACATAGATGACCTGCAATCAGAAGGTCAACTTCTGATGATGACCTTGTTCATTAGACAGCAGGCAGCTGGAAGACAAGGACCTCATTTTTCATCTCTGTGTTCCCCAAGTACTCAATATGTATTTAATGAATGAACGAAGGTTTCTACCTCAGAAATTTCCCATTGCAGCTCTGCTATGCCATTTTTCTGTTTTCACTGGAGAAATACCTATTATGCTAGAACTCCAAAGTAGTAAAAACACTTCTTTCTTTACCTAGGATATTTATTGTCAATTAAAAAGACAGTCACTGATTTTAATAGAATCTCCTGTGGATTATTTTTAGTTGAGAACAGGCAATCATCTACTAAGAAAACTATACTAACATTCTCCCTTTCAGATCTAACAATGTGAATACAAATAGAATTACATTTTCCTTCAACGTTAGTCCTACTGCGTTGGAGACAGCATTTGATCTGTAAGTCAATTTACTTAAAGATGTAATTGTGGAGTAACAAAATATGAAAACATGTATTAAAAACTAGCTTAAACCAGCTTTTGATTTAGTTCTTTCTATGCAAAACAAAAGCCCCCCAAATTCAAATAAACTCTAAGAAATTGAGAAACTATTAATGATTTACTCACCAATTATGAAAGAAAAATACTAGTAAACATCTCAATAGCCTTATTTCTTTCTCCACTAACAAAATAATTAACTTGTAAATTTCATCAAGTGATCAAATAAGATTTATCCTTTAAAGAAAGTAATAGTCAAAGATTATCAGCTTTCTGTACTGCAAAGGCAAATAATAACAAAAATCAATTAGACTAAATTTGTTTTTATAAGAGCAGACTACTTTCTGTGTCCCCAGTTTTACTGTTCTTTATACCCTACTCAAGTTTTCCTAAGCCATTCCATTTTTTTAAACATCTGGTGTATTAGATAATGTTTAAAAGTTAATATTATGTGTTGGCAACCCACTATTTACCTGGAATTTATAAATAAATTTAAAATTTTCTAGCAATATGGACACCAAACAGTTAGATTTAGAATTTTCGAATTTTGTATTACTTATCACAAAAGGTAAAATATATAAGAATATATATATTCTTATATATATATATTCTTTTTTTTAAGAATTGTATTAAATGGACAACTGAACTTTAGCTAAGAATAATTATATGCTGGTGTACTTTCTAAGTTGTGATTATTTCTAGTATGCCCATTTTAAATTATAGTCATTGTAATTTCTGGATTGCCTACAGTTGGAAAGTCTACTTACTAGTCTATTAATTTTATGAAGCTTCTAACAAGTTGTTCAAACACTTAAGTTTCCGCATATGCAAAATGGGAATAAGTCTACTGGTAAGCATTTCTAGGAAGATTTTAATTGATATCATCTGTATCACTGTTGCCACATAGTATTAAACAAGGCAATCAGAGTCCTGCAAAAAGTTAACATTCAGTTAAATCTGGAGATATTGCAATAACAATATAAGCCCCAAAATAATAAAAATAAAACTCCAAAGTGCTTAATAATTATTAACATAAATTTTTTCATAAACATAATCTTTAAAAATAATAAGTCTGTTTCCTGTTGCTTATAATTTCAAGTGGCAGAAATGTAAAGATGTAATTTTGTTGGCTTTGTTTCCCTTTTTTTTTTTTTGAAAAGCAGAATTCTATGTAGTATATAGTGAAATGAAATGGCAAATGGTATAATCTTAGGAAATTCCAGCCCCATCAAAATCATATCAAAACCATGTAAAATCACATAAAAACATTTGAAATTATCTCCTATTTTGGGATAACCTTTTAAAAAATTAGTTCAATAAACTGATTCTTAACTTATGTAGGTTTATAAATTCTTTTGGTCTTTTTCCTAGGTCCAACAAATTGATAGTCACTGTTATTCCAAGTACAATAGAGTGAATAAAACTGTACATTGTAAAGATCTTGAAAATGTGTTACATACAATTAGACAATTTTGTGGAGACTCCTGAACTTTTAAATTCTTTCTTGCTTGCCAGCAACTCTATTAACCTGTAGGTGAAACACATTAAAGGCCTTAAATTTGAAACCTGGAACTTAGCTGACCTTGGCTTGGATCCTGACCCCACCACTTACTACTTTAGTATCTAGTGGTAGATCCTTTAACCTTTCAGAATCTGTTTCCTCAGGTAGAACGATGAATAACAATACCAGTCTAGAACCTGAATGAAGCCAGAATATTACACTGACTAGCACACTGTTAGTGCTAAATAAATACTGTTTCATTCTCAGCTCTCCTTGAGTGCTAGCAAACCCCAGTTTGACTATTTGGGGAGAGACTCTTTTTGGTTTTGTTTTTTAATCTAGTTACAGGATGTTTTTTGACTCTCTATAGCAAGTTCCTTTAAAAGTAATCCATCAATGCGTTTACTGAGCTACATAGTATTAACTTTAACGGAGTAATAACCACTGAACTAGTTTAATGAAGAGTATTAGCAGATTTAAACAAATTAATGAAAAGCTATTTCCGTGCAGTTTCTGGTATTACTCATCTTAATTTTTTAACAGATGATTACTATCTTCTCCCGATTATTGCGCATAGAGACGATTGTATTTAATTATGGTATTGTTTAGGTGGGTTAATCTTTAACTTGAAGTAAAATATATTGACAGGGTAAAATGAAAGGTTTGAAACAGTGCAAGTCGAAAACATGGTCAAGCAAGAAACGGAATTACCGTAATTCATGGTCAGAAGATTGATTAGAACGCCTTTGCCTTCAAGAATTAGATTCTCTGCAGAATGAAAGTGCTAGAGAAATTAACAAAGGCGAGAACACCGGAGTATGGTGTTAAACCATCTTGATAATCAGAAGGCTCAGAAAGGCTTGAAACTTCATCGCAGAGAGGATTTTCTTTTTACCTTCCCTGCCTCCCGCAATTAATGCCATTTAATATATACTGTCAATTATTTTTGAAGGGAAAATATGCCTTAAAGCAGCTCTCAATAGGTTACTGACATGCGCCACAAATGTCATTCCACCTCAAACCCCTTCCAAAACCTAACAATCACTTTTAAGCCTAGTTCGGGGCACTTTCGTTCTTCACTAAAGCCAGGTCTTCGAGGCAGGCGCATCAGTACACTTATTCCACATCCTCCTGAAAATCAGCAATTTCAGTGCTAAGACAGAGAAGCGACTAGCTATTTGTTTCTAATTTAAAACCAAGCGATTTCCAAAAACGATTCGAGACAATTTTCAATGTTTTCAACTACGCAGTGGCTTATTTCTACAATTCACGTCAAGTAACCCCTCTCCTCTCCGCCCGCGCCATTCACCTCCCACCACCCAGGGACCTAGACCCTCTGCGGCCGCCCCTGGCTTCGCTCAGCTTAAAGGGCCGGGCGCGCTTCTACGAGCTTCAGTGCGCACGACTTCGCCGCTCTCCGTAGCCTCTACAGCCAGAGCGGTCAACCAATGGCCGCCTAGTCTCGTACTCATCGTCCCGCCTTCCGGTTCCACTGAAGCCAATAGAAAGAGCCCTCTAACAACAGAAGCCAATGGGAGGCCGGGGGCGGGCTTATCATTGGCTGCGGGCGTCCCGCAGTGCAGTCTGGGCCCCCCCCTCCGTTACCCTGGAGCCGAGGTCGCCGCGCCGTTGCAACCCAGGAGCTGACGTCCCCGCCCCTACCTTAGCCCCGTGTTCAAACTTCCCGCACCCCAGCCCCCTGAGCGCCCGCCCCGCAGCCGAGTCTGGCATCCCCTCTTTGGCGGCCAGACGCCGAGGCCCCGCGGACAGAAGGTAAGGAGGCGGGCGCCGCGTCCGCGTTGAGGAGGGGCGGGAGCGGTTTGGAGGTGGGCTTTGGGGTGGGCGTGGGGATAGGGGGGACTTGAGGGTGCGAGGTGAGGCCGGGCTGTGCGGGACCCGCCAAGCAGGTGGGGGCGTGCGAGTGGAGTTGTTAAAGGATTAGGGATGGAGGAGGACTGGGGGACGCGGGGAGAAGGAAAGTCCTCGGAAAACAAATCTGGAGCCCGGCGGCTGGGAGGGGGTTGGGCGGAGGGGAGGTTGGCCGAAAGGTGGGGGATTGGGAAGTTAGGATGAGAACGAGTTCGGGAGGGGTTGCTTTGGGAGATCAGGGAAAGAAGGAAGGGAGCGCCTTGCAGGAGGATCTAGAGAAGGGGTTCGGAGTTATTAGAAAGCTCTAGGGGCCTGCAGACACTGAAGATGGGAAAGGAGGGACGGGGCAAGAAGGGGAAGGAGGCTGTGAGGCTCTTTGTAGCCCTGGAATTAATAAATGATAGGAAGTTAAGACTGATTAGAGTGGAACGGCTCTTTGGTGCAGGCTGTGAAATTTTTACACATCCTTCAGAGATGGGATGAGAGGAGGGGAGAGTTGGCAAAAAAAAAAGAAGTGCCTTCTTGGCATCGGTGAATCGGAGTGGGTGCTCAGATACTTGGCGTTTTAAGTCGGCAGGACCACGGGGTAGTGTTTAACAGTAGTGAAGAGCACGGGTCCAGTTCACCTGAGCTTAATCCCCTCTCACTGACTTCCACCTGAGCTTAACCCCCCTCTCACTGACTTCCACCTGAGCTTAAACCCCTCTCATTGATTTTCACCTGAGTTTAAACCTCTCATTCACTTTGTGGCCTCAGACAAACCACAACTATCAATTAGTAACAAATTGGGTATTAAGCAGGAGAGTCATGCTGTCTGATCTCTGTGTCAAGTTTCAATAGGTTTCTCTAACGGGGGCAACAAAAATGAAAGCAGGATATCAGTTAGGAGGCTGTTGTAGAAGTTCAAGTGAGAAAAGATGGTGGCTTGGACCAGGGCAGTTGCAGTGGGGATGGTAAGAAATCATCAAATGTGGAGTATATTTTGGAGATAAAACAGCCTGGTTTTACAGATGGTTTGGTTGTGGGATGTGAGAGTAAGAAGGAATCCGGGATGATCCTTAGATTTGTGAAATGGATAATTTAGTAGATGGAAATGCCATTTAATGTGATCAGAAAAATAGGAAAGAGTGGGTAGGAGTAGAAAGGGGATAGATCATGATTTTGTATTGGCATGTAAGGTTGAAATGATGTTTAGATACCTAGCTGGAGTTGTCACATAGGAAGGTGAATATATGAATCCGAAAGGCAGGGTAAATGAAGTCTAGGTGAGATCACCTAAGGAGAGAGTGTAGATAAAAGAAAAGAGGGCCAAATATGTGGTGCCTTGTGTACTCCAACCTTTAGAGGTCAGGAAGAGGAGGCAGATTGAACAAAGAAGACTGGGAAGAGACAGCCAATGAGGTAATGAGAAAACCAGGAAGGCAGGTGGCTATGGAAGTTAAGTAAGAAAAGAGAGTGTTGTAGGCAGGAGGGACTGGGCAGTCTCGTCCAATGCTGCTGGGGGGTCAGGGGTGAAGAGGACAGAAAATTGGTTCTTGGATTTCACCAGGTTGAATGTCACTGTCTCTTTTGACAAAAGCTATTTCAGTGGAATGGTCGGGATGAAAACCTGACTAGTGTGGATTCAGAAAAACATTGTTGGAAAGGAAGTAGAGATGACATTCTAGATTATAAATTACTCTTCGAAAACTTTTACTGGAAAATTGGAGCGGAGAAATTGGGTTGTAGATGCAATAGGCCATGGAGTCAAGCAGCAGCTTTACTAGAACCTCTTTGTTGATTGGAATGATCCTGTAGAGAGGGCAGAATTGCAGGAGCACAGTCCTTGAGATGGAGAGGAGTGGGAAGGAAGACAGGTGAAAAGTTTAGCTCTAAAAAGGAGCAGAAATGCTGCTTCAGTTTTAGTAGGGGGAGCGCCACACTATGGAATAGATGCACATGGAGGTGGCTTTAAAGATGAGGTAGTTCTCATCGATGGTTGGTATTGAAATATTGAATAGGTCCCTCAACCAAGAGTCAGAAAACTTGTAGTCCATTTCCAGTTTTACTAACTTAGGTCTGTGACCTTAGATAAATTGTGATCTTGGGTAAGTCACTTTGTTTTTCTGGGTCTTAGTTTCCTTAATCTATGCAAAGAAAGGAGTGATTTCCCAGGGTTCCTTCCAGTGCTAAATTGTTATGTAATCTTATTAAACTATAGTAGTTCATTTGTTTTTGTTTGTACTTCGTAAAAACATTATTAGTTATTATTCTAATAGTTGTCTTACCTCATCTTTATCCATTTCTTCCTTTCATGTTTTGGTCTAATATTTCATGCATTTTCTTTTTTCTTTAACTTGTTAACTTTTGTTTTCCTGTTTGCTTGTTTGAACAGTTTTTCTGGCAGCCACTGACAGCCAGGCAACAGTGTTCTTAGAAGGACTAATGACTAATTTTATAAAGGAAAATTTTCACAAGTGTCTAAATTTACATTTTCTAGGAAGGCTTAGATCTTTGGGTTGCTATATTTTCTAAGGAATGCTTGTTTGTTGTCATGAAGGTTTGTAACATAATATGGGATTAGAAATACCTACCTTATTTCAGCATAGATCCTAAGTAATCAGAAGTTTGGCAAAGGTAACAAAATGTTCTCTAGCATTCCTGGGACTATTCTTCTCCTTTTTTTTTAATTTAATTTTTTATTTTATATTGGAGTATAGTTGATTTACAATGTAGTGTTAGTTTCAGGTGTACAGCAAAGTGATTCAGTCATACATATATCCATTCTTTTTTGGGTTCTTTTCCCACATAGGTTATTACAGAATATTGAGTAGAGTTCCCTGTGCTGTATACTAGGTCCTTGTGGATTATCTGTTTTATATATGGTAGTGTGTATGTGTTAATCCCAAACTCCTAATTTATCCCTCGCCCACACAACGTTTCCCCTTTGGTAACCATAAGTTTATTTTCTATTTTCGAAGCCTATGAGTCTGTTTCTGTTTTGTAAATAAGTTCATTTGTATCATTTTTTTTTTAGATTCCACGTATAAGTGAGGTCGTATGATACTTGTCTTTCTCTGTCTGACTTATTTCACTTAGTATGATAATCTCTAGGTCCATCCATGTTGCTGCAAATGGCATTATTTCCTTCTTTTTATGGCTGAGTAATATTCCATTGTATATATGTACCACATCTTCTTCATCCATTCCTCTGCTGATGGACATTTAGGTTGCTTCCATATCTTGGCTGTTATAAATAGTGCTGCAGTGAACATTGAGGCGCCTGTATCTTTTTGAATTATGGTTTTCTCCACATGTATGTCCTGGGGGCTGTTCTTGAATTTATCACTTTTAAAGTGTTCTCGTGTAATTAACATGTAATATTTTCAGGGAATATATAAAGGATACATACATAATTTATTGTGACTGTTTTTTCTAATCGTCTCTCTTTGATGGAAGAGCCAGATGCTGCCCTAAAAGAACTCATAGTGTAGTTTTGCTCATTTTAGTTTCCTCATTGTCTAGAATGGCGTCTGTATCATCAGTAATTTTTGTTGACTGAATAAGTGTATGAATTGAATAGTAGTTTCATGAACTTTGGAAAAGTGATTGCCTATATCAGGTTGTCTTGAAAGGTCGAGAATAATTGTTAAAAATAATTAGCCTAAAGATGACTTATATTTGCTGTTAAAGATATAGATCTGACCATATGTATTTGTCTCTTCTATTGGAGACAACATTAAAATCATATTAAAGAAAAAAAGAGAATAAACCTATAACATTGTAAGAATGATAGAATACATAGAATGATAGAATTACAACACATTTCTGAAACATGAAAGAAATGACGGGTGGAATAGAGTAGAACAGAACTATGTCCCAAGATATTCAAGAGGGAACTGCAGCAAAATATCCAACAGAGTCTCAGAGTATCTTGGGATTTAAAAAGTCAGAAAAGAAAATTGAAAATGGGGAGGAAGAATAATTAAAAAACTATAAATGGAATAGTTGTGCCTCCTTTTCCACCCAAGGTCATGCACAGCGACCGTCAGTGTAATACTCTCTGCCCTTCACCCCTCACTCTCTTTCCCATCAAAAAACATAGAAGTAATTTCTTCTGGAAATAAAAACAAAGATGACACTAAAGAAGAAGTAGAGTTGCCATGGTGGACATTTGTGTTTGGAGATAATCCCTCCTCATTGCTAACTTCTAGGGAGTCCCCAGCATAATGGCTGATTCTTTGCTGTTCATCCTAAAGCAACGTGTGCCTGTCAGGAGGCCCCGCTCACATGTACATGGTTTCCGTTCATTCTTTTTCTTCTTTCCTAAATATCAGTGGGTGACTAAAAATTATCTTCAAAGAAACAAAATCAGCAGTGTATAAAAAAACCTAAGATGAACAAACTGAAAAACTGTAACTGTGTGAAACGAAGATAATTTCTGGATCAGAAGAGACCTTAAAACAAACAAAATGTCTATTTAGTGTTCTCGGGAAAGAGAATGTATTGCCTCATTAAAGCAAGAACAGAATAATTATTTTAAAAAATCAGAACAAGAAAGAGTTCTTGCAAATTAAGATGTTTGCACAAATTAAAAAAAAAATTCCTGGATGATTTAGAAGATAGATTGAGTAAATGTCTTTGAAAATAGTCCAAAAAGACAAAGAGAGCAAGTCTGTTATTTAACCAGTAGAAATTTCAAAAAGAGTAAAGGAAGAGTCAGTTATCAAAAAAGAAACCTAAGAACATTTCTCGTGCTTAAAGACACAAGTTTCCAGATTAAAAGGAAGAGGGAAAGAAAAGGGCAACACAATGAAAACAGAACCACACCTACGTACATCATTGTGACATTTCAATATAGCAAGAGGGAAAATCCTAAAAGTTCCTAGGGAGTTTAAAAAAAAAAAAAAAAGATTACCTATGAAGAATGAGAATCAGATGAACATAACTAGAGTGTGAACTCCATAAGGGCAGGGATCTTTCGTTGTTTTTTCATTACTGTTGCATAGTGAGAACTCAAAAGTATATGTTGAGTAAAAGAATGACTGTCACATCTCATAAGCAGCTTTGAGGGTTTAGAAGACAGTGGAGCAGTGTCTCCAAAGTTCTGAGAGAGTCACTTAGAATTTGGAACCTATGAAAACTATCAAGTATGAGGCAAAATAAAGACATTCTCAGGCATGCAAAGACTCAGAACTTTTACCTCGGATAACCCTTTCTGAAGAAGCTACTTGAGGATATGGAGCAGTAAATACAATGAAAACTAATAAAGACGATGACATGGGCCACTAGAAATGGTAGATTAACTCAGAAGTACAGTAAAAGTTATTCCAGAATGACAGTGGTGCAGCGGGTAGAAAGTCATTGGTTTACATTAGAATAGGAAATTACTGGTCTCCAAGAAAAATGTCTTTTAGGAGGAAGAATAATGGATTTCAGGCTATAGATAGAATGACTAAGAAACTGATAGATATCAGTGATGTGATAAGAAGGATGCTTTTTCCTCTCAAGAAAAAAGGACAATTAGGAATTCTAGAGAAAAACCTCTGCGTAACCAACATGTAGTTGCATGTTGCAGCCATTTAAAATGAGGTGTGAGTTAAATCCTCATCTTTCATAGTCTAAAATTGCTAATTCAAGAAATAGTATAAGCACAGTACTATATATAAAATAGATTAGCAACAAGGACCTACTGTATAGCACAGGAAACTATACTCAATTTTTGTAATAACCTATAAGGGAAAAAATATGAAAAGGAATATATATATATAGATAGATACACATAAGTGAATCACTGTGCTGTACATCTGAAACTAACACAATATTATAAATCAACTATACTTCAATAAAAAAAATAGTATAAGCAAAAAGTATAAGCCATTAAAATAGTTGTCCCAGGAAACAGGATTTGGATAATGGGGCAATGGATATTTCCTTTTTTTTTTTTTTTTTAAATATGTATATGTTTGGGGCAGGGGTTGGGGAGAGAGCTAGTGTTGGTGTATATGAGATGAATGGCAGGTAATGTTTTTGTGGATTCTTACCCTTCGCAAGAAAAAGTTAGGTGGGACCCCTGACTTACATGGGATAGGTCTTAGGGAGCTACTGCTGCTATGTGCATATAAACAGAAATAATCTTCATCCATATCATATAATCAACTTTTAATTATACTGTTAAAACTGAAAGTCTTTAACAAAGAGTATTAATCAGAATTTACTGAGCATCTTGTATGTTTGAATTGTAATATACAATTATTGATATTTACCAAGTGCTTATTGTGTGATAGTTATTGAATTATCCCATTTAATTGTCACAACAATTCTTTAAGGAAGTTACCATTATTATTTCCACTTTACAGATGAGAAAATTGAGATTTAGGTTTAGATTGAGAAGTTAGGTGGCTTCTCCAGGTTTGCACAGCTAATAAGTGATGGGGCCACTTAATTGCTTTAATCCATCATCCTTTTTTCCTAGACAGTTTTTTAAATGTGTAAATATTTTCTGTCATGATTGCAAAGTGGAAGATTCAGACTGATTTATATATTTTTTAATATTAGTACTTGTTGCTGATTTCAGATCAGATAGCTAATTGTAACAGAGACTGAGATTGCCAGGCACTAATAATCTACCAGGAAGTAAAACAAAATTCTAAGATTGTTTGCTTGATTTTGAAAAAATCTTTTTTGTTAAGGAAAATTTGAAACAATATGAAAGCAGAGGTAGAATAGTGAAGCTGCAAGTCTCCACAGTTTTTACATAGTTTTATTAACTCATGGCCAGTCTTATTTAATCTCTACTTTTACCTCCTTCCCCTTGGATTATTTTGAAGCAAACCCCAGACATTATTTAATTTTACCTATAAATATCTCAACATCTACCTCTGAAATATAAGGACTCTTTAAATAAAGTAACCACAATATCATGATCTCACCTAAAGCAATAGCAATTCCTTAATGTCATTAAATATCCAGTGTTTAAATTATCTTATAATTTTCTTTTATATAATTTGTTTGAAGCAAGGCTCATAGATTGCAATTGTTTGTTTTCCTTAAGACTTTTAAAAAATATAGAAACCCTCTCGCCATCTCTTCTTTTCCTGCTTGCAATTTATGCGTTAAAGAAGCCAGTTTGTCCTATAGGATTTGCCACAGTGTGGATTTTGCTAATTGCTTCTTTGTACCTCTGTCCCCTGTATTTTCTATAAATTGTCATTTCAGTTTAGAAGTTTGACCAGAATCAGATTTTATTTTTCTTGTAGGAGGAGCACATTACTTCAGAGGTATCTTTGTCCTATCTGGAAGGCACACAGTGTCTGATTATTTCTTTTCTATGGTGTTAGCAGCCATTAGTGAGCACTGTCTACTTTCATTATTTCATTAGTGGCTACAAAGTGGCAGTATTCTAATTCTGTCATTCTGATATTCTCTTTTTAATTTATTAGCTAGAATAATTCTGTAAAGAAACAAACTTTTTGGCCAACCCAATACTTCCCCTTATCTACTGTTTTGTTATTTTAAGATACAGCTCTTAACAGTATAGGTAGGATACATGTTTGATTTTTTTCTCTTTATGTATCAATTTCATATGAATGAGTTGGTTGCCTAGTGTCTTTCAGAGGTAACTAATTAGTTTTTAAAAAATAACATATGACCTCATGAATTTAAACATATTTGATGTGTCTTAATCCTTTGCTGATATAATTCTTATTGATGATGCAATTGTCCCACTGTTGGCTAGTCGGAGCTTCTTGGAGTGCGCTCCCGAGCCCTTTTGATGCTCCATCAGGAGTGCCTCACAGCTTTCTTGCTCTCTAGTATGACCAAATTTCTAGATTCTTAGATTCATCTTGTATGTTTCCTCTCTTAGATGTGGAATAAGACGTTTTACAAGGAGTTCTAGTTTCTTTTAAGGGAAACGGTATTTAGACACTACATTTGAGTGCTGGGAATGTTTGTTGCTATTAATTTGTTTCTCGCTTCTAGGGTTTTTCAGTGGACAGAGCTGGGAAACAGTGTTTTTTTTTTTAAATGTAAAATCCATTATAAATTCATACTGATACTCAAAATTCACATTTTGGGCTCCAGAATTTTAAAACTCGTATTGGCTTATACTTGTTTGTTTTAGAAAATTCTAATACCTAACCGAACCAATGTAATTACTTGTTTGCTTTATCTCACAGTGCACATGTAGTAGCCTGAGAATAACAATGCCAACAATGTGATTATTGAAACTAGTTTTTAGAAAAATTTTGTAACTTTTTGTCAGTAGGATATATCTCACTAGGGATTGTGTTTTAAAGTCATTAGAACTGGTTAATCTGTGTGGTTTTGCCACCAACTGTATATATAGTTACATTTATTTGTTTCATTTTCTTTGGATTCATAGGAAATGCTTTTTAAAAATCTAATTTCTAAAAATTATTATTTCCAAAGTTGAATCTACAAAAGTTATAGATAAAGAAGTCTAACTCCTATCCCTATCCCTGAACTCTGCTTCCTGCTTTCCTCTACAGCTATACTGTCCAATCAGCTAACCACTAATGCATGTGGCTTTTAACATTTAAATTAATTAAAATTCAGCATAATTAAAAATTAGTTCTTCATTCACACTTGCCACATTTCAGGTGTTCAGTAGCTACATGTGGCTAGCTATCATACTGAACATGTTTTAGAACATTTCCATTCTTGCTGAATGTTCTGTTGGACAGCCCTGCCCTAGAGAACCCATTGTTTGTTCATTATTTAATTTGTTCTTCTACTTTTCAAAAATATAAAAAGTTGTGTATATAAATTTATAACCCTCCTTCTTCATTCAATGGTAGCGTACTATACGTGCTTTTCTCCCTCTTCCTTTTCTTAATATATTCTAGAGATCACTTCAGACTGCAGAGAATATACAGAGGTAATCCGCATTCCTTTAATAGCTTCATAGTACTGTACTTCACTGTGTGGAGGTTTACAGTGTATGCAGCCAGTTCCCTATTGATGGTCATTTTGATTGTTTTAGTCCTTTGCCACTACAAAAGTGCTACATGAATAGTAGTAGTGCTACCTTGTGCATGTGTCATTTTCATTTATTACTAGTATATACTTTTAACACTAATTTCATCAGTGGGCTTTTCATTTCTTGTAAATATTAAGAACAATTATAATTATAAAAGTAATCCAATTCCAGACGTTATTTTGGTATATTATGTATACCTTGGTTTGCAGTTTTTTTCAGTTCCTGAGTTCAGTTAAAAAGAATACTCAGTGTTTTCAGTATTTTTCAATGACTGTGTGTAGTTGAGATCATATTTATACACCAGTTTGAATTTTTCTTTTTACTGTAATAGTATAAGCATCTTTGTTGTTAACACAAACTTTCTGTAAACATTTCTAACAGTTGCATGATACTAGGCTATATTGATTTTTTTCAATACTTTCCTTAACTTTGTTAGTTATTTTGCAGTGGTTAGATTAGGTTGCTTCCTTTTTTGGTTTTGTTTTTTTAATTGTACTGCATTAAATATTTGTGCATAAACTTTCCCCCTATTTTTAGGATAATTTTCTTGGTATCCGGCAATGGAATTATCAGATCAAAGGTTAAAAGCATAATTAAAGTTTTAATATATTTTGTCAACTTTTTTCCCAGTATTTTCTTGACAGCCATTCTGGAAGCATTGAGTGTTGAGAAATCTGTGATAATTTGAAAGGTTTAAAAATGGTATCTGAGGTTGAATGTTATTCTGTGCCTGTAGTTTGTATTGCTTGCTGTGGGTCTTAACATGTATTTGCCCATTTATCTTTGGACTTCATATTTTTCTTATGGCATGATATGAGGTATTTATTGTTAAGGGTGGTAACCATTTTTCTGTCATGTTGCAAATGTTTTTTCATCAAGTGCTTTAATTTGATTAGTTTTTTTACATACTTTCAGTTTTACATTTTTATGCAATTTTAGATATTTTTCTTTGGTTTTGTTAGCAGTCTTGTCCTTTACCACCATCCCCCAACACCCCACCCCCCCAGAAAAGAAAGAAATTGGTGATTTGATCATAATTCACCTGTTAAAAATCAGCACTTGTGTTTATTTTAAATCTTAAGATTCAAGGGAGTCAAGTGCAGTTAACATTTATTCAGAAGCAAGTATATGTCAGGTACTTTACATGTTCTTTATCTAGGCTATGACAGTTTGTCTTTTCTCCAAATACTGTAAACAACTGTGTGAAAATATAGATGAATTAAATTACAGCCTCTTTTAAAAATTATAAGCAGTATATTATTTTGCTTTTAGTATATTTCATTGTAATTAACTGTAGAAATCTATTTCATGAAATATGATGAGTTTCCTTCCCCCTTCCTTAATTGTAGGGGAAAAAGTGTATTTTCTGGTCCCTCCTGTGAATTGTGGACCACAGATACAGAGAGAAAACAAATTGCACATACATGAATATTATTCCCGGGATCTGAAGACTCTAAAAAATGCTCTTCAGGATTGCCATGGATTTTTCTGAAGAAAAGAATCTGTGAAATTATGTGAATAGAGGCCATTTTTCAAAGCCATGGGGGAAAGAGAAAGAAGTCCAGGTACTGGTAAAGAAAGTAAGGCAGGCAGACATTATTACTCTTACTGTTCATCTGATTTTGGAGCTACACCACAGTCTTCTGGCCGGTCATCGCTGGCCCATCCGTCCTCACCGGCAAGTATTAAGGGAAAAAATCCTAAAAAACAAATTTCAGACAGCCAAGTGCGTCATCAAGGTAAGCATCCTTTAAAAAAGTCCAGTGATCTAGAAAATTCATTTTGAACGCTTAAGGAAAACATGTATGAATGAAACTCTTCTATTAATATGTATATGGATATGTGCATGGAAATGGGATGATTTACATTTAGAATAGGATATATTTTTATAAATGTTGCTTATGGTACTGTGTATTATCCTTTGTTATATTCGAAGTCATACGGTATACCAAAGAAAGAACCGTAACTGAGGCTTCTCATTTTGTTTTCTCTTGTTCCTAAATAAATGATTATCTTGGAGTTTGTGAGGTACTGTAAAGGCAAAAAAACCACAAAAAGCCCCACAAAACACGTGGACCTTCTTTTATCTTCAATTTCAAAAAGTAGTGAGAAGCATCGATATAAAGTGGTTAAGGGGCATTTTTATAGATTGGGTAAAATTACTTTCCCTACTTATTACAAAAGTTCAAATTCAGCCTAGAATTGGAATTTGGGGCTTGGGTCCACCAGTCTGCTTTCTATTAAGCTGTGTTATAATGGAAACAACATAAATCATTACAAATAATTTTTCTTACTAAAATGTTACTAGTCTGGAACTAGTTATTAATATATATTTGACTAGATAATGTTCTAGAAATCTCTTCTTCATCTTAATAAATCCCTGGTCAAGAAAACCCTGATGTACTTAGTAACAAAATATGTAAGGAGTATGAGTATATCATAGAAAAGTAAGCTAAGGTAAATGAGGTTTTATAATATACGTTAATAAATACAGCACAATATAACAGCAGTAGCTTAGAATGGTAAGATTGCAAGGCAGGGAGTGGTAAGTTTGGGAGATGAAAAGGAAAACAGGGGCAAGGCAATGAAACACCTGGAATCTTGTGTTAAGATATTGACTGTTTCTGTACAGGAGAATAGTTAGCTATTGAAAAGTTTTAATCAGGAGTTTGATTAAATTTGCCTTTACAGATTTTTACTTTGAAAAGTAACATTTGCTCTTTTAGAAGAGTGTATGTTCCTTTTGAAAGCAGCCCTCTCATGGATCCCTGATCTAGCTTCCCAGGGATGTTGCTACTTTGAACAATTTGGATGCATTTTCTTCTTCTTTTTGTCTGTTTGTTTGTCCTGCAAGTACAATGCTGCAGGTTTCTTAGTCTCTTCCTCCAAATCTGTCTCAGTGCAGTTTTCTTGTTTTGATTTTGTGGCTGAGAGCATGATCTGATATTAAACTTTTGCTATATAATTAAGAACAAACAGACCTTAGGGTTGAACCTTAGAAAATGACTATTTATTCCCAAGAAATCATTTACATACCTTGGGAATTACTGGCAAGAATACTTTTTCACTTGTTACCCAGAAGCAGTTTAGGAGGCTACCCAATTAAGGAGTCAGAACTTCTTACGCCTTATCTTATTTAAGAAGATAATTGAGAAAAAGCTATGAGAAACAGTCCTAATATCACCCAGAAAAATTTCGGTTATTGTCTTCAATCTGACTTGTACTGTTTTCTGCTTTGCATTATCTTTTGAATTAAAATCTGTGGTAATTTGTCTACCTTAGATCAAACAACATAACCAAACTGATAACTTTCCTTAAACACTAAGTTAATTCCTTTTGCTTTAAGTCACAATCATCAGTGTAGACTAAATTAAGGAAAGAACAAGTGTGATTAAAAAAGCATCTTTAATGCTTGAATTTGTGGAATTTCATGTTTGATAACATATTCTTCCTCCTTTTAAATTTCAGCATGCTTTATTTGTGCTCTATCAGAAGTTATTTGTGCTCTATCAGAAGTAAAATTTGTGCTCTATCAGAAGTTATATGATAATAAAATTTAATAATTTATACATCTTTGTGTATTAAATATTACATACTTATTCTATTTCTTGTTTTATCAGTAATATAAACACTGAGTTTTTGGTAGATGCATAGTTTATCTTTGTTACATGTTTTTTAAATGAGTCATACCATAATTTTAACACCTGACGGAAGGAAAAAAGCAGTTATTTGCCCACCCTCTTTTTGGTGGTGACTTAACAAGGGGGAGATGAAGAATGATATACACAACGATAAGTCATCTTTGTTCTGACTCCTGTTAGCCCTGTATTTCATCTTGATAGTTTTAAAAATGAAAGAGGTAGATGAACGCTAAGAAATATTTTTGAGTTCTGGTTAAGTGTACTTTGTTTGTAGATGTACTAATAGAATATGCTAAAAATCAATGTTCAGGTTTTTAGGATGTCAAAAGTTGGTTGTGGAAGCCCTTTCTGTCTGGCTAAATTGTTCAATAAAATATTAGTGGAAAATTTTTATCCTGATTCATATAATATCTAGGCTTTAACTTTTCAAATTAAGTTTCCATTTGTATGAAGTCTTGTTTGCTGAGCAATATAATCTTATACGTAAAAATCAGAGATTTGGAATGATTAACATTCATCCTTATGTACAGTCATTTTTATGTATAAAGTTTCTGTCACTCCAAGAGCTGAATACATATTCTATAATAGCATATAGATACTAAAACTCTATTAATTCAGTATGTTGGGAAAGAAAGAGAATTGAAATGATGGGTGCTCCAATTTAAAACTGGAGCAATCTCTCCAATGGAAATATAATGCAAGTCACAAATGCAAGCCACATACGCAATTTTTTACTGCCACATTTAAAAAGAAAAGCAGGTGGAATTAATCTTAATAATATATTTTATTTAACCCAACATATCCAAAATATTATCATTTCTAAATATAGTTAATATAAAACATAGTGTGTGGAATATTCTGCATTCCTTTTTTTTTTTAAACTAAGTGTTTGAAATCTGGTATGTATTTCATAGTTACGGGGTATCTCAGTTTGGACCACCCACATTTCAAGTTTCTCAGTAGGCACATGTGGCTAGTGACTACTATATTGGATAGCATAGTTTCAGAGTTACAAGTAGGTTTTCCCTCATTTCTTTTTATTACCACTTCCTTTCATATATTCAAGCATTTATAGAGCTGCAATCCCAAATCAGTTACACATTCAAAATAGCTTCTATAAAACTTCCATCTCTTTAATGAAACTTTATAGTGTTAAATTGTAAATATTACTCTTACCCTTGTTTACATAATGAAATCAGGGTATCCATGGCTGGTAAAACGGGTAGGGAAACATTGGATTTTCTAGTTTTTCTTCATTTTTTTTTCCCTCTGGAATGCATTTCCTTCTTGAAAAAATTCAGTCACCTTGGAGGTTAAAGTTCGTTATTCTCAACTGTGGCAGACTTCCAGATGCCTCTTTTAAAGGGCAGGTGCTCTGTATATCGAGGCATAAGTTTAATGAACTTTTAGTAAAAAGAAAAAAAGAATTCCAAATTTTTGTGAAATATTGTGATTAATGTGTATTAGTTAACTTTAAAGATTTCACATGCTTGTACTTTTTAGGGTGGAGTTTTTTGTTTATCTTGTTCTTAAATTATGCCAGATGTTTTTGATTTGAACATCACACAAAAGAAAGCCTCTGAGAAAGCATTTAGAATCACACCTGTACTGCTGAAGTGTTTTCTGTTTCCAATCACTGATACCTGGGATTAAGTTTTTGTCGCTGACAGAGTATATTTGTTGGAGAACTTTCTGTTTTACATGCAAACTTCAGTTAATCCTCACGACAACAAATGAGTTGTTATCCTCATTCTGTGGGTAGGGAAGATAGACCTGGAAAAGGTTTAAGTTGAATTGCTCAAGGATTTATTAAGTGGTAAATCTGAGTCCCAAATCTTCTTGCTGTCATGTTGTCATCCTCTTTCCCCAAATAAAGATTTCTAACTAATTAAAAAAAAACCATACATTTCCACATTTTAAATAATGATCCCAAATATCTTGGCACAAATGACTTGAATATCACAATATTTTGTCCAGTATTTATTAGGCACTATGCTAGTGCTGACGGTGCCTATGTTCAAATGCTGGCTGGCTGTCTTATCTGTAAAGTTAAAAATGGTAAAATAATTCCCTATAAACTATGGGGATATTATTTTGCTGGATCAGAATATAATTCTTGAACTTTCTTAAAAGATTTCAAACCTTTCTTATAAAACCATTATATTAAGAGCTCTAGGTAAAACCTGATATTTAATTAAATATTGTAAAATCATTTTTTAAGGAAACAGTGTTGTGGATCCACTTGTGTTAGGATGAGTAAATAATACTACATCTGGTACAGCTTTCACTTTACATTATTACTGTTTCTTTTTTAGTCCCTAGGAAACCAAACCCTAAGGGTCCACCAAACAGAAGGGGAGTCCCAGTGGGATTTCACTCCCAGGGCCTCAATAGGGAGCCACTTCGGAAAGATACTGATCTTGTTACAAAACGGGTTCTTTCTGCAAGACTGCTAAAAATCAATGAATTGCAGAATGAAGTAACTGAACTCCAGGTCAAGTTAGCTGAGCTGCTAAAAGAAAATAAGGCTTTGAAAAGGCTTCAGTATCGGCAGGAGAAAGCCCTGAATAAGTTTGAAGATACAGAAAATGAAATCTCACAACTTATTGCTCGTCATAACAATGAGATTACAGCACTCAAAGAACGCTTAAGAAAATCTCAAGAGAAAGAACGGGCAACTGAGAAAAGGGTGAAAGATACAGAAGGTGAACTATTTAGGACAAAACTTTCCTTACAGAAACTGAAAAAGATCTCTGAAGCTAGACACCTACCTGAACGAGATGATTTAGCAAAGAAACTCGTTTCAGCAGAGTTAAAATTAGATGACACCGAGAGAAGAATTAAGGTAAAATTTCTACAGTTTCTAATTGTGCTGTTTTGTGTTATTCTTCATTGGGCATTTAATGTGCTCTTTTAAGACTGCTTATTGCAGTTCTGCATTGCTTGGAAATGAAAACTTTTTTTGGTATTATCTTTCGGAGTAAGAGATTAGGAAAAACTTAAGATTTTATCTTTAAGAGCAAGATGTAAAAGATTGTATACATTAATGGGCCACATGTTAATGGATATTTAATTCCATGGATCTTGGCCATTTGGGGGAAATACACTATTTGATTATGTGATTGTTTCTCTAAAATTGAAAATGATACTATAAGAGCTATAGTGTAGAAAACTGACATTTTGGGGCCATTGTGTAAGAAATGCCACATGAATAATACTTTCTGTTTTTATTTCTTTGAACATTTGTGAAAGATATATTTTGGAACAGGGTGTGCCTCTACTCCCCCAAATAAAAACTGATGTGAGAGGTGGGTGGAATGATGTTAATAGTCTGAGAATACAGCAGATCTTATAAAAAATTTTTTTTCTTATAATTAGAGAGGAAAAGAGTACTACCCCATGACTGTTATATGGAAAACTTATATTAGATGCTACCTGTGAGATACATACACACACACACACACACACACACACACACACACA